>NC_082721.1:14353391-14662391 GCF_030144855.1 Hypanus sabinus
GAGGAGAAGGAGAAGGAGAAGGAGAAGAAGAAGAAGAAGAAGAAAAAGAAAAAGAAAAAGAAAAAGAAAAAGAAAAAGAAAAAGAAAAAGAAAAAGAAAAAGAAAAAGGAGAAGGAGAAGAAGAAGGGGAAGAAGAAGAAGGAGAAGAAGGAGAAGGAGAAGGAGAAGAAGGAGAAGAAGAAGAAGGAGAAGAAGAAAAAGAAGAAGAAGGAGAAGGAGAAGAAGAAGGGGAAGAAGAAGAAGAAGGAGAAGAAGGAGAAGGAGAAGAAGAAGAAGGAGAAGAAGAAGAAGAAGAAGAAAAAGAAGAAAAAGAAGAAGAAGGAGAAGGAGAAGAAGAAGCCGGATCCAAACTCAGGAGCCCTCGCTCTGAAGTCTGGTGCTGATGCCACTATGCCACCAACCTGCAATGAAGTGTGAGTGTGATGGCATTTCTGAGTCTCTGCCCAGGATCTGCATGACTGACAGTGGTGAAATCTGAGAGGAAGCCACTGACACGATGTAGGAATCTCTGAGACACAGGACCCACATTGCTGTCCTAAATGCCAGCGGTGTAACGGGCAGTTGAGAGAGTAATACAAGCCGTGCTTCCTTATAATTGTGCTCAGTATTTGCCATTTTCCCAGTGACTTTTAAATAATTTTTATGGTACTAATTAATTTGCTCAAACTCAAAGAGTTCAGACAATATGATAAACTACAAAGATAAATTTAATAAGATACCACTTTATTCACTATGTTATAAAAGAGTTGCAACACTCTAATAAACACATTGTAAACCTTTAGAAATCCATCAAAAAACAATATCTCTTGCATGTGCTTTCTAGGAAAGAATGAGATTTATTGAGTTATGTTACATGAAAGCCAACTTCACCGGTGTTGAAATGATATTGGTGGTTCTGCAAAACCACCATTAGGAATGTTCCAGCATCACTTTAACCTAGGAGTAACATCACAATTTATAATTGCATAAATATGACCATATCCTACAAAATCATCAGCCTATCTAACAATCGCTTTGTAGGGAAGCATTGCCCTTGTATCTGTGCGTAATGGAAGAGTCACAAGTCTATCTCTTCAGAGCTCACAATAAGTTCAGCTTGGACGTCCCAACTCCCTCGATGGGAGTGTGGTCAGTGCACAGTCCATGAACTTGCAGAAGTTAGTACATTGTCTCTCTAAAGCTGGTGCAAATTACAAATGCTGTCTTCTTTGACTAGAGCATAGTCTTCTGTGCATTGAAACAATTCAGAACTTTGGTATAGGTGCTCAATAAGACTTTAGTTCAACCTCTCCTGCTATCCCACCCCAGATACCAGAATAGCACTGTTCATCCATTGTCCACACTCTGAGTCAAAAAAAAATCAGCTTCTTTCAGGCCTTTTTTAAAAGACCAAATTGTTCCATTAAATCCTACGACGTTACTTCTTTTGTCTATTGTGACTGAAGGGTTTTTCTTTCCTCTACAGAAGTCCTAAGGTTATACTGATGAAGAGGCACTGCAAATGGTCCCAATAAAACCTATATTTACAACAGTCTATGCTCTGTTGCCTCCACAAGCTTAACGCAGAAATAAACCAAAAATAGCTCAGTATAAGAGATCCATGACAGAAAGGAAAGAAAATGTGCACTTCTTTCTTGTGAAGCATCAAGTAGCAAGACTAGGTAATGGTATAAGTTTCAGGGCTACTGGGCACAAGCTGACCTTTAAGGAACCATCATCGGGAGGAAATGTGCTGAGAGATGTTTTCTCCTTGTTTTATGTCCTCGCCGAGGGGACCCTTTCCCATTCAATGAGATGAACATTTGTCGTCCTTTGTGCTTCCACTTCAATGAGGCATAGGTATTGTAACCATTTTCTTCTATCCTTTCCTTAAACTTGCAATTGTTGTTGTACTCTTCCTAGAGAGAGAAAAAAAAAGATCAACAGTTTAGGAATGTTAGATATTATTTTCTTATTTACCCATTAGGTGAGAATTAATTTTTCTGTTTGGTCCTACCCCTAAGTACTTCTCCATGTAATCCTGAAGAATTTTCCCTAGACTCTGCTTCTGGTGCAGACTGTTCAGGTAGACTGGAGTGACTAAAGCAAGCAAGTCATTTTTACTGATTCATTACTAACGAGTAAGCTTGGTTTCCAATTCTCAAATAATTCAGATATTTTATTGCCTTACAGTCAAAAGATGTACCGGTTGGAAGCTTAATTGATCATTGTAAATCGTCCTGTGATTAGGCTAGGATTAAATTGGCTCAAAGCATCAGAAAGGACATTTGGTGCTGTATCACAATGAATAAATAAACCTCAAATCCATTTATCACAGACACAGAGTGAACAGTGGAAGGTGAGCACCATCTCTCAACACACACAAAGTCAGGCAGCATCTATGGAGGGGAATAAAGGCCGGACTTACTGGCTCGAAGAGCTGGGAAGGCTTGCTCCATGCTATATCTCAATAAGTAAGTAACTGTCTCAAACCAGAATTATCACATTGTTTTTGAAAGGAAATAAGGAAGTGGCTTGAGAATGCAAATGTACATGAGGGATGGGATGGAGATCTTTGGGAAAGCAAAATATCAAGATAAATTAAATGTTCTTTAACTTTCTCTCATCTGGAAAACACCAGTGATTTCCTGCTCTGTGAGTAGACTTTGTGGTTGAGTAGCAGTTGGCACCAGTGAGATCATATTTGCTTGTGACTGAGAGGAAGGGCATGCAATTTTCAGAGCAATTCCATCATCCCAACATTCCAATCATTTTTCCTCTAACCATTTCTCTCATACATAGCCATTAAAACCTCTTTAGTTCTTTTACTAGTTATAGTCACTAAGGGTAATGCACATGAAGGAATTGACCCGCCAACCAGCACCCCTTTGGGATGCAGGAGGAAAGTGGAGCAGTGGGGCCTTTCCACCCAGACACAGGGAGAATTGTGAAATATGTGTGGTCAGGACATCTTCAAAAGGCGATGCCTCAAAAGGCGGCATTCATCACCCAGGGCACACCCTCTTCTCATTACTACCATCAGAGAGGAGGTATGGGAGTCTAAAGAAACATGCTCAACATGTTTAGGGACAGCTTCCTCCCTTCCGCCATCAGATTGACAATGAACCCACAGAGAGTACTTCACTATATTTGCTCCCATTTTACGCTACTCATGGTATTTAATTTTTAAATGTTTTTCTTATTGTACAAGGGGTGATTGATAAGTTTGTGGCCTAAGGTAGAAGGAGATGAGTTATACAGCTCCCGTTACATGCACGTGCAGTTCAACTCGTTGAGTGAAAATGCAGAAAGTTTGAAGTTAATAACTCATCTCTTTCTACCTTAGGTTACAAACTTATCAATCACCCCTGCCCTAGACCACTTCTGGAGGTCCAAGACACCGACTTCTACAAAGAAGGGATCCACGTGCTCCACGACCGCTGGACTAAGTGTGTAAATGTTGGAAAAATAAATGTGCTAGCTTTTCTAAAATTGACTCCTTCTACCTTATCAATCATCCCTTGTAATTTATATTACATTTTATGTATTGCTGCTGCAAAACAACATACGTGAGTGATGATAAACCTGATTGAGATTCAGATTCTGATTCAGCATTGGAGGTCAGGATTTGAATCCGGATTGCGGCAACTGTCCATGACGTGCAGCAACAGTGCACCGCACGTGGCAACCGTGCGCGGCCAGGGTAGTCCAGGAATTCAAAAGGTGACTTGTTCTCTTTCTCCATTTATTATCCATACCTGCAAGTCAGGTATGCGTGGAAGCAGGGAGATCTCAGAGGCAGCGCCGGAGAGATTATTTATGTATTACAGAAAGGAGACATTGGGATTTTGGTAGTCACTTTGTTTAGAGATACAGCACAGTAACGGGCCCTTAATTGGCCCTTGTGACCAATTAACACAGTAACCCGTATGTCTTTGGGATGCGCTTGGAAACCAGAGCTCTCGGATGAAAACCCTTGCAGTCACTGGGAGAACGTACAGATGGCGAAGAATTGAACGCGGGTCTCTGGCAGTGTAATAGTGTTACACTAGCCGCTACGCTGTAGTGCCACCCCTGAACCTTGACTCCTTTATTCATAGCATTAGAAAGTAAGCACCAATATCTCTGCATCTACCCACCCTTCATCAGTATCAGAATCAAGTTTAATATCTCTGACATACAGTAGGTTGTGATATGTGCTGTTTTGCAGCAGCAGCACAGTGCAATGCATAAAAATGTCTTATAAATTACAATAGGATATACATAAATAAACAGTGCAAAAGGAGAACAAACTTAGTGTTCATGGGTTGGCTCATTGTCTTTTCAGATATCTGATGGCAGAGGGGAATAAGCTGTTTCTAAAATGTTTAGTGTATATCTTCAGGAATTTCTCCCTGATGGTAGTATTGAGAAGAGGGCATATCCTGCATGACATGGATTCTTAATGGTGAATGCCGGATTTTGAAGGCAAAGCCTTTTGAAGATTTCCTTGACGCTGGGGAGGCTGGTGCTCATGATGGAGCTGGTTGAGCTTGCAACCCTCTGCAGCTTCTTTGGACCATGCTCTTAACCTGGGCTGTGCCAACGGTTTGTTGTCTGAAAGCAAATTGATGTCCAGATCTTGTTCATTTTCCTCCCCCTCTTGAGAAGTTGAGATGCAGTTTGCAGCTGAATGATAGGCTTAGGAGACCCTTGTGACAGCAGGCCAACTGTACTGGTATTCACAAAGGGAAGTTGTCACAACTGGTTAGTGCTCTTTCTAACCTATTTATTTCAGCCTTAAGTACAAAGTTCTACTTCTTTCTCCCTCACTTATTTGTTCTGCTTCTCCTTAAATGCTCTTGGGCTTGTCCAGTCCTACAGAGGCAAAGCCCTCCCCGGCATTGAGTACATTTACATGGAGGGCTGTCACAAGAAAGCAGCATCCATTTTCAAGGTCGGTCACCATCTAGGCCATGCTCTCTTCTCACAGCAGAGTTCTTCGGGCAGGAGGCTCAGGAGCCTTAGATCCCCCACCACCAGGTTCAGGAACAGTTATTCCTACAACCATCAGGCTCCTGAACCGGTGTGGGGTAACTTCACTCACCACAACTCTGAACTGATTCCACAGACTGTAGACTCACTTTCAAAGACTCCACAACTCATGTTCTCAGCATTATTTATTTATTTGCACAATTTGTCTTCTTTTGCATATTAGTTATTTGACAGTCTCTGTTTTGGGATACCTTTTCATAAATTCTGTATATTTATTTATTTTTCTGTAATTGCCTGCTAGAAAATGTATCTCAAGGTAGTATATAGTGCCATACATGTACTTTGATAATAAATTTGCTTTGCTTTTGACCTTGATCAAAAAAATCTGAATTAACCATACTGTTACTATTGCTTGTTGTAATAAAGTGGCAAACTCAGGTGTCACATTAGTGCGGGAGGCAATGCAACTGCTTCTTGCGGTTCCAGTAATAAGTGTTCAATTCTTTGGTACTGTCAGTGTGGAGTTTGCATGTCCTTGCTGTGACGATGTGAGTTTCCACTGGGTGTTCTGGTTTCCTCAGACAGGTTAACTCCTGTAAATTTGTTGCAGGTAGACAAAACAGGCGGAGTTGAATGACATTTGAGAGAAACTAGTTTACAGTGAAATGTGTGAGAACAGGATTGATGAGATTGGTCTGAGACCCAACGTGGGCTGAGTGGTCACCTTTTCTGTCATTAGAAGATACAGAGTTTGAGAAATATATCAAAGAAACACAAATGATTTTGCAGACAGTGGAAATCCAGAGTAACACTTACAGAGAAACACAGGAGATCAGCCAGCGTTCCTCCAGCATTTTGTGTGTGTTGCTCAAAGAACCATAATTGTTAAAATGGTAGATCTATAACATGATTTAAAAATCAGCCAACACAGAGGGCCAAAAATGTTCCAGGTGTTCCAGACGTTTAATAGTTAAGCTCTGTGATTTCCCTCAGCTTCGTGTTTGGATGCCACAGTCAAATATTTGTGTAATGGACAACCCAGAGAATAATGAACACCTTTTGGCACAGAAGAAATCTCGATCAGAAAGGAGTTTCTATGAGAAATGGAAATCGTCCCCTGTGTCTGAGGTGACTGCTATTCTGGGGCTGGGATTCCATCATCTTTATTGAAGAAGGGAAATTGGCTCATCAATAACAAATGAAATGTTTCAGGCTCCTAACTTCAGCATGTGGATTAGAAAATATTCACATAATAGTGGCAGACCTGCTGATCTTGGCTTTTTCCAGCCAGTACTGCTAATTTTTGGAGCTAGAGTATAAGGTTTGATAAGGACGTTGCAAATGTGCTATTTGTTCAAAAGATCTTTACCTTAGAATCATGGATAAGTACAGCACAAAAACAGGCCTTTTGGCCCATCTAGTCCATGCCAAACCACTTAAACTGCCTACTCCCATCAACCTGCACTTGGACCATAGCCTTCCATACCCCTACCATCCATGTACCTATCCAAACTTCTCTTGAATTTTGAAATGGAGCTTGCATGCACCATTTGCACTGGCAGCTCGTTCTGCACTCTCACAACCCTCTGAGTGAAGAGGTTTCCCCTTACATTGTCCTTAAACTACAGGGGGTCAATGGTGTGTTCATTGCTATGGTTGTAGTACACCTGAAAGGCAATGCCTGCAATGAGCATAAGGAGTGAACTTCCCATCCACCCTGGCTCCCAGCTTACAAATAAAGACAAACCAATTCATTTGGGTAATTAGTGTGGTCAAATAAGTGTTCATAAAAAATTTGCTAAGATGTCTCCAGGAGAGTCTGGCGTATTGTGATCTAGCCCAGAGCAGTAACACTGATATGGAGGCACGGCATAAAGTAGGGATTTATTGTGTGTCGGGTTATGAAAGATGATCTACACCATAGGTTTTCTTTGTATTTCAGTCTTTTGTTGTTCTTATCACTGATGAAACTCACCACACTTACCAGTATCAGTGGCAGGTATCAGACTCCACTCAACTTCAAGGTTGGCTGTGAAGTTGAGCAGGAGGTATTATTCCAACAGCTGTTAGGTAATTTAGTAAATAAGTAATGTGGGCAGGGATCGGCCGATCTCCTTGTCCTTTGCAGTCAATAGTCCACAAAACTTTGGTACATTATTTAGGCAGAGCAACAGCCCAGAAATGACAGAAACTGTGATCATGTTTCCCATTATCGAGCAAAAATTGAACATTTTGCAAAGACTTTTATTCTTTCACAGGATGTAGATGTCACTGGCTACACCAGCATTTATTGCCCATCCTTAATCCCTTGAAAAGCATGAATGGTTAGATAATTGCAGTTCTGCTTCAGCCATGATATTGTGGCTCCTGAGTGACTTAAGACCTTCAGACATCGGAGCAGAATTAGGCCGATCGGCCCGTTGAGTCTGCTGCATGCAGGTAAGGCCGGTAGAATTCCTTCTGACAAGGATATTAGTGAGCTAGTGATTTTACAAAATACAGCAATTTTGTGGCCACTTCTAATAATCCTAGATTTTTGAAATCCTAAACATGGAATTCATTGCTTAGTACAGCTGTCATACTTGACAAACAAAATAACAAATATCTATTGTTATTCTTGCATGGCATTTTTAATATGTTGGCAATAGAAGGGAAAATGGAGAGGCACGATAATGTAATGGTTAGCATAAAGCTTTACAGTACCAGCGGCCTGGGTCCAAATCCCATCGCTGTCTGTAAGGGATTTGTACCTTCTCCCCGTGACCACATAGGTTTCCCCCAGGTGCTACAGTTTCCTCCCACAGTCCAAAGGCATAATGATTAAAGGGTTAATTTGTCATTGTAAATTGTTCTGTGATTAGCTAGGGTTATATTGGGGGTTGCTGGGTGGTACAGTTCAAAGAGCCACGCTATACCCCAATAAATAAATAGATTATGCAATCCAGTGTTAGAGATATAATTTTCAACAGGGTTTAAATAGTTCTCTATCTGTTATAATCTTGAGAAGTATCACCTTGTTTTCCATCCAAAATAGTTGCACTATCTCAGATTTAATATTGGCTGCTCCATCTTTGAGTAACTCACTCTTTCTTTCTGCCTTGATCATAACTGGCCATTTCTGCCTGCCATTACTTTTGGCTATGTTTCTTATTTTATTTGTATGCATAGTCTTGCCCATGTCCCATTACCCTACCATTAACAACATACCAAAAGAACAAGCGACTATTAACATCATCATTATTATGTGCCATGTCATATGACATGCACGATCATGGTCTTTGACCATGATTGTTCTTGGCAGATTTACCTGCCGAAGTAATTTGCCATTGCCTTTTTCTGGGCAGTGCCTTGACAAGGCAGGTGACTCCAGCCATTATCAATACTCTTCAGAGATTGTCAGCCTGGCATCAGTGATTTCATAACTTGAGTGATAGGTACTAGCTGCTCATATGATCATCCGTCACCTACTCCCATGGCTTCACGTGACCGTGATCAGAGGAGGAGGCGGGGTGCTAAGCCGGTGTTATACCTTGCTCAGAAGAGTGACCTGCAGAGTTAGCAGAAGGAAGGAATGCTTTACACCTCCTTTTGTAGATATATCTCCATCCTGTCACCCACTATAACTGCTCCCATTAACATTTTGGTATCATGCTATCAGAGATCTTCCCTTTGCTCTATCTGTTCAACCACCACATCCTTCTCTCGTCTGCTACTGAAAACAAATTTATTTTTATCGCTTTCTCTGTTCTATTGAAGGTCCCAGACAACTTGGTCTTACTGATGTTAAGTGCAAGGTTTTTCCAACACTGCTCAACCAACTGATCTATCTCATTCCTGTACACTTCCTCATCACCATCTGGAATTCTGCTAACAGTAGTTGTGTCATCACCAAACTTACAGATATCATTTGAGCTGGTGTCTAGCTGTGGAGAGAGTCAAGCAGTGGGTAAGCATGCATCCTTAAGGTGCTCCAGTATTGATTATCAGTGAGGAAGAGATGTTGTTTCCGATCTGCTCTGACTGTAGTCTCCCGAAGAGGAAATTACGGATTCATTTGCAGGGAGGAACAGCAGTCCAGGTTTTGGAGCTTGTTGATTAGCATTGAGGGTATGATTGTGTTGAATGCAGAGCTGTAGACAATAAACAGCAGCCTGACTTGGGTATTGCTATTATCCACGTGATCCAAGGCTGAGTGGAGAGCCAGTGAGGTTGCATCCACTGTAGACCTATTGTGGCGATAGGCAAATTGAAGTGGGTAAAGATCGTTGGTTAGGCAGAAGTTGATTCTGGCCATGACCAACCTCTCAAAGCACTTCATCACAGTAGATGCAAGTACAACTGGGTGATCGTCATTGAGGCAGCTCACTCTGCTCTTCTGTCACAGGTATGATTGTCACCCTTTTGAAGCAGATGGGAACCTCTGACTACAGTAGTGAGAGATTGAAGGCATCCCGGAACACTCTGCCAGTTAGTTGGTGCGGATTTTCAGTGCCTACCAGGTACACCATCAGAAACTGGTGCCTTATGAAGGTGCACCCTCCTGAAAGAAGATCTGATGTCAGAGACAGAGATCACAGGGTCACCAGATGCTTCAGGGATTCTCGCAGGTCTAGTTTTATTCTCCCTTTCAAAGCAAGCATAGAAGGCATTGAGCTCATCTGGGAGTGAGGTATTACAGCCATTCATTATGTTAGATTTCACCTTGTAGGAAGTAATGGCCTGCAATCCCTGCCAGAGCTGAATGCATCTGATTCCGTCTCTAACTTCAATCAGAATTGTTTTTCTCACTCTTTAAATAGCCTTCCTTAGGTCATACCTGGACCTCCTGTGTAGTTCTGCATCACCAGTCTTCAACAGATCTAGCCCTCAGCAGACTATGAACCTCCTGGTTCATCCATGGCTTTTGGTTGGGTGTGTCCAGTATGTTCTCAAAGGTACCCATTCGTTCACACATGTTGGTGTGGAGTTGGTGACATTTGTGGTGTACTCATTCAGATTTGAAGATAAATCCCTGAACATTGTCCAGTCCACAGACTCAAAGCAATCATGTAAGTGTCCCTTCACTGCTCTTGACCATACATACCACCTTGGTCCTCACCACTGCTGCTGCGACCTTTAGTCTCTGCTGATACGCTGGGAGTAGTACAGCCAGATGATCCAGACTTGCCGACGTGTGGGTGTGAGTTGGCATGGTAACCGTTCTTGATGGTGGTGTAACAATGGTCATGTAAGTTGGCTCCTCTCGTTCCACAGGCGGTATGTTGATGGTGTTTGTTCAGAGACTTCTTCAAGCTGGCCTGGTTGAAATCTCGCACAATGATAGGCAAGGTATCAGGATGCGCTGACTAGATGGCATCAGGAGAAAGAGCTGGAGACAGGATTGCTCAAAGGAGCCTAAAATAGACTAAATGGTCTCCTTTACCAGGTCATATCTATTGTCTGGGAGTCTACAGGCATTCAACAACACACACAAAATGCTGGTAGAACACAGCAGGCTAGGGCGAGATATTGGCTTTTATTGACTGGAAGAAAGAACAAGCAGCAATTGACCACCATACTACATCCTGGAGACTGAGGGCAGGGCTCAGGCCCCAATCGCCTTTATACCGGGGTCTGTGGGAGGAGCCACGGTCAGTGGGAGGAGCCACAGGAGCAGTCAGCGGGGGAGGGCATGTCCAGACAGGTATATGTAGTTCACCACACATCTATCGACATTTCGGGCCGAGACCCTTTGTCAGGACTAACCGAAAGGAAAGGTAGTAAGAGATTTGAATGTAAAAGGGGGAAGGGGAAATGCGAAATGATAGGAGTAGAGCAGAGGGGGTGGGATGAAGCTAAGAGCTGGGAAGGTGATTGGCGAAAGTGATACAGAGCTGGAAAAGGGAAAAGGGAAAGGATCATGGGACGGGAGGCCTCAGGAGAAAGAAACGGGGGGGGGGGGGGAAGCACCAGAGGGAGATGGAGAACAGACAAACAACTAAATATGTTAGGGATGGGGTAATGTTGCATGTGGAAGATTACTGTTTACAATTTGGTTTCTGCAGTGAAGGACAATAGTGAGTGTACTTCAAATACACCTAATATTATGTTATAGTAAAGGATATCCTTACTACTTTCATGGTTTCTTTTAAATTAATGAGTTTGTACTTTCAATATTGGTTAATGTTTATTTACTTCAGTAAAAAATCTTCAGGAAATAAACTTACAAAGTAAATCATACTAGAATCTTACAATGGAAATCATGCTAGTAAAGGTAGCCTTTCCATTCACTGGTCAAGAATCTTGTTAGAAAGTCAAGAACACAAGAAATTAGGAGCAGAATTTGGTCACAAGGTTTCTCATCATTCAATGTGATCATCGTGGATCTACACCGGCCTCAATTCCTCTGCTGTGCCACTTCTGCATCTACTTCTAGCGCTGTTGATTTGGGGTTTAATGAGCAGACATTAATGGACAAGACTGGAAAACATCTGCTAGTTTCCTTAAAATGGGATTGAGGAGAACAGAGTTCTATGTTGTAAGCCATTGCCTGCTTGGAACTGGAGTGCTGGCCTATGTTTCATTTTCTCAAAGGGTAGAAATTTCCTGACACAGTAGAAATGTATCCCAGACGCATGCGTTAAACACAATAAAGTAGCAACAGTACATTGTAGGGCAGAGTTGCATAGTGGTTAGCCCTTCACTTTACAGCACTAGCAACCGGGGTTCAATTCCCACTGCTGCCTGTTCTCCTCATAACTGCGTGGGTTTCCTCCAGGTGCTCCAGTTTCCTCCAATATTCTGAAGACGTACGGGTTAGTAGGTTCATTGGTCACATGGGTGTAATTAGGTAGCACAGGCTCATTGAGCCAGAAAGGCTTGTAACTGTGTTGTATCTGAGTTGAATTTCATATGATATGGGCCATAAGTGGAGCAGACTCCATCAGATGAATTGTTGAATTCTATACATAAACAAGAGAAAATCTGCAGATGCTGGAAATCCGAGCAACACACACAAAATGCTGGAGATCTCGGCCCGAAACGTCAACAGCTTACTCTTGGCTATAGCTGCCGCCTGACCTGTTGAGTTCCTCCAGCATCTTGTGTGTGTGTGTGTGTGTGTGTGTGTGTGTGTGTGTGTGTGTGTGTGTGTGTGTGTGTGTGTGTGTGTGTGTGTGTGTGTGTTGCTTAATTCTGTTCCTCTATCTTATGGAATTCTGGAAGCGATATGCAATGTATAGCTGCTACTTCAGCTATATTCTATACACAAAGGTGATGACAAATTTCTATTGGTTGCGTTCAACAGACAAGGCACTTTTAGTCTCACCAGTTCAATCAGCATTTGAACCTGCCCCCCCCAAAGAACTGCTGTGCCAACCACCCCACCCACCCACTCCTGCACCCAACATTCCCCACACATTCCCCAAACGAGCACACGTAACACTTAACAGAAATTTGATGAGCTGCTTTTATAAACACTGAGTAACTGAGATGCTTATATAAACTTACCGTGCCATATAGCTTCCCTTTCTTGTTCATGGCCAAATAAAAGCCAGTGTTGACTGCTTTGATTGCGACTACTCCAACATTAACTGACCTGATCTCCATTATACCTGTAAATGAAGAAGGAACTACGTTACAAAAAGGGTTCATTTGTCCTACTGACTAACAACCCTAGAGTTGCTTTATGCTCTGACAGAGTTCTGAATAGCACTGCTGCCTGGGTCTGCGTATGTATTAATATTCAAAAACAAAAATTATTACATCTTCCACATTAATTACTGATAATCTTATTTTGTTTCCTAATTGCAATCTTATCTCAGTTGGAAACTAGATAGACTTTCCATCTGCCGTTTTAAAGTTCTCTCGCTGCAGAGCCATTTCTGTTTTAAGGAGATCCTTGAAGAGCAGTGACTCAAAAAGGCAGCAACCATCATTAAGGACCCGCACCACCCAGGACGTGCCCTCTTCTCATTGTTACCATCAGGAAGGAGGTACAAGTGCCTGAAGACACACACTCAACAATTCAGGGACAGTTTCTTTCCTTCTGTCATCAGACTTCTGAATGGATACTGAACCCAAGAAAACTACTTTTTTTTGCACTATTTACTTAATATAACTGTTTAATACATATATCTATATATTGCCAACTGAAAATGTCTCCTTGCAAGGTGATGAAATGTTTGTGTAAATTGCCCAGACGGGAGAACAACTCAACCAAACTATATTTAATGTTTTTCTCACCCCTTATGGGTGGCGTGTATGTGTATTTTCCCTCAATCTCGGGTCCTCTACCAGAAGCCTGGGAGCTTGTGGGCTCGGCCTGCACTCTTCTAGACCAAGATCTCAGATATTGTTCCTGGGATTTGTTGGAGCCACTCTCCCAGTCCAGGTGTCACAGCTCCAAGTGCTCCTATCTGGGATTTCTCCGGCTTTGACTTTTCACTTCAATATATATACTTACAGCAATTCACAACTTTTATTATTATGTATTACTATATATTGCAATGTATTGCCGTCGTAAAAAATGCAAATTTCACAACCTATGCCTATGATATTAAACCTGTTTCCGATTCTGATCAACATAACTGGCTCTTTCTTTAACAACTCATGCACAGGCACATCAACAATTTTGAACTTTAAGGCCCAAATTAAATGAGAAGAATTTCCTAAATACATGAGTTTCATTCTGCTGAAAATCCAGAGTAACGTATACACAAAATGCGGGAGAAACTCAGCCGGTCAGGCAGCACCTGTGAAGGAAAATAAAGGGTCAATGTTTTAGGCCGAGACCCTTCGTCAGGACACAAAATAAATTTGGTCTGCTGCTTTTGTTTGGCTTTATGACTAGCAAAGGGCAAGTGGAACCAATTTCTATACATTGGAGTATTTAATATCTTATGTCAACATCTGTGTTTGTTGTGTGTTTTACAACATTCCTCTGGAGTGCCTTTAGAAGCTTTTCTGTGTCAAAGGTTCTATACCATTGCGAATTTCTAATTCATTTTTTGTCGTTGTCAGAAGTTCGATGGTTCAAACTCGGAGCTGACTTTTGTCTGGGTATTCGCAACTGCAGAACAGGATGGAATCTTCAGTCATGGATTGAATGAAGCTTCGTGATATGCTGACCTGGAAGGTGCCGATGGCCGAACAGTAGCTTTGTGGGGAACGCTGGCTTACAGCACTGCACGCGACTGCGTATTCCTGACCTTTGTACCTGTGCATTTTCGCACTGAAATCTGGAGGGCATCGGAGGGCGGATTTACTCTCTTAGTCCGCTGCTGTACTCATCACTCCTCCCACTGGCTTAAATAGAAGGAGTGTGAGAGGGGGAGAATGTGTTAAAATTTAACCCCAGATATCCACTCAGTTTTGGTCAAACATGGTTGTCCTGGCCACTCTTTTTGAAACAGGGTTCCCAACCCTTTTTATGCCAAGGACCCCAAGCATTAACCAAGGGGTCCGTGGACTCCAGGCTGAGAACCCTGGCTCTAAAATATTAGTTATTGGAACATGTCGGATTATAAAATGCCTCAAAACAAATCTTTGACTGTACCCCAAGCTCATGGACAATTGACTTCAAAATTCTACATTTGTTTCATTAGCCTAGTAATTATTAAAGTTAAGGACATTGATGATATATCACCAAAGTTGATGCAGTGGATTTTGATTCATCCTCGAAGCCACTGGCATTCTTCTAGGGTGCATCACAACCTGGTATGGAAGTTGTCCTCTCCAAGACCAGAAGAAGCTGCAGAAGATCGTGAACATAGCCCAGCACATCACACAAACCAATCTTCCCTCCTTGGACTCACTTTACACCGCCCGCTGTCAGAGCAGTGCTGTCAGGATAATCAAGGACATGACCCACCCAGCCAACACACTTTTTTGTCCCTCTTCCCTCCAGGAGAAGGTTCAGGAGCTTTAAGATTCATATGGCCAGATTTGGGAACGGCTTCTTTCCAAATGTAATAAGACTGCTGAACAGATCCTGACCCGAATCTGGGCCGTACCTTCCAAATATCTGGACCTGATTTGCACTACCTTATTTTCCCTTTTCTATTTTCTAATTATGATAGATAATTTAAATTTTTAAATTATATTTACTTCGATTTGTACTCCAGGGAGCGCGAAGCACAGAATCAAATATCACTGTGATGATTGTACGCTCTAGTATCAATTGTCTGGTGACAATAAAGTAAAGTAAAGTAAAGTAAAGTCAGTATTTACTGATGATACCCTTGCTTGTGAGAATACGATGGAGGCTCAGCATGTCCTGCACTCTCAGCAGGGCCCTCCCATCCTCCCATCCACTGGCCAGAGCTGAGCGAAATTCAGAAACAGAATCAGCATCAGGTTTAATATCACTGACATATGTCGTACAATTTGTTGCTTGGCAGTAGTAGCACAATGCAGCACAAAAAAACATAAATTACAGTAAGAAATCTGTATTAAAAATTCAATTAAATAAGCAGTGCAACAAGACAGTAAAGGTAGTGAGGTAGTGTTCACAGTCTGGTTTACTGTCCTTTTAGAAATCTGATGGCGGAAGAGAAGGTATTCCTAAACATTGGGTATCTTCTGGCTCCTGGACCTCCTCTCTGATGACAGTAATAAGAAGAGAACAAATCCTGGGTGGTGGGGATCCTTAATGATGGATTCCACATTTTCAGACATCACCTTTTGAAGATCTTCCTGATGCTAGGAAGATTGGTGCCCATGATGGAGGCATAAATTTCCATTGAAAGCTAAATCATTATTTACTTATCAGACAATTTTTGTACCAGGCTCTTTATAAGTAGGTTTATAACCTGTCTTCCACTTTCAAACGTGCATGTAAACACTCAGGTCTTTCTGCTCCTTGAGAATTACAGTTATCCAAGCCTACGAGGTCAATATATTTGCTGCACTGTTAACCAACTAGTGATATAATTTTCACATCAGGACACTTCCTGCTTGCCTCTCCTTTACAAGTAGTGCCCTGTGCTGTGTGGTAGATGTCATCAGTCTGCACTTCATGCATGCTGAAAAGCCCATCGCAGGCCAGGGCGTGAGAATTGAGGCACAGAATACAATGCTGTAGTATTTACAGCTTTTATGTTGCTTCAAAGTACCAAGTGACTCCATTACAAACTGCTGCAGGAAATCAGTGCTTGTTGTTCCTTCTCGCGCCTTGCAGCACATTGGGCAGCACTTTTGCCGTCCCCATAACATTTGCCTGTTTTTTTTCACAAGGCCAAGTTGCTAG
Organism: Hypanus sabinus; assembly: GCF_030144855.1. Classification (NCBI taxonomy): domain Eukaryota; kingdom Metazoa; phylum Chordata; class Chondrichthyes; order Myliobatiformes; family Dasyatidae; genus Hypanus; species Hypanus sabinus. The sequence goes on from NC_082721.1 coordinate 14,369,572, forward strand.
CTCAATGCTCAACCCTATACAGATAGAAAGCGTACAAGGAGCCGGCCGGATTCTCTCAGGACCATTGGCCTCGAATCTTGATGCTGAAGCCACTGCACCAGCGGATGGCTTAGGAAATCAGTGGGTCAAGCAGCACCTGTTGACATTTTGTGTAAAGAGTCAGGATACAACAGTAGTGTTAGTTTTGCTGACAACTGGACTGTAATCTTTGAAGTAGTCATAGCCAATAATGTGTTTGAACATTTAAGTTCACTAAAATTTACCACATTAACCAGCCTTTACATAAAGGATTCAAACAGATTTCATTAAATAATGTTACAACTGTTCCAATTTTGATAGTTAATAACTTTACAGTGACTCCTTGCTGGGTTATAGAAATTTTTGTCATCTAACAATGCACAGTTTTCCCATAGGCACAAGGTGAAAATACATATCTGTGGCTTATTTCACATCTGGAAGAGCCCAGCACTTCTTGCTCTCAGGCAACATCTACTTCCATCAAGATTGATCGAAGGTGTCCCACAAAATCCTTTACCAAAAACGAGTAGTCGAAGTTTAATATCACTGGCATCCAGTATGTCTTGAAATCTGTTGTCTTGTGACAGCAGTACAGTGAAATACACAATTAAGAAGAAATATAAATAACAATAAGAAAATATATACATGGACAATAATTTTTTTTGAGAAGTGAGATAGTGTACCCGGATTCATTATCCATTCAGAAATCTGCTAGCAGAGGGAAGAAACTATTCCTAAAATATTGAGTGTGTGTCTTCAGGCTCCTGTACCTCCTACTTGATGGTGGCAATGAGAAGAGGACATGTCCTGGGCGACGGGACTCCTTAATGATAGATGAAGCCTTTTTGAGACATGTGCTTGATCCTGAGGAGCCGGCAGAGTTTGCAACGTTCTGCAACTTGTAAAGGCTTTGCTTGTGATTCCTGAGCCAGGCACAGAATCTGGAAAAATGTTGCCCTATGTAGCAGTATTTATTGGCTGTTTTCTGAGCCTCAGCAACTTGTACTTTAGGATGTAAAAGTTTTTGTTGAGTCTTCTGGAGTCAATCAAAGAAACTGGGATTATGACGCATTGAAAATGTTTATCGATTGGAGAGTGGATAGTGATGATTCAGATTTATTTATTTATCCTGTGTACATAGAAACAGAGTGAAATGTGTCATTTGCGTCAACACGCTGTATGATGAGTTGGAGGCAGCCTGCAGATGTTGCCAAGCATTTCTGTGCCAACAGCGCACGCTCACAATGAACTTCCTTTTGCTTTCTTGCGCTTTGTATGCGGGTAACTGAGCCAAGAATATCTCGGAATTTTGTTCCAGATCTAGGTGACATATTTTGCATCAAGATTTCTCTGTTGTGGATATATCCCGATATTCCAGACCCCTTGTCTTATGAGGGTAGGTTGAGTGAGCCAGGGCTTTTCTCCTAGGGGTAAAGGAGAATGAGAGATGTCTTGGCAGAGGGGTACAAGAAGATAAGAGGCACATGTAAATCGAGTGAAGAGCCAGAGACATTTTCCCAGGGCTGAAATGCCTAATGTAAGGGGGCATAATTTAAAGGTGGTTGGAGGAAAACATGGGAGGAAGACAGAGTTAAATCCTTTATGCAGAGTGTGGTGGGTGCGTGGAATGCTCTGTCATGGATGTTGGTAGAGGTAGGTACATTAGAGACACTTAAGAAACTGTTAGGTAGGCACATAGATGATGGAAAAATGGAGAGCTATGTGGATTGATCTTAGAGTAGGTTAAAAGTTTGGCACAACATCATGGGCAAAAAGACCCGTACTGTTCTGTGATGTTCTGTGTTCTATGTTCAATGTGGGCAGGTGAAGTGGCATCTAAGCTTGAATTTAAATAGCTTCTGGGAATGGTTTGGACACAATAGGTGAAATAGTATCCTTAAATGGTGTAAAGTTCCATTTTTTATATAATCAAGGTAAACTTCATTCATAATAAAAAAATGTCCAAGAATCGTCTGATCGTTATGTGGTTTCTCATTTGAAACAGGCATTCATGGTCTTTCTATGACTATGATTATTCTCGACAATTTTTTATGCAGAAGTGTTTGCCATTACCTTCTTTTGGGCTGTGTCATTACTGGGTGACCCTAGCCGTTATCAATACTCTTCAGAGATTGTCTGTCGTCAGTTGTTGTCATGCACCAGCAGCTCATATGACCATCCACCAACTGCTCCAATGGCTTCGCCTCACCCTGATCAAGGGAGGTGGGGTAGGGGTGCTAAGCATGTGCTACACTTTTCCCACCGGTGACCTGCAGGTTCGAGGAGGGAAGGAGCATCTTACACTCCTTTGGTAGAGTCACATCTCCAACCTGCATCCCATTACAAGAATGAAACCTGCAATGCCTTTTCATTCTTTACGTTCATAGTCAACTCTATCTGTACTGTTCTGTTACGTTCCTACATATCAACAGTACTGCTGCCACTCATGTGGCCCTTTGGAGTGGTTCATTACCACAATAATTGAGGGGCTTCCTCACCCTACCCGGCCCTTCTCTCTACAGTAGCAGAAAAACCTTATACTCTGGTCTGTCTCCTCCGAGCCTTTAAATTTCCAAAATGCTACCGGACTCAGAGCAGAGATTCTGTACTGGTAAAAGCTACAGTTTAATCACAGCCATGGCCAAATTTGTCAAAATCTTTTCTTTTTGTTGTGCGATGCAGTCAGGATGATGTCAAATTAAACATGTGTTTTAAATCAGATTAATCAAGCTTCTGAAGCTTTAAAAGGCATTCGTCAGACCACACTTGGAGTATTGTGAGTAGTTTTTTAAAATTTAGAGATACAAAGCCAAACAGGTCCTTTGGCACACCGAGATGTGCTGCCAAAATTACAATGACAAATTCAACCATTAAACGGTACGTCTTTGGACCGTGGGAGGAATATGAAGCACCCACACGCTCACAGGAAGCACGTACAAACTTTCTTATAAAGGACACTGGAACTGAACTCAGAACTCTGATGCCCCGAGTTGTAATAGCATTGCGCTAACCGCTATGCTAATGTGGTGCCTGGGACCTTATCTAAGAAAATATGTGCTGGCATTGGAGACGGCACAGAGGACATTCAAGAGCATGATTCTCGGAATAAAAGGATTAATGTATGAGGAGCATTTGATGGCTTTGGGTCTGCAGTTACTGAAGTTTAGAAGAATGAGGGCGGATCTCGTTGAAACTTATCAATTATTGAAAGGCCTAGATGGAGTAGTTGTGGATGGGATGTTTCTATAATGTTGAGTCTAGGACCAGAAGGCACAACGTCAGAATAGAGGGACTTCACTTTAGAACAGTGATAAAGAAGAATTTCTTTAGCTCGACTTCGTTCAATCTGTGGAATTCATTGCCACAGAAGGCTGTGGAGGCCAAGTCATTGTGTATATTGAAAGCTGAGTTTAATAGGTTCTTGATTAGTAAGGGTGTCAAAGGTTACGAGGAGAAGGCAGGAGAATGGGGTTGAGAAGCCATGATTGGATGGTGGACCAGACTGGATGGGCTGAATGGCCTAATTCTGCTCCTATGGCTTAGGGTATGTTTGTACTTTGTACATGGTGAAAAGGCTGTAGCGAGTTGGACGTGAGAATCATGACAGTATAATTTTATAATGTAGTATATTTGGTCTAGTCTAAGTTGCTGCAAAATCTGCCAAACAGCATGGGGAAAGGCGTACGTGGCTTAAGATGACCAAGTCATTCCACTACAACCTGCTGTAGGAAATCAATCGGTTGAACAGCATCTGTTGGGGCGAGGAAAGGAACTGTTGACATTTTGTGTCAAAGCCCATCATCAAGTAGTGTTAGTGATGTTGACAACTGGATCCTAACCTGTGAAGTATTCATAGTTAATGCTGTGTCAGAACATTTGAATTCACTAAAATTCACTACATTAATCAGCCTTTACTGAAAGGATTTAGGCAGATACCATTAAATAACACGAGAAATTAAATATTGGGAATGCTTGCCATAAACAGCAAAATATTAAAACTTCTCAAAACTATCATTTCACATTTGTTACAATAAGCAGTCAGAATCCCAGTGTAAAATTGCTCTGCATAAGCTTTTAAAACCATAATTACTTTAAATTACCTGGCTTTATTTTATATAAATCAGCCTCGATGGAACAGAAGAGCAGACTCAATGGGCTGAGTGGTCTGATACTGCTCCTTATGGTCTTATGATTTTCTATGAAGCCATCAATTTGTTAAAAAAAGATGTAGTTCTTAATTCAATACACTGGTAAGTGAAGTCTCTTCAGAGAGTGTTATCTCAGAGGAAAATGGCAATTATCTAACAGCTGATACATTACTTTTGAAAACATGGGGGCAACAGGACTTTCTGTTGCTACACCTACAATTGTCCATGTTGAATGTAACTCCAAAAGAACTTGTTTAGATTGTTGGGAGAAAATGATTGACTATTTGTAAAATAATAAAACCCCTATCAAAACAAACCCAGTTTTCAAAGCTACTTGGAGTTGAACTCATGCTATGTGTGTTATCTGATGACCTATCATCGCCTTGTCATGCATTTTTAAGTCGCATCTTCACGCAACTGTCAATATATTTACTCCTGCAATATCTAAGATCTTGTTGCTACAGGCAAGATGATGCTGTTTTATATGTCACCTTTCCTATCAATCAAATCTGAAAGTGCTTCGCATGTTAGGCAGTGCTTCATGTTCTTCACCCATTATTATGGGTGGCACGGCGGAGCAGTTAGTAGCATAATGCTATTACAATCCCAGTGACGTTGGGTAGATTCTTACTCTATCTGTAAGGAAGTTGTTTATTCTCCTTGTGACCATGTTGTTTTTCTCCAGCTGCTTTAATTTCCTCCCACATTCCAAAGATGTGTGGATTAATAGATTAATTATTCATATGGATGCTTTGGATGGTGCAGGCTCCTGGGCTGGAAAGGACCTGTTACAGTACTATTCTCTAAATAAATAAAATACATATTATATTAATTGCTAATTGAATAACTCCTGCAAGTATAGTTGGTTTATTAATTAGTAGTTACTTGATCAGTGATTGTGGTGAAGGGCATTTATGAGTTCATTATGATAAACAGTCCCCTGAATCTAATCTATTTAATTTACACTCAGTGGCACTTTATTAGGTACAGGAGTGAAACCCAGCGTCGTCTCTTGCTGCTGTAGCCCATCCACTTCAAGGTTTGACCTGTTGGGCATTCAGATTTGCTTTTCAGCATAACCACCGTTGTAATGTCTGAGTTATTGTCACCTTCCCGTCGGGGTCTTGTGCTTTAGCCCTTGGTAGGGTCACCCATGCCAAACAGGTCAAAGGGTAGAGGCCAGACTAAGAGTGGTCCACCGGTCCTCCAGATTCAAGGGTTCGGCTCAGGGCTAACAATCCTGACGGGTCAAAAAATTTGTTACAGAAACAGCTATGAAGAATCTTACTATAGATGTGTTTAACAGAGATGGAGAGCATCTCTGCTGCTCTAACCGCCTGCCAGCGGCATAATGAACTGTAAAAAAAATCTGGAGATGTAAGTTTAAGTCCCATTTCAGCCTCTGGAGAATTTTAGTAGTAAAATAAATCTGCAGTTTGTAAATATCCACAATCAACAAAGGTGACCATGATGGTTGTAAAAGCTGGTTCTCTACATCATCCCAATACCCAACAGAGAATAACAGCAGCCTAGTCTTCATTAGATATAATGCCAATAACAATATGATTGAAACTTATCTATCTTTAAGTGTGATTGATCAAGCTACTAAGTTGTGGAGGAATATTTTTCTCAAGGCCACTTATGGATGGGCAATAAATATTGGCCTTCCCAGTGAGAATTACTTTCTAAAAACCAATAAAAGAAAATGACATTTACTTTCCAGGAAGGAAAAGTTGACAGGAATCAGGAAGCTGTCCCATATCAAACCTTCGCACCCCATGTTCCAGAGAGACTAGCAAAGACAGAATTCCCGGACCAGGATTGGTGGGTCGGCCTTTCTCACTTGAGTGAGAAGACCATGAGGTCTTCCCAAGAAAAGTACTTGAAGGTTCCAGTTCTAATCACATTTAAAGTCTAATTCCCATGTCTACAGAAAGCAGTAGCTCAAAGAAAAAAAACATTGAAGAAAAGCAGATTGTCCAGCCAGTGGAACTGATGTTGAGCAATGGCCACAGGATGCATCAGTTGGCTCATCGCCTGACTTCCAGACTTTTTAACTAGAACATTGGAAAATAGAGTGCTTCACGCTGGCAATTTCTGCACACCTGACTGAATGAGCCCTGTAGGTGATGGTAAACACAAAGTGCCTTGAGATAATATAAATCTCTTCTGCTCTTATCTAATTCTCTTTGCTCATTAGAGTCCAATGCCTAGTACATAATTCACAATAGCTTTGGAGTTCATAACAAACAATGTATTTATAATTAGTTACCAGGCAAGTTGATTTATGATAACATCTCCCATTATCAATTGTTTGGATAATCAGCCTGTTTCACCATGACTGCATGGCTCTGTGTTCCAGTTTTTGGATGGAGATTCTGGCACTGGCTCGTGTCGGGCCCTGAGCCGGGGGATGGATTGGTTCAGATCACTGCTCCACGACTTGGCCCTGAACCAAACTATATTGAACTATGGGACTCTCTTTGTGGACTTCAGTTCAGAAGGCTACTTGCTCATGGCTGCTGTTTGCATGATGTTTCATTGTCTCTGCACACTGGGTGTTTGACGGTATTTTTTTAATAGCTTCTTTTATAATTTTATGGATTCTTTTTGAAGGGCATGGTGCGTTTTCATTCTCTGCGCACATTGGGTGTTCAATGGTCTTTTTTAACATGGCTTCTTTTGGGTTTCTTTATTGCCTGGCTGCCTTTTAGGAGACAAGCCTCAAGGTTGCATAATGTGTACGGATTTCGCTAATAAATGTATTTTGAACTTTATCTAATATTTCTTCTAAACTCAGCAGATTCAACATGCAACATAATAAAGACTGATTGTGTCCCGGCAAGTCTATTTTAGTTTTGTAATCACGGCAAATGGATTTCCTGGCTGCATCAATTCCACACTAAGTGATCTAAAAAGGACACATTTATAATCCCGTTAGTAATAGTGATCAGAGCAATTATTCTCACTTGTTTTTTTTAAACCAATAATGAATAGGGACTAGAGCAAGTCGCTCCTCATTAACTGAGTCTCCACTGCAACTTGCAGGCAGCCATCTGCCTTTAGGACAGGTCACACTTCCATTATGAACAAGATCACAGTCTAGCCACAAATGGAAAGACTTAATTCCATTTTATGACATGGCGTGCCAGCATGTTATTTTCTGGATACAGAAATCACTTTCTAAAGTGCTTACCATCAGTAATAATACCTATTAATTTATGGTGACTGCAGCATTCAAAATCACTTTTAATTGTAATAGCTGATGAATGTTCCAGGAACTTTTCTGATTTTCAAGGAAATGTGTGCTATGCTTCCATACACATTTTTCATATAACTCTAGCACTGCATGGTACATTTATTTACTTATTTATTGAGATGTGGAATAGGCCTTTCCAGATCTTTGAGCAATCCCTCTGATTTAACCCTAGCCTAAACACGGGACAATTTTACAATGACCAGTTAACATACCAACCAGTACATCTTTTGAATGTGGGAGGAAACCAGAGCTCCTGGAGGAACCCCATGCGGTCACGGGGAGAATGTACAAACTCCTTACAGACCCAGCAGCGGGAATTTAACCTGTGTCAACTGTACTGTAAAGCGTTGTGCTAACCACTTCGCTACAGTGCCGTATATAGTTCTGCAAAGACTTTAGACCATAAGATATAGGAGCAGAGTTAGGCCACTTGGCTCATCGAGTCTGCTCTACCATTTCATCATGGCTGATCCATTTTCCATTCCAGCCCTAATCTCCTGCCTTCTCCCTGTATCCCTTCATCCCTTGAACAATCCAGAATCTATCAACCTCTCCCTTAACTAGAGGTAAAGACATGGCCTTTATTTCTTTGTGTGAAATTTGTGAAGTTTATTCCGAAATTTTCCAAATTGCAGAGTCATACTTCACTGAGAAATTTTTTTTGGGTTGCAGTTACAGTGTATGAAAATACTTAAAATGTGTTTTAATTATAGAATGAGGATTTAAGGAAAGCAATATAATGAACACCTGTTTGTCTGGTTACTGTGTGTGTGGAATATTTTTGTCCTTTAAGTGTGCTTGCTTCTAATGTTTTTGGGCTGTTTGGTGAAGCAATACTGAGCTCTTTTAGGACTCGCTTTGTCATTAGGCATTTAGGCTTCTGGTGTGCTGGGACAAGAAACGAGTTAAATGTTCTGGGCCTTGAAATAAAAGCTGTAACATGGTCGAAACATAAGAGTGACTCCGCTTCATCCAAAAGGAAACAGGCCTTGTGGAGAAAAAAAGACTGGGTATAAGATCAATCAACCGTCTCTGACCTGATGGCCTGACTGGGTCTTTTGTCAGGTTTAAAATACTGTGTGGTCTATAGAATAAAGCCCTGACAAGGCTCCTTTTTGACCCCAAAGTACTCACCTGAGAGTGGCTTTAACAATAGCTCCCAGTTATATTCAATGAGGGTACAAAAAAAGAGTAAAAGGCTTATTAATTGTACAGATTAAAGGGCAGACCCAAAGTCCTCTAAGGCTTTAGTAAGCTTTTCCTGTGTCGGCCCCATCACCACAGTCCAGTTAGTACAATACTGCATGGGAACTCATCAAATCCCACCGTGCCCTTCCTCTGATTGACATTCCTTTTCAATTATTTCACAGTTTGCTCAGTTATAAATGGAGAGGGCCTGCTTCTAAGACATCTTTTCATGTTGACTCTGCATTTGCAGCTAATGACCGTGACTAGCACCTTTGATCTGGGACTCTGTGCCCCATGCTGGCTGCACTTGTGTAGGCTTAAGGTCTATCTTCCCATTTCAACACGCCTTTCTCATTCTGGCCCTGTAGTAGTGATCTGTCACAGTTAAATGTGAACAAAAGCCTTTCTTCACCCCTTGCATTTTTCTTTGGGTGGGGGTTGGGGGGGTGCAGGGTTGTTGGGGGAGTGGTGCTGTTGCACGGAGAGAAGGCTCTGTCTGCTGCTGCACACTTTATTTTGTAACCCTTTCTGGTCCAGCCCCTTCCTACAGAAGCTGAAATAATTGCTAAGGCTTTCTGCTCGGCATTGGTGGCCATCAAGCAGAACACCGAACTTAACATCTCTGCAAACAAAAACGATATTGATCTTGATTTTAATAAAGCTTCATACTAATATGGAGCAGATAGTACATCAAGAATACTTTAAAATAATTTCAAACACAATTAAGGAAATTATATTATTTTACCAGTTCCCAAAGAGGCAGCCTTTCAAGGTGGGGAGGGGGCAGCTGTCTTTCTCACTCTCCAGGGTATTTTCAGAAGGAAAACACAAATAGATTCTTACCCCATCTCTTGACTATTTTTCTCTAGAATTTTATTGTTTGCCTTTTACTCCATTGATGCAACACCCTGCATCAATAGCTGAACTGAGCTTGTGCAAGGCATGATGCTTAATCTTTGTCTATTTTTAAAATACTCCTCAAAATATTTATTTGCTGGCCTTCAAGAGGATTAATTCTCGACTGTACAATCTCACTCTTGTAAACATTTCCCCCTCTTTAATCATCCTTTCCACCCAAAATATCTCACAACTGGACTTATCTTTCTTTGCAGATGCCTTTTGTTTTGCTGCTCTCCCTCCATCTGGATTGAAGAAAAATAATGCCATTGCCTCGCGGTGACTAGAACTGTGTCGCACAAACAAGTCAAAAGCCTTCTCGCCCATTCCCAAGTTAGGTTTCATCTATTTTTGCAAAGGGCGGTTTCAAAGAGCACATTACACAGCAGATTGTTTAATTCTGATAAAACATTTTTAGTTCTGCAGATACAGATATACCGCATGTCTCAAAATGCTGCCATGTGAAATTATTTTCATTGGATTAGCTTATTAGAAATATGAATTAAATAAACATTCAAACTCCTCTGAGAGGAACACATCCTTGTTGTAAGGTTTGGAAACAATAACGAAGAATTCTTCTATACAGACAGGGATGGAGGACCTTCATTGCTGCCCTAAAAGCCAGCAGTGTAATGGGCAAAAAAGCAAAAAGCAAACGTTCAAACTATTGTATTTGAATACTTGTTCTCAGAAATAGTTAATTTAAGTATGTCGTTAACATGCTTAATTTAAAGTATCTGTTGAACTCCCATTTTACTTCTTGCTCGTAGAAAATATACTAGTTTCTCTTCTGTCCTCTTGCCCTTATCCTATTACTATTTATCATGTTATTATCTTATTTGACACGACTGCCCTCGAAACTTGTTTCTCTCAAGCAATTTTTGTTCTCTGATGCAAACTCTTTGTATCAATATGCATTCTCACTCTTATAACGGTAGTCAGTTCTAGTGGGACGTGTTCTTTGTATCCACATGAGTGGAAAGCATCCAATTAGTAAAAAACTTCATGAAATGAAAATATCCTCATTTGTCCTGTTACTAAATTTGTAAATCATTGTTTTGAAAAAAATCTTTAAATGATTCCTTAAGGTTGATATAGTGAGGGGTTGCAATGGGGACTAGCTCCCAATACCTGCTAAATGCTTCCAATGGTGTGCACCTCAAATAGCCTCTGACAACCAAGTCCTTCTCCTGGCCTTCACATGTGGCATAGCTACTAAACCCAGCAGAACTGTTTCTACTGACAGAAGAAGGAGAAAAGCCAGGTTATTGGCACCTTATACCTGTTGCATCGGGCAGATGGAGCTCGTCAGCCATGGTTGGCAGGTCATCTAGGAGAGGGAAAGCTCTAGTCTCAAACCTCTGCTGCCTTGTGGCTGCACCTACTCAAGAGTAAGGCTTCAGGAGTAAACATCAAGGAAAAATCTGGAGCTGGAGTCCCTAAAGCAGTCAATGCTGACAGGCAACTTGTGTGACACCGTTGGTGTCAAACTGTATCGGCCTCAGTTATTCATTTGGGTTCCTCAATTGCATGGGGGGGGGGGGAGTTTGCTACACGAGTAACAGCTCGCTCTCCATATTGTACTGCCTTGGCTTGTTTATCTAGACCAGGGGTCGGCAACGTTTACCACTAAAAGAGCCAATATGGACCCATTTCCCACAGAAAAGAAAACACGGGGAGCCACAAAATGAAATAACACTGCATACAACGGTTTTTTTTTTGCCTTTATGCTATGTATAAACAAACTATAATGTGTTGCATTTTTGAAATTGATGAACTCCTGCAGAGAAAACGAAATTACATTTCTGCATGCAACAAAAACATTTTGAACTCCGAAAAAAAGACGTTGGGTTGAAGGTTACTACATAGTTAGCCTACCTTGGATCGAAGAATTAAAAGAATGCGCGCACTGGCGGGTGTCAGGCATTGGCAGTTGTGATGTATATTAATAGCGATAAAAAACACGTTGTATCGGTGTAGCGCTACACGCAGCGCTAAAATAAAGACTGCAGTCAAAGGTAACTTTATTCGAACTAAACAGCCTTGCTTTAAAGCCTGGCTCAACCCGTCCCCGTGGGCGCGGATGCTCCAAAAGACACGTACTCACAAACCCCCGTAGGCTATCTCCCTTAGTCGGAACGGTGGCTAATTGTGAGCCGGATCGGATGTGCCAGGAAACGGTGTCTCCGCAAAGTTTTCATATTGTACAAGATCACCATAATCTTCAAATTTCGAATTACATTTCAAAAGCTAACAAACCACGGGGAGCCGCATCACAGAGATCAAAGAGCCGCATGTGGCTCTGGAGCCGCAGGTTGCCGACCTCTGATCTAGACAGTTAGGAGGCAACAACCATGGTCGACCCTGACTGACAAAGGCCTCAAACTCAAACTAAGAAAAAATATTAGAGTAAGAAACTCCAAAACATTCAGTGAAAGATACCATTAGACTGGATGGTGAAGTTAATGAACAGCAGAAGCTTTAAGTTCCTTTGGTGTTGAGACGCTAGTGAAGACGGATATAGAACAACACAGGTCTAAGTTGTACACCATTAAAACATCCACAGATTCATAGCAGATCCATATTTAAAAACAAGTCAAGGAACATCTTCCCTATTAAGGTCAAGTGAAAAATAAAACTGATGGTTAAAGAAACAACCCAAGAAATAAAGTAAGCATTAAAGGAAAATCTGACATCTTAAATTGATTGACTCTAATGAAAGGAAACATGAAGTAAAATTAATCGAGTATTTTAAAATTACTGGAAGTGGAAACTGCGCCAAGACACTAACAAAAGACTGTTTCAGGGAACTGTTAAACTGGGAACTATAAACAATGCCAATCATTTGGTCAGCTAAATGAAACAGAAATCACTCTAATATTATTTTGTAACCCTTTCTGAGCCGACCTTTCTTCAGAAGCAGATGTTATTGCTAAGAGTTACTGCTCTGTCTTGGTGACAATCAATGGAACTCTGAATGTTATGTTTTGGAAAACCGTCATGTCACTGATTTTGATTTTAATAAAACCAGATTATTATAGAACAGATCATACATGTAGCTTCATTCTATGAGGGGCACAGATAGGGTAAATGCAAACAGGCTCTTTCCACTGAGGTTGTGGTTGGCCTACAACCAGAGGTCATGGGTGAAGGGTGAAAGGCAAGAAGTTTAAGAGGAGCATGAGGGGAAGCTTCTTCACTCGGAGGGTGGTGAGAGCGTGGAACCAGCTGCCGGCACAAGTGGTGCATGCGAGCTCAATTTCAACATTTAAGAGAAGTTTGGATAGAAACATGGATGGTAGGGGCATGGAGGTGCAGTCAAAATGCAGAAGGCAGTTTAAATGGTTTGGCACAGACTAGACAGGATGAAGGACCTGTTTCTGTACTGTACATTTTTATGACTCTCTGACCATTACATAACAGATCATATAGATAGCTTCCTACTATTAAATAAAGTTTCATACTACCCCGGAACAGATCGTACAGGTAGAATTGTTTAAAATGATTTTAAATACAACCCAGGACTCCACAAAATAATGTTCCTCAAGAGACAGATTATCAGCAGGGATAGTTCTTCATTGTCATTCTTAAAGGTATTTTGAGAAAAACAAACAAATAAATACATAGCACTGTTTATAGAAACTGTGCTAAGACACTGTAGAAAGGTAGATGTAATGATGTCCAGGAACTATAAACCTGTGATCTGTAAAAAATGTCACGCACGTGATCAGTAAAATAAAAAGAGATACTAGAAATCAAACTGTCTGGGTGTCTGAGTAGCAAGGTTGACAAATAACTTATTGTTGGTTAGTCCACTAACATGCTATTTACTTGTAATCTGCTGCTGAAATTCTGACTATTGAAATTAATAGAATTACTTTTGGACTTAGAGAGCAATGCATGGTATATAGTATATTCAGCACTACTAGAGAGGGTGAACATCGATCCAAGATTTTGATAAGCAGTTAATCAAAAAGCAAGAGATTTTGCTTCAAAGTGAAAGTAAAGTTGATTGGCACATGTATGCAGGGGTGTAAGGAAAAGCTTACTTGTTGATAAATCTACTTCATTTGTAGATATTATTTAGTCAAAATTAGTCATATTTGATATAAGCCTAGAGTTCTGAAAGTCCAAATCAGACACTCCTCCATAAAGTAAAATCTCTTCTATATCTCCAAGTAAATGGATAATCAAAAATATTAAACACAGTTTCTAAAAAGAGCATCCTCAAAGTGGAGGGATATGTTCGGTTCAGTAAGCTGGAAAGCGTCCAAAAATATTCTATAAGTATATCAAGAACAAAAGATTTGTTGTGGATATACTCAGCAAATCTATCGTATAGTAACTAGGATCAATGAAAGATCAACCAGAGTGCAGAAGACACCGAACTGTGCAGATGAAAATATAAATAAATAGTAATAAATAAGCAGAACATGAGATAATAAGATAGAGAGTCCTTAAACTGAGATCATTGGTCGTAGGAATATTTCATAGATGGGGCAAGTGAGCGTAGTTATCCCCTTCTGTTCAGGAGCCTGATGGTTGAGGGGTAGCAACTGTTCTTGAACCTGGTGAGACCTGAGGCTATTGTACCTTCTACCCAATGGCAGCAATGAGAAGAGAACATGGCCTGGGTGGTGGGGGATCTCTGACAATGGATGTTGCTTTCCTACAATAGTGTTTTCTGCAGATATGCTCAATGATTGGGAGGGCTTTACCCATGATATACTGGGCCGGATTCACTACCTTTTGTATGATTTTCCATAGGATTTTTTTTTTTGTGTAGGATTAAAAATGGTGCAATCTGTATGTGGAGCCAGGTGACACGGCTAAGGGTTTAAATGAGTATTCACCAAGGAGAAGTGAAAAGATTTTAAAGATAAGATTAGCTTTATTTGTCATATGTACATTGAAACATAGGGTGAGATGCATGAAATATATCAAATCAAATCAGCAAGTATTGTGCTAAGGGCAGCCTGCAAGTGTCACCACACTTCCAGCGTCAACATAGTATGCTCTCAATTTACTAACCCTAACTGTACATTGCTGGAATGTGGTGGGAAACAAGAACATTGGGAGGAAATCTGAGTGGTCACGGGAAGAACATACAAACTCTTTACAGACAGCAGCAGAAATTGACCCCTGATTATTACTAGCACTGAAAAGTGTTATGTTAGCCGGTGCACTACCGCGAATCCACTATTTGTTTACATTAGTAATTTCTAGTAATTTTATGCCTTTGCAATGTACTACTGTCACAAGACAGCCAACATCACATAATCTAAGTGAGTGATAATAAATTTGATTCTGATAATGTTTGTGAAGACTTATGTGACAGTAAGACCACAGTAGATTCATGATCACTGTTACTGATTAATCAGTTTATTCAAGAATAATTTAATTAACAGAATTTATATTCCTGAGCTGCTCTGGTGGGATTTGAACTTGTGCCTTCAGTTCATGAGCACAGACTTCTGGACTAATTTAACTATGCTCCAAGCTTACTCCAATACCTTTGCACATATCTGAGGCTGCTCAGATACTTCAACCAATAAACATCCCAACTTGTTGGTGGGAGAGTGTTGTGGTTGTTCAGAAGATAATAGCAAATCAAAATCAGAATCAATTTTAATGTCACCAGCATATGTTATGGAATTTGTGGTAGTGCAACATTGTACAAAATAAAAGGAAAGAATGGAAATTACAGTAAGTATATATATAAAATAGTTAAATTAACTAAGTAGTGCAAAAATAAAAAAAAATAATGAGGTAGTGTTCATGAGTTCAATGTCCGGTCAGAAATCAGATGGCAGAGGTGAAGAAGCTGTTCTTGAAATATTGAGAGTGTGCCTTTGGGCTTCTCATCTGATGGTAATAATAAGAACAAGGCACGACATGGGTGATCGGGGTCTTTTACCAGCACTGAAAACTGTTATGTTAGCCGCTGCGCTACCACAAATCCACTACTGCCGCATCGCTCCTTGAAGATGTTCTGTATGCTACAGAGGCTAGTGCCCATAATGGAGCTGACTGAGTTTACAACTGTCTACAGCCTATTTCTATCCCATGCAGTAGCACCCACCCCACCATATCAGACAGTGACGCAACCCACGGTCCGTCAGTAGAAATTTGCGAGTGTCTTTGGTGACATACCAAATCTGCCTCAAACTCCAAATGAAATATAGCCACTGTTGTGCTTTCTTTGTAGTTGTTTCGATTTGTTTGGCCCAGGACAGGCCTGAGATATCGATGCAGATACTGACCGGAAATTGAAACATCCTCTTGAGGGGGTTGAAAACTGGTCCCTGTCTTAGTTTTATTAAAAAAAATATGAACTTTAAGAAATAAGTGCAGCTGGGCTTATTGATCTTCAAGTCTATTCAATAATTTGAATCTATTTTGAATTTATTTAAATCGTACATCCATCCCATACCATGAGGGAGTAAAAGTAAGATCATGGATTCAATTTTTCTTTCTGCTATGGTCCTTAAATTCTTTGATTCTACTGAAATTCAGCATTGAGTGTTCTACAAGAGAGAAGAAATTTCAGTCTTCATTGGGAGACCCTTTATCCTGAAGTGATGCATCATAAATTCTAGATTTCCACAGTAGGGGAAGCATTACTCTGACAAGTCCTCTCTCATCTCAATAAAATTGTCGAGTATTCTTCTAACAGTTCAAATGTCAAACTGTCCAAATACAATAAACATTTTATATCTAGAATCAATCTAATGCTTAAGTCATTGTTACCAAAATCATGTCCATGTGAATCTTTGCTTGTAAAGTTGGACCACAGTGATAAACTGTAGTTGTAGATCTTCTCAATGGATATATAACTCTCTCTTTACAAATGGTTTCCACACAGATCCCAAAGACCCCAGGGTAATCTTCCAAATTTGTGCTATTAGCTGGTGATTGAAGGTGAATCTGGTAATTGTTATTACCTGGCAGTCCAAGCCAAGCAGGAAAAGTTACCCTTTCCTCAGTTTAACCTTAAATGACAGAGAGAGATACCCAGATGAGAAAGATCCCTTGTTACACTGAAGGAGCAGGAGAAATATATCAAAATCTATAAACCTTAAGGAGCTCCACAGATTCTGGCATAAACCTGACCAATATTAAAATGTTTAAAAATATTATAAAAAGCATATGAATGGTTCAATTTTCATCCCATTATGAAGCTTGGTTAGAAAGAGAATAGCAATGTGGAAATCACCCAAAAACTTTGACTCCCTGACTGTTGCAAATTGTTTTCACTGCAGATGGAAACATGCCAACAACCCAAAGAATTAATTTTGTCGTTGTCATCTTCCCTCTCAAATAAACAGTATTCATCAATTATTAAGTGATTTACTAATACTTTCATTAGCTGCCCTTTTGTAAGAAATTTGCATGTTCTCCTTATGACCGATGGGTTTCCTCCGGGTGCTCTAGTTTCCGCTCACATCCCAAAGACATGCGATAGGGTCAGTGAGTTGTGACCATGAGTTGGGATCGGAAACGCGGCAACTCTTGCGGGCTGCTAAGCACAACCTTTGCTGATTTGTTTTGATACAAAGCGACACATTTCACTGTAAGGTTTGATATACACGTGTCAAATAAATCTATTCTTTATCCTTTTTTCAGCACCATATAACTGAAAATTGTTAATAAGAAATAAATCATGTTTGTAA
Source organism: Hypanus sabinus (assembly GCF_030144855.1). Taxonomy (NCBI): domain Eukaryota; kingdom Metazoa; phylum Chordata; class Chondrichthyes; order Myliobatiformes; family Dasyatidae; genus Hypanus; species Hypanus sabinus. Next base: position 14,386,755 of record NC_082721.1, read on the forward strand.
CTATTTCTGGGTCAATTCATACCAACTGGGAAAGTCAAGAAGGCACTTCTGGCATGGGTCATCCTTATGACCCGATGTAATTTCTAGTTCAGGCTCAGAAGACGTACGAACAGAATTAGGCCATTCAGACCATTTAGTCTGCTCCGCCATTCAATCATGGCTCATTTATTATCCCTCTCAACTGCTTTCTTCTGCCTTTTCCCTGTAACCTTTGACAGGCTTACTAATCAACAAGCTACCAAACTCTGCTTTATTAATCCTCGTTAACAAATTTCACAACATATGCTGGTGATATTAAATCTGATTCTGATTCTGAAATATACCCAATGGCCTTGCCTCCACAGCCGACTGTAGCAATGAATCCTACAGATTCAGCACCCTCCAGCTAAAGAAATTCCTCCTCATAGAAGGTCATTAAACCTTCTGTTGGATGGAATGGGGAATTGGGATACAATCAAACCTGGATTGCAAACCAGATGGAATAATCACAGTATAAATTTCTCTGATTATCACGGATTAACGAGCAGAGATCTGAACTGAATTATGACAGACAAAAATAAAATGGGATTTTTACATTCTGGAGCACATACAGTTAATGAAAGGTTTACAATATAACCTGGCATCTGGTAGATCTGATAAGCACTTTCATCTGGCATCTTTGACTGATAAGACATACCCAATTGGGAAGAATCAATTGTACTGCTGCAGGCCTGTTATCAATGGGTTGGTAATAATTAAAGCCATCACGCAATGGGAACACAAAACATCTCTCCCTGGGGTAATAAGAAAACAGTTAAAGTGCCTTATCAGGAAAATCTGCCACAATGATATCCTGAGAGACTTCAGTGATGTGGGAACAACAAATGAATGTCCAAGATTTAAAAAAATGGTAAACTTGGAGGAAATCTTAGGTCTATTCCAGTGAACATCAATGGCATGTCATAAGGGTGATCTGGATTGTAATCAATGGCATTTCTTTGTATTTTAAGGATTCCATATGTAGTTTCTAAATCTTCAGTACAGAAATTACTTAGTGCATCATTTTCTTTATTGTCATATTATGCAGATATTTTACATTGTACCTTCCAAGTAGACGTATCAGTACTTTGTGTCAGATTTATTCACGTTAAAAATTTACTGATGTTGTTTCAAAACGACCTGAGTCTAGTTGACATTTTAGAATGCAAGGATGTAGGAAATAGGAGCAGGAGTAGTCTACACAATTCCTACGTTACCTTGTCTTCCCCTCCACTTCCCTGCTTGTGTCCCTGTAACTCTTTATTCCCCTAAAGTCGAAAATTTAGTTTTGGACATGAATACACAGAATCGTAAAATCATACATCGCAGAATTGGGCTCCTTCGGCCCAACATGTTCATGCTGACTGTGATACCTATTTGCACTAATCCCAAGTGAATTCATGAGCCCATATTCCTCTCCACCTTTTCTATCTAAATGCCTCTTAACCATTGTAATTGCTTCTGCCTCTATCACTTCCTTTGCCAATTTGTTCCAGATAACCATCTCCCTCAGTATGCAAAGACTTTGCCCTCAGACCTCCTTTAAAATTCTCCCTTCACACTTAAACCTGAACCCTCTAGACTCCCCTGCTCTGGGAAAAAGACTCAGAAGTTCTATCCTCCCTGTGCCAGTCAACATTTTACACATCCTTATAAGATCACTCCTTAGCTTCCTAATTTCCAAAGAGAATAAACCCAACCTATTGAATCGTTCCTTATAGCAACAGCCCTCCAATTTCATCAAAATTTTAAGGAATCTCTTAAATTCCTCCTCAGCTCCATTTTAAATGGTAATTCCTTCATCTGAAATCATATCCCTTTGCCTTAATTCCTCAAGAGAAGAAAAGTCATCTGGGCAGATTCAGATGAACTTGGTTGTCACACGTATTCTGAGTAAGTAAGGAAATTTATTACCAAACTGCATATGTTCCACCATCTACAATCCTGAGGTTTGTTTTCTTCCAGACATACTCAGGAAATTCAAGAACCAATATAGAAGTAATAAAGAGCATACTCAACAGGACAGACAAGCAATAAATGTGCAAAAGACAACAAAATGTGCAAGTACAAAATAAAAAATCATCATCATCATAAATAAGTAATAAATATCAATGTAGAGCCCTGAAAGTGAGTCCACAGGCTGTGGGAATGGTTCAGTGATGGGACTAGTGAAGTTACTGGTTCAAGAGCCTGATGATTGAGGGGTAGTAACTGTTCTTGAACCTAGTTGTGTGGGTCCTGAGACTTCTGTACCTTCTTCTTGATGGCAACAGTGAGAAGAGAAACTGACCTGGGTGGTGGGTGTCCCTGATGATGGATGCTGCTTTCCTGTGACAGCATCCCATATTGCTGTGCTCACTGGTGGGGGGTGGGGGGGTGGGAGTGCCTTATCTGTGGTGGACTCAAACCTTAAGGTAACCTCATAACTCAATCCAATGTTTTTTTAAATTGGATTCCAGAAGAGCTATAACAGGATAGGAATGTTACTGACCAATTCTGATTACTCCCTAGACTCTCATGTAATGGCAGTAGGCATCATTCCCTGAACATTAATGATTATATAGAATCTTATAGCATTCTAGTAGCTCCATTGTCACTATCAATGATCCCAGCATTTCATACTAGGTCTAGTTTAAACTCCTCTTATGAGCTAAAGTCTCCACACTAGTAGTCAAGAGCTGGGCTTGTGATAGTAGACCTTCTCTCTGAATAGTCAGTCATTTGAGCCTGTCAAAGAAGTGTGAAGCCACCATCTGAGTGAGTAAAGCCCCAGTTTAATTCAATAGTTTGCTAAGCACCTTCAAGGATATTGAAAAGGAACCAAATAGTGCTGAGTGAGGTTATGTGTTGGCTTGGCAGGAATGGTATATATCTATGTTTGAAGAGCATTTGGCCCATCAAGTATTCTTTCTCCTGTTAGTCCACAAGTTACTTTTGAATACAATTGAGCTAGGTGGAACAGAATTCATGAACTAGTCCTGGGGAAAGGTTGCATGACCTGTTCTCTTTTGTTTAAGATGATAAATCAATCCCTAGTTTACTTCCTCAGATGACCATAAAAGATCACCAGATAGTATTTAAGGAAAAGCAAAGGAGTTGTTTCAGTTTTTTGGCCAATCATTTTTTCCCAAACAGATGTGCTGTTAGGTTGTCCAAGATATGTACAGAAGTCTGCAGCATGCACTTCTCTGGTAAATCACTTAAAGAATGATTCATTAGGAAGAAAAAGGAAAATATTCCCCCTCTTTCTTTCTAGTCCAATGGCATAACTACTACCATCCTAGAATGTTATCAGACAATTGACTTCCAATTGTGACATACAATGGAAATGTAATTATGTAACTCCGGCCACATGTAGGAAATTGTCATTGAAATATCCTTGTAAATACTATAACTAATTCATGCATGAAATTGGCTGTTACTTGCATTTATACGCGCATTAGTGTTGAGTTTACTGGAGATTTATAGACACCGTGCTCAGTTATTTAGTTAAATCCAGACTGATTTTATTAATACATTAATGGTACTCTGCCTGTTTGATGAATGGCTTTACCACTGGTATCATATTTCAAGCCTGTCATTTACACCATGTGCCAGCATTCCTGCATGGAATATTTCAAAGATTAAGATAAGGGAGATTTTACAAGTACAATTTAAATTACTTGTACATTTTGAGCATTACTTTCAGCAAGGAATTTGTAGGAATTCAGAAGTATAATTTGTAGGTGCGCCATAAAGTTTGAAGGAGTTTGTAAGAATACTTTGTTCTTAGCGATAGTTTACAGCATATTGCAGTTTGTCTCACAGATTGGGTTATCAGTTTATCTTCATATATAAGAGAAATCACAAGAACTGGAATGAGCATGGTGAAGTTTTGCAGGAGCATTGGGAAGTGAAGTGGCGATGGTTGTGGAGATGCTATAGCACAAAATCCAGAAGTTGAGTGCTGTCACAACACAAGTTGTTAAATTCAGCATAAAGCCATTTGTCAGGGCAGTGACAGAATCAATCACAGAGCCTGTCTGATACACTGCCCTGTTTTATTATCCTTCAAGTCGAGCTATGTGCAAAATTGGAAATTAGAAACCTAAAAGGCAGAATCTGAAGACATAAAATGGGTGTCAGAACGCCAGCTAGCATTTGATGTCTATCAGGTTCAACATATTCTTGGGATTTGATGTCTATATTGACATTGTTTGTCCATTTTATGTTTATTAAGAAAGATAACTATAAACAGAGCCACTGGACATTAACTATTGTAATAATAAAGAAGGAAGCCAGTATTTCAAGCTGCAATATACCCATGCATCAGAAATGGTTATTTCAAATGAATTGTTCTCAAAGGTTAAAAGTCTGAAATTTAAAGTTATCAGATGGACGTTAACTTACTAATGCTCTTTTCAAGCGCAGCTTTGTTCTCCATGACCTAGTATGGGTTTCCTCCCACATTCCGAAGATGTTCACTTAGTGAGTTGTAGGCATGCTACATTGGTATCAGAAACTTGGCAACACTTAATTTTCTGCCCAGCACAATCTTCACTAATTTGATTTGACACAAAATGACTAATTTCATTGTACGTTTCAATGTACATGTGACAAATAAAGCTAATATTTAAATCTTTAAAATTTCTCTCCTTCAAGCCTCTATCAAATATCTTTTTGAAAGACACAGCTGATTTTTTCCCACCACCCCGCCCTGACAAGCAAGAAATTTGCTTGTAAGTTGTGACTACTCATTATATCAAAATGATTCTTCATGTTACACCTAATTGTCTTGTTAGTCATCTTAAATTTTTGTCCTCTGGTTTTCAAACTCTTCTACCAATAGGAAAAGATTTTTCTCATTCACTTTGAACCATCAATAATTTTGAAAACTTCTATCATATCAATTCATGTTCAATGTTGCCGCAGGACATGAGGGTGTTTCATCCCATCAACTTGAATTTGAATCTAGCCTAGGTTAATGGAAAAATAAATCCCCTCCTTTTTATTGCTGGAGACAGTGTTGAAGAAAAATTTTCCTGCAATCGCAATCGTATTTGACTAACGCACCAAAAACATCCTTGCATTCTAGTTACTTTGCAATAGAACTGAATATAGGTCAGAAAGTTCAGAAACTGATATAGCCCATTTTGTTTCTGACTGGAGTGGTGTCCAAAAGCTCATGTGCCATTGGTAATAATGAAAAAAATTGAGACAAAATATATTGTTCAGCAAATAAAATCTTGAAATAATTAATCGATGAGAAAGAACTGGGAAGGTTTATTGTTAACACAAGAAAAGTCTGCAGATGCCAGAAATCCAAAGCAGCACACACTAAATCCTGGAGGAACTCAGCAGGTCAGGTAGCATCTATGGTCAGGAATAAATAGCATAAATTCTCTTCCTCCATATTGTTAGGTAACACATTAAACTTAACTTTGCTGAAACACTTTATGATCAAGTGATTCATTTATTTTCGGGGTGTTTGGTTTTGGTGTGATAGGTGCTAAGCTGACTCAAGTCTTTCACCCATTTTGTCCCTTCCTGAGCAATACTGGAGATGGCTGCGTTGGTGGTTTAAGTCTCACTGTCATGGTTGGAAAATCACTGAACAATATGTTGCTGGGCATGAAGCCACACAAGCTATGATCAGGAGAAATAGTTTTAGTTTTGGCTTTTTAGATCTTGTTTTATCACAGGTATATCAAAACATACAGTGAAATGAGTAATTTGTGTCAAATGAAATCAGCGAAGATTGCGCTAGCAACCCTCAAGTGTCACCATGCTTCCAGGACTGCCATTGCATACCCACAATGCATTAATCCTAACCATAGGTTTTTGGAATGTGGGAGGAAACATTTTGGAAGAAATCCATGCCCCACTAGTAGAACATCCAAACTGCTTGCAGACAGCAGTGGAATCAAGTACTACTCTGAAAGATTATACTGTAAAATGACGCACTATCTGCTGCACTTGCATGCCTCCTGAGGGTTATTAAGAGCTCCAAGGGTTAACCTTGTTTTATTTGCCTAGGTAAGGAAGAGGACTAACTTTCCCCATGTTTGATTTTATGGATAATTCTACCTGAAATCTTCCCAGAATTACTTAGAACCACTTCCAGAATCGAATTTTGTAAATAAATACTCCTCACTTATCTTCTTTGATGCATTTGCTCAAATGTACCCACGATGTACTTACCTTGTAATGTAAATGTTACTAATGATGTCAACAATTTGTTTCTTATACAGTTTCTTTTTTGCTTTCTGTCTCTACATCTAAGCACAAGTTATTTTGATACCGATCTCACACGCAAGGAATTTATGTCTTTTTTTCTTTTTATTAATTTTTCAGGATCTTGGTGTTGCCAGCAAAGCCAGCAATTATAATCCATTCCTACAGTGCGATGAGGTCAATTTTGTTTTAAGAATCAAGCGCATGGCTGCATTCCTGGGATCACATATGGGCTGGGCCTGCTAATACTGTCAGATTTCCTGTCCTGCAACACGTTAAATCTGATAGGTAATTATTACAACCTGATAACTTTTGCAGTGGACATTCAAGACATTTATAACATTACCATGTTATAAATTCCAGATCATTAACTGAATTTAAATTCCAAATTGCAATTTGGATTTGGGTCTCTGAACTGGTAGCCTTGAATCTGGACAATGAGCAAACCCTAGTATTTGATTTTTAATGAACTGAGGTGGCACAGTTGCGAGGCGCTTAACGCCATGCTTCAAACTGCAGGTGATCTGGGTTCAATTCCCACTGCTGCCCGGAAAGAGTTTCTATGTTCTTCCCGTGATTGGCTTTCCTCCGGGTGCTCCGGTTTCCTCCCACAGTCCAAAGACATATCGGTTGGTAGGTTAATTAATTATAATAAATTGTCCCGTGATTAGGATGGGATCAAATCGGAGGATTGCTGGGCTGTCTATTCCAGTAGATAATTAATAAATAAATAATAAGATTAATTTGCCAATTGTGGCTGCTTGTTTAGCTTTTCTGAATGAAGAACTGTGTGGGTCATATCTTATTTTCCAGTGAAAATGTTTTCTGCCCTCCAGACAATTTACGAACGATTATATCAGTGCACTTTAGCATTGAGTTGGGTGCACCATCTTTATTTGTTTATTTGTTCCATTTTAAATGATAAGACTGGCAGCCGGAACAGATGCTGTGATTTCCCAACAGCTGCTTTGTTTTACCTTAAATTGTGCCTGATCTGAGAGGGAAGTTCAAAAGGAATTTGTATTCTTATGTTCTTTTTCCCCTCACTGCAAATGACTAGATAAAAATCACTCGCTTCTGAAATGTAGCTATTCAGCGTGTACTTAAGGGAATTAGCTAGGATGTTCTTGGGCTATTAAGTGAATTAGAAGTATCCGATTTCTTCAATAGCGTGACTCGCTCTGTTTAAGGGTAGTGTGAGAAGGTTATTTAGACAATCGTGCAGTAGAAAGGGTCAGAGCTACCAGACCAGTGAGCAGTCTAAAGCGCTGGAGGTGTGGGATATATGCGGTGATGGATGAAAATGATCAGCTTAGCACTGGTTACCATGTGCCCTCGGTCACACCAACCTTGCTTAAACATATGCAATGCATTATCAAAGGAATAATTAGCAGGCAATTCACTCTGGTGTGACTGACAGTTTATGTGTCTAGATGTCATGCTGGTCTGATCTTGTTCTTGTCAGTTTTCAGTAGCCCAGTCTGACCGTCCCTGCTCTCCATCAGGCCACTGGGGTGAGTGATCTGATCAAAGGAACAACTAACTCATCTGATTTCCCCGAGCCAAGTCTCAGCTCAGAGCCTTTCTTTTCCCCCGCTCTAATCAATTCTCCACCTCTCCTCCCCCACTGCTGCCACCCACTGCCAAGCTTCCTCTCCAGTCAGAGATGGAACAGTCTGATATCACGGTCATTGTCAATGCCATTCTGTGATCAGCCGACAAGACATGTGTGCCTCTAGAGCAGAGCCGGCTCTTCCCGCTACTCCTTTCTTGAGACACAATGCTTGCTCCACAGTCACGGTATTCTCTGTGGTTGTGTCTCCTGCAGCTAGCAATAGCTGCACATTGTCCAAAGTTCAAAGTTCAAAGTAAATTTATTATCAAAGTATGTGTATGTCACCATATGCCACCTTGAGATTCATTTTCTTACAGGCATTCACAATAAAACAAAGAAATACAATAGAATCAATGAAAAACTACACACAACAGAGTGTAACACAGTACCCGAGTGCTAAATGGGCATGCTGTATTAACAAAAAACAAAATGAGGCCTAATTTAAAACGAGGCACTCTATACGCTTTAAACCACTTTTTATAACATTATTTAAATACATGCTGGTCTTTATGTATTTAAGCACATTTTATTCCGTATCCATACTTTAATCTCTAACTTTATTTTTAGCTAATTCCTTCTAATTCTTGAATGCTGTTGATTTTTGTCACATGTTGCGTCCTAACCAACACATCACGGCAATCTTCTGATACATGGAAATGTATATGGCAAATAAAGTTAATCCTTGATCCTTGAGCCTTTAATTAAAGGGTCTCTTCACCAGGAAATACAAGGTTGGGTTTTCAGTCAATTTATTTCTCCCAATTTGGGCAATACCAGTATTTTTTTCAACTGAGAATTGTTTTTGAGCTTCTGAGGATTGTTGCAATTTTGTTTTGCAGCTACAGTAAACATTCTGAGTCAAATTTAATTAACGATCAGTTTGTGTTCGTCTGGAAGGTCATTGCAAGCTGATTGTAGAGAAAGTTCCGGTACTTCTAACTGTACCAGACTGACCAGCTATAGAACTCAGTTTGCCAATATCACAAGGCAGAAAATAGATCAGTATTAAGCCTGAACAAAGGTTAGGCAAGTCAATGAATTTAATGATGTAAGGGAATTCATAACCCACAATAGAGTCATGTCTGAGATGCAGAAACCCAATGCTGAGCTCTCATAGTGAGGATTTAAATGACAGTCTGAACCATGGAAAATTTTGCTAAGTGGTGTTGAGAATTTGAAAGCATTCAGCAACACGGTCAGTATTCCTGGAAATTTAGACCTGTCAAAGCATAGGTTTCTACTCGGTGGTTGCATATCTCCTACATAAGGGAGGTGTGCTCTACCCTGCAAAGCATTGTGGGGTGGTTGGGTGTGGAAGGACACTTCAGACAACAGTGACCTGCAGTTCCTTGGACCCTTCCAAATTTTGTGGACCTGTGGTAGTTCCCAAAAATGACTGGTAACACTGGCCAAGTCTGGAAAGGTCCCATGTAATGTTCAGAATAGGCAGAGAAAAGTTTGCTTATTGATTATACATGTGATTGGAATCGTCACTACCCCCACCCCCAACCCCAGGACATTAGTGTCTTTAGTCTCCTTTACTGACCCTTTCCTGCCTGCTTAGTTTTTACACCATCATGCTTCCTGGTTTCACCTATCATCTTCCTGCTTGTACTCCTTCCCCTCTCACCATCTTCTTATTCTAGCTTCTTCTCCCCCCCCCCCCAACCTTTCCAGACCTTTTGGAGGGTTTTGGTCCAATACGTCAACAGTCTGTTCCTCTCCATAGACGCTGCCTGACCCACTGAGTTCCTCCACAGTTTTAGATGCGTTGCTCTGAATTTCCAGCATTGATGAATTTCTTGTGTTTTTGTCTTTTATTGCCTTTTCATACTTTCCTTTCTTCCTGTCCTAGAGCTTTATGTCTATGCTGCACTCTGCCTTTCAACTGTTCTCACCACCATTCTCTCTGCCTTTCCACCATAGCTCCAGCTCAAGTGCTCTCAACCTGAAGCACTGTCCAGTCGTCACTCTATATATCCTGCTTGACCGGCTAAGCATTTCTGGCATCCTGTGCCTTTGTTTCAGGTTTCCAACTTCTGCAATATTATGAGGCTTATAAACTCCACCATGGACGGTCCCAAGCCCGGCTGCGAAAAGAGCAGAGTTGGGCATGGGGCTCTGTTGTAATTCTAGCGTAGCTGATATCAATCTGTGTAAACACAGGTACACACAAAGTGAACTGATTTGTCACAATCTGTACAGTTTTGTATATTATTGCTGATTACAGTCTGGTGTCTATTTTAATACTTTATCAGTTTTACATTGACACATAGTTCTACATAGAATACTACAGCACAGTACATTCCCTTCAGCCACAATAGGGAAGTCACCTCTCGTCTTTCTTTGCTCCAAAGAGAAAAGCCCTAGCTTACTCAACCAAACTTTATAAAGCTTGCTTTCTAAACCAGGCAGCACCCTGTAAATCCCCTTTGCATCCTCTCTTACCACCCATAGTTCTGGCCAACATTCTTTCTTAATGTCCCCCAGTAATAATTAACTAATGGATAGTCAACATTTCAGTCAAGGCCCTTCTGGACATGAAAACTGCCCATTTCCTTCCACAGATGCTGCCTGAAACATTGAGTTCTTCCAGTGATTTCTGTACTTCTCCAGGTTCCAGCATTTGCAATCTCTTATGTCTCTGTTATAGCTATTTTATCTCTGGTTTCTGAAAGATTTTATGGATTAATATTTATTTACTTTATGGCTGTGGGTGAAGGGGTGGGAGTGAAGAAGATGTCAGATTCAAAACATTAATTACATTTCTCTTTCCACAGATGCTGCCTGACTCTCCAAGTGTTTTCTAATTTTTATTTCAGAATTCCAATATCTGCCATTTCTATTTCTATTTTCGTTCAGTGGAGATAATGTTTACTGCTGTGGGAATATCTAGGACTAGAGGTTGTTCGTTTGAGATAGAGAAGAGATAGTTCTTCATTTCTGTCAGTCTTTGGAATTCTGATCCTCAAAGGGCAACCGAAGCAGAGCTTTTGAATATTTTTATGGCAGAGATGAATGGATAGTTGATAAGCAAAGGATAAAAGGTTACCATTGGTGGACAGGAATGCAGAGCTAAGGTTTCAATCAAATCAGCCAAATGCTGGAACTTGCTTGGGTAGTGGGTGGAGGGGGTGGGTATTCATTGAACTGTTCTTAATATGTGTGTATTGATAGCTGTTAATTCTGGTTATTATTCCAAACATTACAATCTAGAATTTTATGGATCATTTCTTATAACGCAACTGACAATTATAAAAAAAGAGCAATTGCGTCTATGGATAACAATGAAAGTTGTTCTGCTTACATCTGATCTGAGTGAGATTCATTTCACAATATCTTCACATTTATATGAACCTGTATTCAGTACAGTTCAGGTGCTGAAAGGTAAGGGGATTAATCTCTCACCATTTTTTCCATGGAATACACATCCATTTATGCAACTGATTTTTTCCATCAACCTTGTTGGCATATTTCATTATTCTATGTCTGCATCCTTTAAACATTGTATACAGTATACTTCCCTTAGTCAACATCTATAGGCCAGGTGTACTTGTTACTTGCAATGTCCACGTCAGCTCCTTTCTACCCATTACGTTACAGTTGCCATTATTCTCAAATGCTTTAATAGTTATTTTGATAAGAACAGAATTGTGAGTTATTCACAAACAGTATCAAATTTTAGCTTTAAAATCACATTGTGCATTCATAAATTTTCACAGATGATTCCCTTCTAATTCCCCTCCTTCTCACCTTAAGTGATTATTTTTTCATTTGTTTAAAGGCAGTTCACAATCCTGATAAAACCATTGCTGAATATAACCAGGAATCCTAAGACTTTTGAACAGTACTGTAGTAATTTTATGTATTGCACTGTACGGCTGCTGCTGCAAAAAAAAACAAATCATGACTTATGTGAGTGATGATAAACCTGATTCTGATATGGGTCTCTATTGTGGACTGAGAGTGGGAAGGGGGCAGGGGGTGGAGAATCATGGTTGGGAGAAGGGGAAAAAACAGTTAACGTTTAGGGCCGAGAACCTTCACCAGGACTCATGATGAAGAGTCTTGCCCCGCAACGTCAACTGTTTACTCTTTTCCATAGATGCTGCTTGGCCTGCTGAGTAGGCTGTGAAGTTCTCCTGCTCTTACTGTCATTTTCCTTCAGGTGGTCAGCAAAGCAGAACTGGCAGCCTGGCCTTCACCCAAGTGCATTATATGCTTCTGCAGTAATATTGCTAAAGTGTATCTGCACGCTCGTGGTGTCTTGTACTGGATGAGTACGGGAGTCTTTTACCAGCTGATATATCAGTATACCCATCAGATCTAGTGTTCATCTGGCCCTTTCACATAACACAAATGTTGATGCTATATGATGATATTCTAATGAGAGCAAAGAATAAACATTAAGGTGCTGGGCTTTAGCATACATTAGTTTGACCATATCAAGTACATTTTTTTCACCTGTGAGCTTCTAAAATCATACAAGGCCTTTGAAGAGTAAATAGTGCAAGTATCAGAAATAGGAATTAAAACAGAAAGTTCCAGGAATAGTCAGAAGTGTGGTGGCTTTTACAGCGAGAGAATAAAAAGCTGGCATTTCAGGTTGAAGATCTTTCTCAGGACTTTTCTCAGTTCTGAGGGAAGGTCATTGACTTGAAATGCTACCTGTACCTCGCTCTACAGATGCTGTCCAATCTGCTGAATATCTCCAGCATGCTCACGTTTTTCACACCAACACCGTACAGATATAAATTGGGAATTATAGAGGAATAGAAATGTTAACAGACATGGAAGGACATTTCTTCGTTCAAGACCGTGCCACTTCATACCAAAAGCAGTGCGCTAGTCCACTTGATCCCTCTCCCATTGACCAAAGAATGGTTGAATGCTGGACGTCATTAGACCATAGACCATGGCCCATAGACCATAAAACGGTAGAGTGCTGGAGGAGCCATTAGACCCATAGACCATGAAAAATGGAGCATAGAACAGTAGAGAGCTGGACAAGCCATTTAGCCTATGATGTTGTGCCAATCCTGATGCCAATTTGAACTAAATATCCTCCTCCTGTGTATTATTTATACCCCTCCCCTCCCATCTTTCTCTGTATTATAGACTTAAGGATACATTTTAGCATTACCAAATATGACTCCAAAATTCAATCTTGGGCATGCATATTGAAACTTGTTACCATTCAATTTGTTCTCTACAGCAGGTTTACTGGGGATTTATTCTTGGGCATTAAGAGGAATAGATAGAGTGGACAGCCAGTACCTCTTCCCCAGGGCACCACTGCTCAATACAAGAGGACATGGCTTTAAAGTAAGGGGTGGAAAGTTCAAGGGGGATATTAGAGGAAGGTTTTTTATTCAGAGAGTGGTTGGTGCGTGGAATGCACTGCTTGAGTCAGTGGTAGAAGCAGATACACTAGTGAAATTTAAGAGACTACTAGACAGGTATATGGAGGAATTTAAGGTGGAGGGTTATATGGGAGGCAGGGTTTAAGGGTCGGCACAACATTGTGGGCCGAAGGGCCTGCACTGCGCTGTATTGTATCTACTAATTTTGACTTCGCTTTTTCAATATGAATAAAAAATCATTTTGCTGTGATGGATCTTTAATAATTGTAAGAATATATTGGCAGTTGAATACAATTCCACAGACCAGCACTTTGCTAATTGTTTGACCCATTTCTGCTAATATAGTTTATTATGGCACTCTGGTGTAGCAATTAGCTTTATGGTGCCAGTGATCACCAATTGGCATTTGATTCACACCATTGTCTGTAAGGAGTTGATGCGTTTTCCCCGTGCACACATAGATTTCCACTGGGTACTCTGGTTTCCTCCCACATTCCAAAGACGTACAGGTTGCGGTTCGTGGCATGTTATGTTGGCACCGGAAGCATGGCAGCTCTTGTGAGCTGTCCTTGGATTCATCCGACACAAGTGCAAGGTTCTGGCCATCTTCAACAAGATAGCACCAAATCATTTACCATTTATACTTGACGACATTGCTTTGCCAAGTCTCCCCAGATCAATTGTCTGGGAGGTGACCACAGGTCACAACACAGCTTGACCAATCACATAAATGGTAGGTCAGAGGGTGGGTTCGCTGGCACTTTACAGCGAGTAACACACCTACCAACATTCTAAAGTGTTTTCATAACTTATAGGAATGAAGTCAGGAATTCTCTCCACTCGTTTGGCTAACTGCAGCTCCAAAACCACTCAAAACTGGGAGAAAACAGCACACTTAATTGCATCCCTTCCATCACCCTTGACTTGTATTCCTTCCACCATTGCCTTACCAAGGTTTGAAAGTACCATCTACAATTGCTTGCCTTGGCTATTCCAACTGCACCGTCCAAATCTGAAACCACTTTCAAAAAGGACAATGCATGAGAAGAGTAATCCATCCCAGAGCCACATCTTCACAATTAAGAGATACATGATTGTTCCTTCACCTTTACGATGCCTAAGTGCCACAACTCATTAGCCAACAGTATTTTGTGACAATCTCACCACCATCTTTGTGAAAAAAACATGTAGGGATTGATAATACATGATTGCTAGCTAATGAGGTCCACAATACCTTCAGATAATTTGTACCTCAAACATGAGATACAGATTAATGAATCATGATTTACAAAACAAAGCAACTACAGAAAATTATGGAAAAAAATTATGTGATCAGTGTGGTAAATATACCAAATGAACATAGTTCTTGGTATTTTGAGGATTGTTTACATAAAGTGCCTATGAAATATAAATCTTTTGTATTTACTTTTCAAAGCATACATTGAAGATAGGGAGCAGAGAGCAATATCCTTTGTATCTGGGAAATATTTCAATAAACTTGCAATAGTTGGGCTTTCGACTATAGCTCCAAGTCTAATGGTTGCAATGGCTAGACTCTACCAGATGAGTGATTAAAGGAAATTTTTACTTACAAAGGGAGAATGAGGCATGGACTGCAAGACTAAACACTTGAAAGAGCACATTGCCATAGAAACCATCAGGGAATCATTCCGTTTTCAAAACAAGTGATACTTAAAAAGGCTATATTCTAGGCTGTATCATTTAGTGTATAAGGCAATCTATTGTAATCTATGCTTTAGAAGTGTCAAACCTCAATGGCATTTTTAAATTCAGTTTGAGATAAGACATAGACATTTATTGTCCATTTGTAGCACAGGTAGCCACAGATGAATGCAGCAATTTTTACTGCTGCTACTAAGTCCTTCAAAATAGCCTTAGGGAGGAGAATGTAGGCAGGTTTTTTTTGTTAATCACTACCTGGACACTGTTGACTGGGAATAGCATTCGAGAAGCAAAAGATGGCATTATGCATTACTAATACAATTATTCACCTCTTTAACCTCTAGTGCGACTAACTCTGATGTTCATACAATCGTTTTCTAAAATAAGATCAACTCTAAGCCCTTGCTAATCCATCAGAACATCCAATTGTAACCACTATCTCACTAGAAAGAAACACAGCTTGTAGAGTCCAAAATATCAATCATCCGCTTGGAATTCAATCTGCGTTTAACTGTTTGACTAAAACATTTTGATATCGTACCCGAAAATGCATAACACAACAATCCAAAGTCAGTACTAATGCGCACTGTAATGTTTGCCCACAGAACTGGTGGCTTTCAAAATAATGATGTAGGTATTATTAGCTGTTGCATACAGAATAATGAGTAATGGAACTGATTCTTTAAGGTTGATTACTTTGTAGCATATCTCATTCAATAATCTAACTTACTGACTAAATAATGCAAACGATTTCACTTGGGCTTAAACCTGAGATGCATGTAATTAGATTAAGTGTATACAATTTCACCCGTTTCCTGCTGCATCCGTACTCAGCTTTATCATTCCTAGTGGACAGTTCACTTCACTATTTTGTTACTCAAATATATTAAAGGAGAAATGCAACCATATTCAAGTGATATAGTTTGTTTGCTCAGTCTAATTCACAGGAATCTGTAAAGGCAGATTTAAATTTCTCAATGAACATCAGCAAATGACAAAATCAATGCTCAATTAATGGTGGAACACAAAAAATATCCTTAGCATTCCATTCATCATGTTGATCTGTGATGTTTATTGATATTTCTTTCTCAGTTATTTTTAAGGAAGTTAGAGAGCTTAATCTGTTTATTTTAATTAGCACTTCTGGTTAAGCCCATGATGGTGCAATTCCTGCATGTATAATATTAAAACTATTAATTACTGTACTTATAATCTCACTTTAGATACTTACCTGGCTTCAGCGCAAAATGTACAAAATGTTAATTTGGTTTGTCTGCCTACAGAACTAATTTGCTGAGAATTTCTGGTATTTTCCATTTTTGGATATTTTAATAGCATTCACATATTCATTTTAATTATTTTATGGGACACATTGTTTAAAAATAATAAATTTATTTTGACATTTATTAGAGAAGGGATAGGATTTCAATATTTATAAATGCAGTGCAATATATTTGCTTTAAGAACCTTGTTAAGTGGATCAGTTGGCAAAGTGAATGTGTTCATTGAAATAGTTTGGTAAGCTATTAAATATGGATAGATTGAGAAGTGGAATCAGGTTTCAACATATCATTTTGGTCCAGTCAACAAGGTGAGAGTCAGATCAGTACAAAGGAAATCGATAAACCCAGACAATAATAAGCAAGGTATTGAAGAAACCAGAGGTAATCATTCACTCCCTGGATAGCATCCTTTGTGATACCACTGTGACTTACACATGTTCCACAGCAGTTAATGCAGTTGGACGATCAAGTGTTATTTTGTAAGACTTGCTAGTCAATAATAATTATAGTTAAATTTATATTAAATCAGTACTTAGTGTGACATTGCAAGCAAGCCTCCACCTGCTCTGAACCAATGAGTTCCAGATTTAAATCATTCTCTGAGTGAAAAAACTTATTCCCCACAATTTTTTTGTGAACTTCATACCCCTTGCTTTAGACCCTCTGCTAAGGGAAAGCATTTCTTTCTATCTTGCCTATCTATGTTCTGCATAATTCCATACTTTTCAAATTGATCCCACCTCAGACTTTTTTTTGCTTCAAGATAAACAAGTTATAGCTTATCTTGTCTCTCATCATGGTTGAAGTATTCGGAAAACATCTTCTCTGTGCCCTTGCCAATGGAAGCATGTCCTTCCTATCATATGACTACTAGAACTGCACACAGTACGCCAGCTTTGGATTAATCGTGGTTTTTATGGTAATACTGTAACCTCCTTGCTCTTCTGCTTTAATACTCTGACTAATGAAATCAAGTATATTCATGTCTCAGGACACAGCCTTAGAATAGAGGGGCGCCTTTTAGAACGGAGATGAGGAGGAATTTCTTTAGTCAGAGTGGTGAATCTACAGAGGTCAAGTCTTTATGTATATCTAAGGCAGAAGTTGATAGATTCTTGATTGGTCAAGGTGTGAAGGGATATGGGGAGAGGGCAGGAGATTGAGGCGGAGAGGAAAATTGGATCAGCCGTGATGAATGGGTCCAATGGTCTAATTCTGCTCCTATATGTTATGGTCTTGATGACTTTATCCATCTATGCTGGTACTTTCTAGGAATCCTTGGACCTTGTCTTTAAGGTATGGCAGCCTTCCCTGTGAAGAGCAAGGTAATAATGTGCCAACAGTGAGCATTCAGTGGGTCATGCATAGCTTGATATTTGGGTAGCAACAAGGTAACTGTCTTTCAAAGAACTTTATAACCATTATACTTATTTTTTTAGAACTTGGACCACCATCAATTTTTGTATTCCCCATGAAACTAAAGTTCTCTTTTAACCACTTAAGTGAGTCCTCCAAGTGGACCACAATCTTGTCACAGGGCTTAGAGGCTTGCATGTCTCAATGACCCAGAGGGCTATGCAGACTAGAGTCAGGGCCTTGTGCTTTGACTCTTGGTAGGAACACCCATGCCAAACAGGTCAAAAGGTAGAGGCCAGACTAAGAGTGGTCCACTGGTCCTCCACGTTCGCAGGTTCGGCTCCAGACTAAGAACCCTGACCGGTCAAACAAAAATTGTTACGGAAACAGCAATGAAGAATCCTTCTACACCTGTATGCAATGGTACAGACAGATAGAGATGGAGGACCTGCACTGCTGCCTTAAACACCAGAGGTGTAATGGGCAGTAAGTAAGTACATAAGTGAAAAATTGTTAAAAGTGGATATCAATCAGCTTTGTACTCCTGCGGATGTGTTTTATAATCAGATCTTGTAACTCAGAATCAGATTTAGTATCACCGGCATACGTCATGAAATTTGTTAACTTTCTGGCAGCAGTACAATGCAATAGATGATAAATACAGTAAAAAATGAATGACAGTAAGTATATATTTGTATATTAAATAGCTAAATTAAAAATAGTGCAGAAACAGAAATAATTAAAAAACTGAGTTTATGTTCATGGGTTCAATGTTCATTTAGAAATTGGATGGCAGAGGGGAAGGAGCTGTTCCTGAATTACTGAGCGTGTGCCTTCAGGCTTCTGTATCTCCTTCCTGATGGTAACAGTGAGAAGAGGGCATGTCCTGGGTGACGATGGTCTTTAATGATGGACACCGCATTTCCTCTTTTTACTATTTCATCTGAAGACAAACAACTAAATCAGAAGGTGATGCATGTCCATGTGGAGGAGATATCTTACACTATGAAATCCATATGTTCTAAAACTCTGATCACAGTGCACTGAAAGTTTAACAAGATTCATACACCTAAACAGGTTTAAGTCATTGCATACTATTGAACAGGGACCTCATTGGAAAATCTCGCTTGGAACCATGGATAAATGGACGATCAGCAAATTTGCACTAGGGGTCTGGTACATTTGGCAGTAAGATCAACAGAGTAGTGGTGGAGGCGGTTCTCAGTAGTGTGAGGAGGTAAAAGGAGAATAGGTAAAGAAAATATCCCGTAATTCAGAGCCCCATTCTCAATGTGGTTGACCTGGGAATGGTTGGTAATGCTTCCTCCCAGGGAAACATAGTCTAAGCCTCCCCACTTTGCTCCAAAACAAGGACTCCATTTTGATGTCAGGGGAATAAAAGTAGCTCATTTGGAGCAACGTCAGGAGTTGCACAAAACGGCTTAGAACTACAGGTATCAAGTCACTTGCCTTCACTGGGCAAAATACCTGGCTTTATTCATTTGCCATATAGAGCAACATGGAGATTGTATTCCTAGTAACTTGGAGATCCACCTTAATAATACAGTAGCTCATGAATTCTATTGTAACTTCAGAATTTGAATTCAATTATATAATATAAACATAATGTTTTAAAATACTATGTTGGTGCTGGAAGCATGGTGACACTTGCTGGCTGCCATGCACAATCCTCGCTGATCTGATTTAGCACAAGTGGCACATTTCACTGTATGCTTCAAGGTACCTGTGACAAATAGATCTAAAGCTGATCTTGAATTTTGGATCATAAAAGTCCTATACAGTTAGCAAGCTTCCTCTAAGGAAGAACGCTTACCATTTAGTCTGAGAATGATGATAATCTCGCATCAGCATGCTTGATTCCCTCTGATGTAACCTTGCAAAACTGTCTGTTGCAGTGAGGAATAGTGAATAAGTGGCAGCTTAACCAGCATTACCCGTGCCTCAAAAACATGCCTGGAACTGTGCACTTAACACTACCTGGCCATTTTTGTTCCGTTCTCTTCATATTAATTTAACAATTCTGTTTAAGTCAAAGCTTGTTTCCGGTACTTTAAACAGTCCTTTCTTTCTTTGGTTGAAATTTTGCTGAAATAAGTAATATTTCACCATGTCCTAGAACTTCCATTAATACATTATTTAAAAGTGCTAGCAGGGACTCCATTTGTAATGGGAACCTTATGGTTATTAACTCCTGCCACTCGGGGAAAGCCACATAGATCTTTATATTGGACAGTTAATAGCATTTTCCTTTCAAAACAAAATGTCCTCATTATTGACCCACTTTGATTCTTGAAAGTGTCTCGAATTCTGTTCTAGTTCTAAAGCACTTTCTGTTATTAAAACAGGTTATACAAAAAGTCTTCCTGGAATTAATTTTATTTTTTTGAACTACCTAGTTAAAGAAGGTAAACAGGGCAGTAATGAAATGTGACCCTGTCACAATCCCCAAATGTACATTGGAGCTAAATGTATGTAGAATATTTCTAATCTTTATTCATAAAACATTGCCGCAGGAAAAGCAGCATCCATCATCAGGATGTGCTCTCTTCTCGCTGTTGCCATCAGGAAGAAGGTACAGGAGCCTCAGGATTCACACCACCAGGTTCAGGAACAGCTATTATCCCTCAATCATCAGGGTTTGGAACGAAAGGGGACAACTTCAGCATCAGAATCAAGTTTAATGTCATTGGCATGGGTTGTGGGATTCTTTAACTTTGCAACAGCAATGCAATGCATGATAAGTATAGAAGAAAATAAATGAATGAATTACAGTAAGAATATATGTGTATATTAAATAGTTAAATTAGTTAAATAGTGAAAAAACAGAAATAAATAAAAAGAGTGAAGTAGTGTTCATGGTTTTAGCATCCATTTACAAATCGGATGGCAGAAGGGAAGAAGCTGTTCCTGAATCATTGAGAGTGTGCCTTCAGGCTTCTGTACCTCCTTCCTCAAGGTAACAATGAGAAGAGGGCATGTCCTGGGCAACGCGGCTCCTTAATAATGGACACCACTTTCTGACGCACTGCTCCTTGAAGATGTCTTCACTTAACTTCACTTGACCCAGCATTGAAATGTTCCCACAAACAATGGACTCACTTTCAAAGCTTCTTCATCTCATGTTCTCAATATTTATTGCTCATTTATTTATAATTATTATTTCTTTATTTTTGTATTTGCACAGGTCATTGTCTTTTGCATACTGGTTGGACACCCATGTTGGTGCAGTCTTTCATTGATTCTGTTATGGTAGTTATTCTATTATGAATTTATTGAGTATGCCTGCAAGAAAATGAATCTCAGGGTTGTATATGGTGACAAATATGGACTTTGATAATAAATTTACTTCGAACTTCCCATAAATGCTTCCTGTCCCACTGAGTTCCTCCAGCATTCTGTATGTGTTACTCTAGAACAGGGGTTCCCGAATTTTTTAATGCCATGGACTCCTACCATTAATCGAGGGGTCAGCGGACACCAGGCTGGGAACCGCAGCTCTAGAATATTTCCCATATGATTTCTTTAAGTCAAGTGAATGCTGAGGTTCTGTTAATGACAGAGGGAAAAACAGGGGTGAAATTATAAGTCAGCTGGCTGTGATTGGTAATTTGCTTATTGGCATCTGGGGCATCACTGGCAAAGTTAAGACTCGTTGTCCATCCATAATTATTCTTGAGGAAGTGGTAGTGAACCTCCCCCTTGAACCCATCACAGTCTTTCTAGTGAGAATATGCTCACAGTGCTCCAGTGGGGAGTGTTCCAGGATTAGATCAGCAACAACAAAGGCAATTCAATATACGTCCAAGTCAGAGTAACACACACAAAACGATGATCGACTCAGCAGGTCAGGCAGCATCTATGGAGAGAAATGTTTTTGGCCAAGACTATTCATCAGGACTCTGTCTCGGCCTTCACAGACGCTGCCTGACCTGTCGAGTTCCTCAAGCACTTTATGTGTGATATCTTGGATTTCCAGCATCTGCTTTATCTCTATGAGCTTGCAACCTTTCCCCTTTTTGGTGGTATTGATTGCATTGTGATAAGTACTGATCAAATAAATGAGGCAAGTTTGAAGATGGTGTAGACTGCTATCACGGGTAGAGGGAAATGGAAGTTCGCAGTTAAAAGTACATTTATTATCAAAGTATGTATACTTTGTACAGCCTTGAGATTCATCTCTTTGCAGGCAGCCACAAAACAAAGAAACCCTAAAGAACCCATTAAAACAAAAGAAGACCTCCAAACACCCAGTATGCAGAGAGAAACAAAAATAACTTGTGCTAACAATAAAAGTAAACAAGTAGCATTCAGGACAGAAGTTTATGATTCAGAAGCCCGGTAGATGCAGGGCACAGCCTCAGTTCAGTGCAGAGACGAGTACACCTTGTGGAGCAGTGGGCTGAACCTTCCTGACCCTCACCTCCAGCCCCAACGCCCTGACCTTTCAATCTGGCCCGGCACTTAAATCATCCAAACCTCGGGTCGTTCCTCGCTCTCAGGCTCAGGCCCTGCCACTTCGATATGCTCTGGGGCCCAAGTTCCATGCCTCGATTCGACCCATACCCGATGGACAACAAATTAATTGGGATGCTTTATCCTGAATTTGGACCAGCTGAGGCCTACAAGGGCTCCACAACCACCTTAAAACTTGTCCATACATAGTGGCTGCATAAAACCATTCCTTAACTTCATTAAAGGGGCCACAAACGGGGTTTTAGCTGTCAGAGAAATTCCTTCGCTCTCTACAGAACTAACTTATTAGCATTTTCCTATTTTTACTGCCATCACACATCTTAGTTGATAAACCGAGCTATTTGGTCCCTTTAAATGTAATTGATCCTCATAATGATATATTAACTGATCACTGGTTAGATGAAGATTCAGACATTAAACTTTTAGTCTGCTGGATCCCATAGACAGCAATGACCTGATAATCTGTTCTCCTTCATAATGTTAATTGAAGAGTCAAATTTACCGTAGGACTGGGAGAGATCTTTTGCCTCTTCAACAAGTAGTTCACTTTAGGGTGTTCAATATAATGCCTCAATAGAAAGATAACATTTTCAATAGTGTAGCAGACTCTCATTAGGTCTTACCACTGTACTGGGGCTGCAGAGATGACAAAATTATTAGCAGTTCCACAGACAATGTCTTAATACCCAGGGATGGTTGTATATTATCATACTGCTTCACACTTTCTATCACCTTGATTACATTCAGAAGCTTTCACATTTTATTTTTCCTAATGTAAGTCATGTCCTCAGTGAAAGTGCTAACACAGTTGTACATTTACCCTGGATTTAGAATCTGATTTAATTTCACTGACATATATTGTGAAATTCAGACAGGTCAATCCATGGCTTCCTCTTGTGCTGAGATGAGGCCACCCTCAGGGTGAGGAGCAACACCTTATAATCTGTCTGGGTACTCTCCAACCTGATGGCATGAATATCAATTTCTCCTTCCAGTGAACAAATCCCACCCCCTCTTCTTCTATACCCCACTCTGACCTTTTACCTCTTCCCACCTGCCTATTCCCCTTGGGTCCCCTCCTCTTTCCCACTCTCCTCTCCTATCAGATTCTTTCCTCTCCAGCCCTTGACCTTTCCCACCTCTGGCTTCACCTATCACTTACCAGCTAGCCTCCATCCCCACCCATCCTTTTATTCAGGCATCTTCTCCACTTCTCTAACTTCCATTAATGCCCCTCCTCCCCTTCTTACCCCATCTCTGACATACTTAGTTGTTTGCCTGTTCTCCATCTCCCTCTGGTGCTCCCCCCCCTTTCTTTCTCCCGAGGCCTCCTGTCCCATGATCCTTTCCCTTCTCCAGCTCTCTATCACTTTCGCCAATCACCTTTCCAGCTCTTAGCTTCATCCCACCCCCTCCGGTCTTCTCCTATCATTTCGCATTTCCCCCTCTCCCCACTACTTTCAAATCTCTTACTATCTTTCCTTTCAGTTAGTCCTGACGAAGGGTCTCGGCCCGAAACGTCAACAGCGCTTCTCACTATAGATGCTGCCTGGCCTGCTGTGTTCCACCAGCATTTTGTGTGTGTTGTTGTTTGAATTTCTAGCATCTGCAGATTTCCTCATGTTTGATCTTCTCCACTAGATCCTTTTTCATCTTCCCCCTTCCTCTCCAGACCTGAAGAAGGGTCTCGCCTCGAAATGGTGACTGTTTATTCACTTCCATAGATGCTGCATAACCTTCTAAGTTCCTCCAGCATTTTGTGCGTGCGTTGCTTTGGATTTCCAGCATCTGCAGACTTACTCATGCAGTGCGAAATTTGTTGTTTTGTGGCAGCATTACAGTGCAATGCATTAAAAACTATACACTTCGAGAAGAACTATATAAACTGATAAAGGAAAAGGAGCACAAAAATAGTGAGTAGAAAATAATTCATGGGTTGGTTCATTGTTCATTGAGAACTCTGATGGTGAGTGGTAGAAGCTGTTGCTAAAACTTTGAGTGTGTGTGTGTGTGTTCAGGCTCCTGGTGCCTCCTCCCAGATGGTAGTAATGTGAAGCAAGCACATCCTGGTTGATAGTGTCCTTAATGATGAAGACCGCCTTTTTTGAGGGACAGTCATTTGAAGATGCCCTTGATGCTGGAGAGGTTAGTGACCCATGATGGAACGGGCTGCGCTCGCAGCCTTTTCCGATTCTGTGCAGGGGCCCTCCATACACTTTACCCCTTCAAAAATTGCTTTTTCATCAATGACAATTCATCCCATCCCTCTGGGTTTCTTGGTTCCGCTAGTTATTGATTTTGCAGCCAAGTACTGAACATTATCAGAAAGAGGAGAAAGCAGGAGATTTTCTTTATTTGGAGATTTGTAATAGAATGGATGATCCTACCAAAAGTGATAGTGGAAACAGAACCCAGTACAACCCCCAAAGGGAAGCCAATAAAGAATATAAAAATATAGGGGTATGAGGTAAAAATAGAAACAGGAATCAATGAGAAGGAGAATGGTTTTCCTCTTTACTATACGTATTCACAACATATACAGTTCTGTGCAAAAGTCTTAGGTACATATACTGTATGTAGCCAAGATTTTTGCACAGTACTGTAGTAATTTGATGTATCGTACTGTACTGCTGCCACAAAAACAACAAATTTAATGACATGTGCGTGATGATAAACCTGATATGGGTCTCTGTTGTGGACTGAGAGTGGGTAGGTGACAGGAGGAGGGGGATCATTGTTGGGGGAAGGGGAAGGAGCAGGGAGTTCCAGAGAAAGATTCTGTGATGATCAATTTGTTTGGAATCAATTGAGTTTGCCTGGTGGCTCAGGGCTGGGTACGTCTGTACCTATGCCACCATCCACCCCAGCATTCTTTTTCTGCCACCTGTCCCACACACCTTCCGCGGCGCTGCTCCTCGCCATTCCCAACATCCTTTGCTCCCACCAGATTTACAAATTCACTCTCCGCTCCACGTTGACAAATACAGTACTGTGCAAAGGTCTTTCGCAACCTAGCTGTATATAAGTGCCTAAGACTTTTGCACAGAACTGTAGGACAATGATAACAAACCCAATTTTGTTTCCTTCATTCCTCTATTTAGAAAAGAAGACATCGAAATGCCAGCAGTTTATTACTACAAGATCCAGTATTTCCCATTGCAAAGCAAAAACATCTGTGTCTCTGAACTTAATGATTCACTGCAAACCCATAATGATCTCTCTCCCCACCACTCCTCCTCCAAGTAAAGGTTTTAATGCTAATTGTAATACTTTTCTGTGGATGAAAATTTATACAACATTGGATCACTATTTTTAGGGTGCACTTGTTTGTCCAGATTTTCTATGGATAGAGCAATCTGATATGAGTGCAATTGCTTTCTATGACTATATATTTAAAATAATGACCATTTATTTTATTTATCTTCCTCTGCATAAGTAAAGCTATTATTGTGTCATTCTTCAAATTAAGAATGCGACTTGGCACTTAATTGATGATCAATTTGTGGGAAATTGACTTCTGAATTCTGGTTTGGTGCACAATTCTTAAATGGCATTGTAAAATATAAGTGAAGGGACTGTAATAATTTCCAATTAATGAGTATAATGCACTTGCTCACAATATTTTTATACTCAGACAATAAAATCCTCCACTTATTTTCACTTAAGCGTATCTGTAATTTTCATTTGGCATACCTGTTATTAAATATGACTGCAACATGAAACAGATCTGTTCACAAGAAGGAAACATTTAATTAGGCAATTACTGATGTAAAGCAGATAAAAGGAGTGTGTCCATAGAGCAGAGTCAAAGGTCTCCAATTATGCTATTTCCACAAATTACAGGGCAGACTCATTATTGAGAAACTGAAGCTGAAAGAAAATGGACCAGAACTTGGGTCTGTGAAGTGAGGCATGTGCTTTGTTGTAAAACAGAATGGAGGCTTCTATATGGAGATGCATTGTGCTCTCTTCTGTGCCAGAAATCCTGGGATTATATTTAATACTATGGCCCCTACACTCTCTGCAGTCTAATGCAGATGGAGAGGGCTTCAAATATAATTCTGAAACATGTCAGGAGGTTATTAAGTATCTTTATCTGTTTAATTACTAATACATTGGTGTTCAGATTTGCCACATGCATACTGCAACAATAGAATGTCATTAAAACTTACAAGCAATCAGCTGTGTAAAAATATGAAGTAAGTACTTCACACAGACTATATTTTAAAATTTGTTGCTTGGTTGAGGTGAAATTGCACTGCTACTTCCCCATGATGTCAAATTAGCAATAACTAGGGCTGCTGAAATAAATAAGATTTGAATTCAAATTCCAAAAATTTAGTTTAATGCTTCTGGGAACCTCCCATTCGAATTACGGTCTGAAGATCTTCTTAATGATTAAATACTGGAAATATTTATGAATTTATTGCATTTTCCATTCATCTAATATTTCCAGAATTAATATGCTTTTAAATATAAATATAAAAATATAAAATACTCTTACATAAAAGGTGCTTTAATAATCAAAAACCAAACAAGTATGATCTCTTTGTCCTGCTATTCGCTGCATATAAATATTTTAGTATCAGTCAGGTAGATATCTTGCAACAACAGTGTCACAGTGTAATTGATTCAATCTGGTCAGGACCTTTGACCTTTCAACTGGATTGTTCACCCACCTTCCCCACACCTTGACATTTCAAGCAATAGAATTGAGATTGACAGCAATGTTAGCTACACTGAGCAACAAAAAGGACCGATTTTTTTCAATGTAACTACACAGGCATGAAATATGTTTCATTTTCTGATTTATCCTTTATCCATTTGCGAACCCTCAAAAAAAGGTACATCTCTTTTGTACTTTCAAATGTGTACCAATCCGGATGATGAATTCATGCAGGAATTTCAGAAGTATTGACACTCAAAACTGTTATCCATCATCAAGGACCCCCACCATTCAGGCTCCTTTCTCGCTGTTGGCATCAGGAAGCCTTAGGACTCACACCACCAGATTTAGGAACAGTTATTGCCTCTCAACAATCAGACTCTTAAACTAGCGTAGATATGTTTAAGTTGTAGAGCCCTGAATCTCCACACTTAACTGATTCGACAACCTATGGACTCACTTTCAAGGGCTCTACAACTGATGTTCTTAATATTATTTATTTAATATTATCTTTTTTTTGTATTCATGCAGTTTGTCTTCTTTTGCACATAGGTTGTTTGTCTTTATTTGTGTGTAGTTTTTCACTGATTCTATTGTATGTCTGTGTTCCACTGTGAATGCCTGCAGGAAAATGAAACTCAGGGTAGAATATGGTGACATATACATAATTCGATAATAAATTTCCTTTGAACTTTGAAATTTTTCTTTTAAGAACTTTTGACTCCTGGGTGGCAATTGTGGGCTGATACTAGGGATAAGAAAAACATTGGGACTTTTGGACCAGGAGTCAGCCATTCAGACTTTGATGGATCTGCTCCAACATTTACTTCGATGAATTATGGATGAGTTTGTTTTCTAGTTTCACACCCATTACTGTTTAATAACCCTTTTTATGGGAGTTCCAACAACTAGATTAGAGAAGAGGCTTTCATACATTGGTCTGGACTAGATTCTAACCTTCAGCCTAAAACAAATAACAGGCAATTTAATTCATCATTATCTCATTGGCTGCATGGATTTCTATAATTATCTTTAGATTAAAGAATAGAAATGAAGAAAACAACTTTATAGCATTTGCATGTGCTAAATTAGGAACCAAATTGATTACCTTCTGATAATCTGAAATCATTAAATTTTTAATGTGATTCTAATGACACCTTATAAACTATTGCACAGCAAATTGTGATAAACCTGAATTATCTTAACTGGCAACATATTTTACACTTGAATTATGACTTATAAAAGCTGCTGATAAAAAAAAATCAGATCAATGACTCTATCAGTAAGTATTAAACAATGTAATTCCATCAAATTACAAATAATATTATGTAGCAAATATAAATATTAAAAATGAAGAAATGTAGGCAGAAGACATTGGTTGGCAATTTGATTACTAACTTAATTGGTTTGGCACAACATCATTGGCTGAAGGATCTGTTCCTGTGTTCTACTGTTCTATGTTCTCTTCAGGAATGCCCAGAAAGTTTAGTGTTGTTCACTCGTTAAGTCAAGTCCGATTCTTCATGACCTCATGGACCATAGGATCCGTAGGATTTTCAGGCCTTTCTTGCTCGCAGATACTGGTGCTGCTGAGCTTAGGACCCGGCTGGGTTTGAACTCAGGACCATCTGCCTTGAAGTCCATTGCTGATGCCACTACCCTACCAGCCAGCCCAGAGCCTAGTTATTGGTTAGATGCTCATTTATGTTTCTCTGAATATTGAAAAATAACTTACGTTAAAAATGAGTTGCAGAACAACTTCTGGCCGAATTGAAATTTTGAAAGGGTGCTGAATGTCAACTTGCAAGGACCGGCCAGAAATTGGATTAATGTGACTTTGCCTAGTACCATTCCTAGTTTCAAATGGTAATATTGAGTATGATCACTTTGAAAGGAGTTAATAATAAACAAAAGCTAATCTATATGTTCATTTATTATTGGGTGACAGATTCATTTTAAGTGGAGCACATAATAGTAGAATTGCAATATACCATAAAATACATTAGGAATGAATTTACTGCACTCGAATTCTATTCTCATCTCCCACAATGACTTCTGAAGAGTAAAGCCAATTTTGCTTCAAAATTTTATTATTAGGAAGATTCTCTGTCAATCTATTTATGTAAAAACAGCAAACCAGTGTTCTCTTAATGACTCAATTAATAAGGAGCAAGGATTATGGATTAACTTTATTTGCCACATTACTGTGCAAACGAAAGCAGCATTGAGACACTTGGTAAGGTCATTTGGCTTTTTGACCATTACAGAATGTCTCTCTGTGCTTCCTGCTCTCTCCCCTCTCCTTTCCCAATCATGATTCCTCTCTCCTTGCCCTCTTCCCACTCCCAGTCCACAATAGAGACCCATATCAGAATCAGGTTTATCATCACTCACATTTGTTGTAAAATTTGTTTTCTCTTGTGGCAGCAGTACAGTGCAATACATACCTATGTACCTCAGCGCTATATATATATCCAAGACTTTTGCACAGTACTGTACCTATATTACCTATATTTGCTGGGGGGGGGGGTTGGCACAACATGCAATTATAAAAGACAATAATATTTCATATTTACAGTATAAAGAATTCTATAAAATTAAGAATGATAGAAAAAGATGCATATTTAAATGACAATCTAAACATCACAGATGCTGAGAATTAGAAATTAGGACAAAAAATGCTGAAAGCATGCCACAGGTTAGTCACCATTTGTGAAAGAGGAACAGTTAGTGTTTTAGGCCCAGGGTCTTTATTGGACTTGCCTACTTAAACATCCTCAATCAAAATTTACATCAGTATATTAGTATTGGTATTTGATATTAAGAATCCACCATTCTGTCTGGGTAGCCTCCAACCTGATGGCATGAATATTGATTTCTCCTTCCCTCACCCTCCCCTTTCCTTCTAAACCCTACTCTGGCCTTTTACTCATTCTCACCTGCCTATTACTTCCCCCTGGGTCCCCTCCTCCTCCTTCCCTTTCTCCTTTCTCCTTCCCTTTTGCCTCTTATCCACCTCTTCACCTTTTTATTCTGGCTTCCTCCCCCTTCCTTTCCATTTGAGAAGAAGAACACCAGCCCGAAACATCGACTGTTTATTCATTTTCATAGATGCTGCCTGACCTGCTGAGTTTCTCCAACATTATGTGGGTGTAACAATGTGAAATGCAGTTAATTGGAAGTTCCTATGAATTCCATTGTCCTACATATGCCTATAGGTATTTTAAATTGGATATATTCCCATAAAATGGACATATTCTGGACGTTTTTAATTTGTGTCCAGAATGAGGTATCCATAAAATGGTTTTCCATTATGCCTGATTGTTGGAGTGTTTTAAAAGTGTAGAATGTTCAACACCTATACCCTGCCTACCTGCACTGTAGCTTCTCTGCAAACTACATCATTGTATTCTGCCAACAACACACACAAATGCTGGTGGAGCACAGCAGGCCAGGCAGCGTCTATAGGAGAAGCGCTGTTGACGTTTCAGGCCGAGACCCTTCGTCAGGACTAACCGAAAGGAAAGATAGTAAGAGGTTTGAAAGTAGTGGGGGGAGGGGGAAATGCAAAATGATAGGAGACCGGAGGGGGTGGAATGAAGCTAAGAGCTGGAAAGGTGATTGGCGAAAGTGATACAGAGAAGGAGAAGGGAAAGGATCGAGGGATGGGAGGCCTCAGGAGAAAGAAAGGGGAGAAAGGGGGAGGGGGAACACCAGAGGGAGATGGAGAACAGGCAAACAATATTCTGTATTCTGTTTTGCTAGATGACAAAAATCCAAAGCTTTTCAGAGAACACAGCGCATGTGACAACACTAAAGCAGTATCAGTCTTATGTCGTTCTAAGCAAACCCGTGACTGTGCGGGTTTCCTTCATGTTCTGGTCTCCTCCTACATCCAATGATGTACTAGGGTTAATAAGCTGAAGATATGCTATGTTAAGTGATCGCGCGCGCACACACACACACACACACACACACACACACACACACACACACACACACACACACACACACACACACACACACACACACACACACACACACACACTATGTTGGCATCAGAAACATGGCAATATTTGTGCGCTTCCCCAGCACATTCTTGACACAAACAACACTTTGTTGTTGTTAAAGGTCTCAAAGATTAACGCTGATCTTTAAGGCCTTAATGTTCAATATTTGATTGTGTTGAATATTGGCCTTTATTTATGTCAATGAGCAATATAAACAGGTTTATTAAACAAAATATTTTTGATGTTAAGCAATCACATTTATGCACAATATGTTGTTTAATATGGAAAGTTTTCTAAGAAATGTCACTAGGATTTAAATTCTTCTGTTTACAAGAGCACTTGAGCTCTCGGACCAGCTCAGATTTTATTGAGTGAAGAGGTTCAAGAAGATGAAAGGTCCACACTTGCTTTTAGGTCTGATGTTCTTAAGCAAGACCAGCACCTAGATTGGAAAGTACCTTGAAAGGTCACAAAAAATGAATGTGCAGTTTGATCAGAAACTATTCCTTCCAGTGACACATAAATATCCACATGTTGGTGTCAAAGGACAGGGGAATATTTAAGCAAATAACTGTTTTAGTTCTTTATATACAGTTTGGAAAATGGAATCACAAATCAAGTAAGTTACAGGGGTATTACAAATGGGGAATATTTTCAAGTGCAAGGGATTTTCCAACTCTCTTATTTTTGACACAGGGTCACCTAGTATATTTTGTGTAGTATGTATTCAAAGTATGATGGAAAATGAAGTATGAAATTTAAAGTATTTATCAACAACTCTGCTATTTTCCTTCCAGAGCTCTGAAGTTCGTGCTTATCATCATCTGACTGTACATATTACAACCACATGAAACAATGCTCCTCCATAAAGCAAAATATTCTCATAAAGGAGTTTGTAAAATATAATTCAAAATAACTGCCACACAAGTAAACAGTAAATTGTATAGAAAATAGTAAACAGCACGTTAACTTACTGACGAGATCTCAGCGGTGACAGGGTATCCATTAATCTCACAGCCTGAGGGAAGAAGCTGGTGCACAATTTGGTGGTCCTAGTCCTGATGATAGTAGGTCAAAGAGATTTTGGGACGGGGTGATGGGGATCCTCAACTATAGTTTAGGCCCGTCGTCTGCAATGCTCCGGGTGAATGTCACAAATGGGTGGGAATGGGGGGGGGGGGGGGATATGAGCCTGATGCCTTGCAGCCTCTGTACCGCACAATGGTGCAGCCAGACAGGGCCCTCTCAATGGTGCCCCTGTAGAAAGTTGTTACTCTCTGTACTGCTGATGTCCATTGACCTCAAGCATGGTAACTTCTCTTGAGCTTTATTTCCATATCGCTGAGGCTATATATAAGGGGCAGATATATCCGTCTCTGCCCCTTTGAGTAGAAGCAAGCTTCCAACAAATTTGTGTAGCCTCTTTTTATTAACTTCAAAGTGATGCGACCCAAGCGGATTTCAAGCTGATGCTGAGACCTTGACAGGCAGGACACCTACACCTTGCTAGTAGTTTATGAGCCTGATTCTCCTTTGGGATCAAACTGTAACATCAAATCACCAAGCCTGTGATCTTTCCCTTCAACCCCATTCAACCCAGTCACCCATTCACTGACCTTCATGACTTTATCCAACAGAGGAAGTGAAGGGATGGGTTAGTAAATTTGCGGATGACACAAAGGTTGAATGTATTGTGGAGAGTGTGGAGGGCTGTCAGAGGTTACAGCAGGACATTGATAGGATGCAAAACATGGCTGAGAAGTGGCAGATGGAGTACAACCCAGATAAGTGTGAGGTGCTTCATCTTGGTAGGTCAAAATGATGGCAGAATATAGTATTAATGGTAAAACTCTTGACAGCATGGAGGATGAGAGAGATTTTGGAGTCCAAGTCTATAGGACACTCAAAGCTGCTGTGCAGGTTGATTCTTTTGTTAAGAAAGCATACAGTGCATGGGCCTTCATCAATTGTGGAATTAAATTTAGGAGCTGAGAGGTAATGTTGCTGCTACATAGGACCTTGGTCAGACCCACTTGGAGTACTGTGCTCAATTCTGGTCGCCTCACTATGGGAAGGATATGGAAACCATAGAAATGGTGCAAAGATCTACAAGGATATTGCCTGGATTGGGGAGCATGCCTTGTGAAAATAGGTTGAGTGAACTCGGCCTTTTCTCCTTGGAGCGACAGAGAATGAGAGGTGACCTGATAGAGGTGTATAAGATGATGAGAGGCACTGATCGTGTGGATAATCAAAGGCTTTTTTCCAAGGCTGAAATGGCTAGCATGAGAGGGCACTGTTTTAAGCTTCTTGAAAGTAAGTACAGAGGAGATGTTAGGGGTAAGTTTTTTTACGCAGAGAGTAGTGAGTGCTTGGAATGGGCTGCCAGTGACAGTGCTGGAGGCAGATATGATAGAGTCTTTTAAGAGACTCCTGGAGAGGTACATGGAGCTTAGAAAAATAGAGTGCTACCGGTAACCCTTCGTAATTTCTAAGGTAAGGACATGTTCGGCACAGCTTTGTGGGCCAAAGGGCCTTTATTGTGCTGTAGGTTTTCTATGTTTCTATGTTCTATGTTTCAAGACACCCACCCCATGCAAGGCTATCACCTGCCCCCAATATCCTGACATGCTCATTCCTCTGAATACTGCCTTCA
Source organism: Hypanus sabinus (assembly GCF_030144855.1). Lineage (NCBI taxonomy): Eukaryota > Metazoa > Chordata > Chondrichthyes > Myliobatiformes > Dasyatidae > Hypanus > Hypanus sabinus. Next base: position 14,420,112 of record NC_082721.1, read on the forward strand.
TGACCAGCAGCCCACAGCATAATTCCTCAATTAATGTCTATGTCCTTTCAACTCAACCAAAGTCATCAGCTCCATTCATGGACCCTGAGCGAAATGACTCAACAATTGGCTCAAGAACACTACTAATCATCAGCTTGTAATGTAAAGTCAAATGGCAAGTGAAAAACTCTGCCTTGTGTCGGTCCACCCAAGTATACAATGAACAGTAAGTTGTCTTTTATGGATGGCAACAAAGTTTGAGGCTAATACAAGCTCCTCTCGTGAATTGGATCTCCTCTGTACTCTACCATATATCCGTGGCACAACTCGTATTGAATCCGAGAAGATCCTTTCCATAACTTTATTTTTTTAATGTTTTACAAAATCAACATTACCTAAAAGTATGTCAAGAATGCATCTAAAAATAATATGTGAATATACACAAATGAATAATTAAAAAATGGATATATTTCAACACACACAAAAGGCTGAAGGAACTCAGCAGGTCAGGCAGCATCTATGGAGAGGAATAAACAGTTGACGTTTTGGTCCAAGACCCTACTTCAGGAGTGGAAAGAAAGGGGGAAGATTCCAGGATGAAGATACATGTCTGATTTAGAATTTAAGATAAAGCTGTTTACTTGTTTAAGCCAAAATTTTGTTTTAATGGAATATGAAAAATCTTTTAAAAAATGTTTTGTTTGGTTATGTTTATGTATTACATGAATAAGCATTAATATCTGGCACCAGTTGTTTATAAGTAGAACAAAAAATAAATACACTGGCTAACTTAATAATATTTGCAATAATTAAACATGCTATAAAAATTGTCATTTACAAGCTCTATTACATTATAAGCTTATTGAATAACACTATTCAGATCTACTTTTGCAGTTCATTTTGTGCAATTGCTTTAAATATTTTCAAGTATCTTTGTAATGCATCCCACGCAAGCATTGGACAATCAATGTTGGGCCAAGTAGGAGGCCCTAGTGGGTGAATTAACATGCTTCCTCGTATTATTAGAAACTATAGCGAAATCTAATGAACAGCACTGCACTGACTAATTTTAAGGTATGTTTTTCTGACAGGAAAGGTAGCTGGCTTAGCATTCGGGAAGTGTACCTATGAGCAGGAACATTAAAGGAATGGTGGCATGGTAGCATAGCAATTTGCACATTGCTTTACAGGGTCAGTGATCACAGACTGGCGTTCAATTCCCATCTCTGTCTATAAAGGGTTTACATGCCCTCCAGATGACCACATGGTTTTTCTCTGGGCTCTCCCGTTTTTTTCCCACATTTCAAAGATGTACAGTACATAGAGTTAAGGTTAGTGAGTTGTAGGCAGGGGTTCTCAACCATTTTTATGTCATGGATCCTTACCATTAACTGAGGACTACGTGGACCCCAGCTATATTGGTGATGGAAACGTGGTGACTGTTCCTCAGACTGTGTTGGTCATTGATGCATTTCACTGTATGTTTCGATGTACAAATGATGGATAAAGCTAATCTTGAAAGGAGTCATTATATGTAAAGGATTGTGTTGACAGAGCTGGTGTGCCTGGATCCCAGCACATATCTAGCAATGGATCTCCCATGGCTCAGTGTTGAGAGGTTATCCAGGGGTGCTGGTATTGGGAAAACTGAGGTGAGTGGTGTAGCCATTCAATATTGAGATATGGGACTCAGATCTGCACCTGGCCATTGCTAGGCTCTTGCCCTAAGTGTTGACAGACCATCTAAGTCCCACAGTGCTTCTCATCATCACCTGTTGGATGTGGTGGCACCAGCTGTTTGCTGCTCTCTTTGGCTGCACCGCAATGCAAAGAGGTCTTGGTGGTAACAAGATCAGCAGAGAGGAGAAGACAGCAGCTCCATCACCTCCAACGGCGAGTAATAAGGGATAACAGTCTAATTAGTCATCTGTAGCCCAAGCGCAACAATGTAATTATGAAGAGCCTTATACTCAACTAAACTCAGGGGCTGAAGATCAGAGCCCCAGAGGAGAATGTATGATAGTGGATTAAGGAACCAGATACGTTCAAGCTTGCATAGAGAATTGATGGTCACTGGGGCAGTAATTGGTGGGAGGATGGGATGGTAACTTATTTGGATTTTTATTTTGAATAATTACATTTATTTGCATGCTTTTGTTCTAAAGTTAGAGGCATTTATCTTGGGGCAGATGGGGCAAACCTGGCCTTTGAGGACTCGTTTTCCACGAGGATCCAGTGCTTTTTAACTAAAGGCATTTTTTTTAAGAGGCTGAATTAAAATAAGTATTTTTTATAATTTTATAATTTTAAAATAGTTCCAATTTAGTATTCATTAAAAACAAATTTTAAGTTTTAAACTCTTTTTTATGAAGTATTGAATCAGAAATTTATTATTATATTTATATCTCCAGATCAAATCACTGAGATCTAAATGTGTGTTTTTCTGTTCTCTGATTACGGATTTTTTTCTCACCTACTGAAAGACTAACAAATATCCTTAGGTAACATTTCATATAAATGACCTTACAGGTGTCTTTTATACCCAACAATGTTTTCTGTACTTCACTTCAAAAATGCTTGGGCAAACACGTTAACTATCCAATAAAAAGCACTCAACAAAGTCTTTCTGAAGTATCATTGGAAAGAACTTCCACAAGGAGTGGGATCAGATTGATTTAGACTTTGTTTTAAATTAACAGTTTCACGTCTTAAGAGGTACTGATTTCATGTTTTGAAATGCTAACTGTTTCCCTCCCCATAGATGCTGCCCAAACTGATAAGCATGTAGTGTTTTTATGTTGATTTCAAGAAAGGCAGAAGTAGGCCATTCATTTTATTCTGGCATCTTTCCCCTTCCTTTTCAGACCTGAAGAAGGGTCTTGGCCCAAAACATCAAATGCTTATTCATTTCCAAGGAGGCTGTCTGACCTGCTGAGTTCCTCCAGCATTTTCTGTGTGTTGCAATGGGTTATGCTGCCTGCTCCACCTTTCAATAAGATCCCAATTGATCTTTTACCCCAGTTAGCATAGCAGCTTTTGAAACTTACAATAAGTTTTTTGAGGGTTTTTTTTCCCCAAGTTTCTGTGGCAGAATGCTATTTGTATTGTTAATCCACTTGTCACATTCTAGCATCTAAACTTCCCAATACAGAATGCAATCCATAGCTTTTAAACAACACACACAAAATGCTGGTGGAACACAGCAGGCCAGGCAGCATTAAAAGGAGAAGCACTGTCAACGTTTCGGGCCAAGACCCTTTGTCCTGACAGCTTTCCTGACGAAGGGTCTCAGCCCGAAACGTCGATAGTGCTTCTCCATATAGATGCTGCCTGGCCTGCTGTGCTCCACCAGCACTTTGTGTTGTTTGAATTTCCAGCATCTGCAGATTTCCTCGTGTTTGCTCCATAACTTTTAATGTCCCTTTCAGTACCAGATACTAGGAACTACTTTCTAACCTTCCTGTCTATCCCATGCACAAACAGAAGTACCACCCTAGTGAAAGCGTTAAGATGCCAAGTGGCACTTCTTCACTGTGGAGAGTATAAATTAGTCTGTCACCATAACGATTAATGTGGAGTCTGCTCACTACATTTACACACGACACTGTACTTACAAATCACACAGATCAGATTGCGTGTTACTTGGGTCTCCCACATCCTGTGTTTGTTTCTTGGGTTTATAGGTTGGCACGACAGGGGACATTATTGAAAAACAACTTTGCAGATCATAAATTACACTGCTCACCACAAAATTAACCAGAGTCACAGCATAGCACAGTGATAGGATGAGACATCTGGATCCATATCAAATACCCTCCAAGGCCTGACCATTACTTGGGACTTAATTGAAAATGTGTCTCAGCTAATCCAGCTGCTAGCTGTTCAGGAGAAGGTTTCAATATGACTTCAGTGAGCCTCATCTGTTCAGAATGATCTCCTCATGGGTCATTGGCCAACAAGGAAACAAATTAATCCTCAAGATGGTTTGATTTAGTTTTAAATTTGAAAAATAATTATTCAAGAAGGGAAACAAAGAATTTCCTAGATTTTCAAAGCCCTAGAGTAGAGTAGTCCTTACATAAGACCTCACACACAAACCTAACCTGATACAACAACGCACACAAAATGCTGGTGGAACACAGCAGGCCAGGCAGCATCTATAGGGAGAAGCACTGTCGACGTTTCGGGCCAAGACCCTTCGACAGGACTAACCGAAAGGAAAGATAGTAAGAGATTTGAAAGTAGTGGGGGGGGGGAGGGGGAAATGCGAAATGATAGGAGTGGACCGGAGGGGGTGGGATTAAGCTAAGAGCTGGAAAGGTGATTGGCGAAAGTGATACAGAGCTGGAGAAGGGAAAGGATCATGGGACGGGAGGCCTCAGGAGAAAGAAAGGAGGGGGGGGGGTGAGCACCAGAGGGAGATGGAGAATAGGCAAACAGCTAAATATGTCAGGGATGGGGTAAGAAGGGGAGGAGGGGCATTAACGGAAGTTAGAGAAGTCAATGTTCATGCCATCAGGTTGGAGACTACACAGCTGGTATATAAGGTGTTGTTCCTCCAACCTGAGTTTGGATTCATTTTGACAATAGAGGAGGCCATGGATAGACATATCAGAATGGGAATGGGATGTGAAATTAAAATGTGTGGCCACTGGGAGATCCTGCTTTTTCTGGCGGACTGAGCGTAGGTGTTCAGCGAAACCATCTCCCAGTCTGAGACCCGACGCATCTCCCTATAGATGCTGCCTGGCCTGCTGTGTTCCACCAGCATTTTGTGTGTGTTGTTGTTTGAATTTCCAGCATCTGCATATTTCCTCGTGTTTGCTCCTAACCTGATACGTTTGTTCTTGGACTGATCAACCATTGGGTGGCAGAGGGAAGAAGCTGTTCCAAAACATTGATTTTTTAAAATCATTTGTAATACATGAGTGAGATCCACATTTTTGATATTCACCCAAGGCAAGGGTTCCCAACGTTTTTTATGCAATGGACCATTATCATTAATCAAGGGATCCATGGATACCAGGTTGGGAATTCCTGACCTAATTCTTTCAGGAGGTCATAATAGATCCCACCAAGATATTTCAAAAAAAGAACAGTAGGTTTATTCCAAGGCAAGATTTAGCTTTCAAATAAAATTACTAATACATATTTCAAATGTTATAGGTATTATACATTTTTAGAAAATCAGTGTTTTAGGAAGAGCTTCTTCCCCTCTGCCATCAGACTTTTGAACAGTCCAAGAACCCATGAATACTATCTCACGATTTTGCAATCTTTTTGCAAAATGTATTTATTTTATGTACATTTCTTATTTTATATAATGTATTGCACTATCCCAGTGGCACAAAGCAGCGAATTTCATGGCATACAGTACTGTATACTGTAAAAGTCTTAGGCACATATATATATACCTGAGGTGCCTAAGACTTTTGCACAGTATGGCATTTGTCACTGTGGAGCAGAGAGTAAGTATGTAAAACTGGCAGGAGAAAAGGACTTTGGGAATGGCAAGGATGGAATTCCGTGGAAGGGATGTGAGGCAGGTGGCAAAGAAGGAGTGCCAGCGGCAGGAGGTGGCATGGATGCAGACACACCCAGCCCTGAGATACCAGACAAGATCATTTAATTCAGAACAATTGTTTTATTGATCATTGCAGAATGTCTCTCTGGTGTTTCTCACTCCCTCACCTTTCCCCTCCCCATTTCCCAGCCGGGATTCCCCTCTCCCTGCCCCTTCCCAATGGAGACCCATATCAGAACCAGGTTTCTCAGCACTCACATATGTCATGAAACATACTTAGTTTCATTGGCTCCATATTAAACCACAGCTCCACTCACTTCCTGTGCCACATAGAATTCCTTCAAATTTCCTCTGCTGCGGCAGCCAGGCCTCAATAAGCAGAACACAAGGCCCCAGCCCCAGTGCCACCATGATGGTTTTTGGCAGTTTGTTGCTGTCGAAGGCATCTCACTATTTTTAATTTTCTTTATGTTTGGTTACATTAAAAAACAGCTTAAATGGATTTGCATAATGAATATGAGCAAATTCATTAAATATAAATTTATTAAATTATTGAAATTTAATTAATATAATAATTTTTAAATGAAAAGACTTAAGATTATAAGTCATCAGAGCAGAATTAGTCAATTTCCACCCCAAGTTTTCTCCATCATTTAGTCATGGCTGATTTATTTTTCTTCTCAAACCCATTCTCCTGCCTTCTCCTTGTAATGTTTAATACCCTGACTGATCAAGAACCTATCAAACTCTGCTTTAAATATACCCAGTGACTTGGCTTCAACCAACACCCGTGACAATGAATTCCACAAATTCACCGCCCTCAGCTAAAGAAATACTTCCTCATCTCTGATCTAAAGTGATGTCCTTCTACTTTGGGGCTGTGCCCTCTGGTCCTAGACTCCCCCCACCCCATTTGAAAGATCCTCTCCACATCCACTCTATCTAGGCCTTTCAAAAATGTAACTGGAACTTACCTTTCTAATGTGACAGCGACGCCACTTGAAAACCAAAGTTGTTTGTACACCAGCAAATGAATGGAAAATGAATCCAGTACATTTGACCCCTTGTCTCAGAGACATCGATAGTAAATTCAGCAGCATAGCAGGAGGCCCAATGCACACGCTCCAGTAGCTTCTGATTTCCGCATTGCAGTGTTCAGCCGTGGGGTGGAAGGGTGGTGGTTCACTATGGAAACACATACCTACATTGCATCTCAATCTAGCCCATCATCACTTTGCAGGCCTTGAGAAAGCACAAATAGTCTGCAGCCTTTCCTACAGTGTAATATTGGGACCACCTTAAAAGTACTTCATTGGTCATAATGTGTTTTAGACATCCTAACATTTCCCTAACTCACTCGAGGGTAAATAAAAGTGATTTACTTCAACAGAGAGTAAAACAGGGCAGGCATCAAATTGAATCTGTACCCTTGCTTGCCTGAGCACCAAAGAACATTAATTTAAGATTCCCCGTTATATCTCCTGCACTAAGGCTTGGAAAAAAGATGATCAAGGACATAAGACTGCTTAAAGCCTGACATTGTTCCTTTAAGTACCACTATCTAATTAAAATGGTTTGTTGATTTTCTGTCTGAACAAAGCAATATAATCAAGCTTCTGCAGCTGGAACGGCGTATTATTTACTCATTATGACCTTAATTTACGAAACATTTAGTTTTTTAATAACCAAGATGTTCTGGACAGCTCTGCTAGTTTCAGACTGTGTATAAAACACACAGACACTTCATAATTCAAGTTAAGGTAAATCATTTCCCACCAGATTTTCCTTTCAGATTGGGATAACACACTGATTGCACATAAATAAATCTGCAAAATGCTTCAGCCAGATGCCCAGTTACAGGGTTTGAGAAATATACTTGATGTATCAAGTATTGAATTTTAAAGATATTGTTTCTGAAGCATCAACTGAAAAGATGCTGATCATTGAAAGTGCACAACCGGTCTCTGTCATAGAGCCAACATACAGAGTGGTCACTTTACTAGGTACTCCTGTTTGTTTATGCAAATCTCTAGTCAGCCAACTCAATGCATAGAAGCATGAGGATATGGTCAAGAGGTTCACTTTTGTCAGATCCAACATCAGAATGGGGAGAAGTTATCTTGACCATGGAATGATTGTTGGTGCCAGAGAGGGTGGTTTCAGTATCTCAGCATCTTAAATAATAAGTGTCAAAGATTATATGGAACAGCCAGGAGAATGGGGTTGAGAGGGAAAATAAATCAGCCATGATTGAATGGTGGAACAGACCTGATGGGACAAATAGCGTAATTCTACTCCTTTGTCTTATAGTCTTATTTATGGATTCTGCTATGGGTGGATCTTGTTTAAAATTTGGTTTTCCCCTGTTGCATCACCCCAATCTTTACCAGGTGTAGACTGCAGTAACAGGGCACTGCATGCCAGAAGCAAGGGGGCCAGGGGCAATGTGATAGGCCATGCATGCAAAATGCACTCAGAGCTCTTCCCTCATCCATGCTGGAGGAATGAGTTCACCAGTGGGGTTGGGTGTGTTGGATGGCGAATGGTATTTTGGCTTAGGTATGATGGGGGTGTTCGGGTTTGGATCAGGGAATGCTTAGGGAGGAGGGTCTTGCGATCAGCTGAGGCTGAGATTGTTTAGTAGGAGAATCGGGAAGCTGAGGTCACGTTCATCCTGGGAGTCTCGGCAGACAGCCTGAAGGATATCCAATACAAGGGTTTGGAGCAGAAGCAGAGATTGGGGTGATGCAAGAGGGGAAAACTAAACTTTAAACAGGATCTACCCACGGCAGAACCCATTAATAAGACCATAAAACCATAAGACAAAAGAGCAGAATTAGGCCATTTGCCCCATCGAGACTGTTCTACCAGCTAATCATGGCTGATTTATTTTCCCTCTCAACCCCATTCTCTTGCCTTCTCCCCATAACCTTGGACACTTTTACTAATTTAGTACCTATCATCCTCTGCTTTAAATATATCCAATCACCTGGTCTCCATAGTTTTCTGTGGCAATGAATTCTACAAATTTGCCATCCTCTGGATGAAGAAATTCCTCTTCATCTTTTTTCTAAGATGACTTCCTTCTATTCCTAGGCTGTGCCCTCTAGTCCTAGACACTCCCTCTATTGGAAACATCCTCTCCACATACACTCTATCTAGGCCTTTCAATATCCAATTGGTTTCAATGAGATCATCCCTCCCTATTCTTATAAACTCCAGTGAGTACAGCCCATCAACGCATATGTTAATGAAAATAAACACTTCCTCACATGTTTGCTCTCGTTTTGCACTACATATTCAATTTAATTTTATCTATAGTTATTCATTAACTAATAACTAAACACAAATCTATTAATAAATACATGTTTTTTCTTATTGTAATTTGTAGTTTTTTCATTATTTATTGTATTGTACTGCTGCTGCAAAGCAACAAATTTCACAACATTTGTCAGTGATATTAAACCTGACTCTGATTCTGACTCTGAAGAGCGAGCTGGCAGAAGTGGGGTGTGCACTAAATGGGACTGAGATAGATCAGTTTGATTGCTTACTGCTGTAACTATGTTAACTAGCCTGAAGAGCTGGTGTTAGACAGCTGTACCCAGAGGCTATCTTTTGTTCTGCCCAACCTTGCATTACCATCCCACCTCATTAGTATCTGGTAATTAGGCTGTTTCCATCATAAATCCCACCCCCAACCTCTCCGCTGCATGTTGTGACATACTAACAGTTTAACACGCTAAATCTATCAGCAGAGACAATGGTTTTTTTGAAACACTCCCAAGTACAGTGCAGTGGATTCCAGTTAATTGTGACACATCCAAACCAGTACATTTTGGCCCAATTATGTGGCTGTCACAATTAGCCAAAGTTTCACGAAATAAGTTAAAATGGTATAACAAAGACAAACTGAGTAACAAATTATGTATTTCAATGATATATAGAACAAATTAGAACACTACCAATAGTACTACAGTACTATAAAACTGATCCTAATAGTTATCGACCGGAATTATTCTAATATATACTGCCGTTTTTTTTTAACTTTGAATGAATAACATCAGTGCAGATAATGGACTCCTTCATACAATGCTTTTGTTAACTGCAGCCTCCAAATCTCCATGTTCATTGTCACATTCAGGACTATTGTCAATACGTACCTTCAATTTCTTCATAGTTTCTAACTTGTTGAAGCTGTAAAATTGTTTCACTTTCACCCTTGGCTATTTCTAGCATTTCCAAGTCTGAATGCTTAAAAATGCAGTGAGCAAAACATTCAGGAATTGTCTTATTGTTTATGTCTCGCCAGCTATCAATGACACAAGTTGCCTAATTTTAAACACAAACACACATGACAGGTGCTATTTGAAAACTGCTCAAAGCACGGTGTAGTGGAAGTGCACAGGACTGTCACTAGTTAAAAACTGTTCAGCAATAATCTCAAAATGCTGGTGGAATGCAGCAGACCAGGCAGCATCTGTAGGAAGAAGTACAGTCGATGTCTCGGCCTGAAACATTGACTGTAGTTCTTCCTATAGATGCTGCCTGGCCTGCTGCATTCCATCAGCATTTTGTGTGTGTTGCTTGAATTTCCAGCATCTGCAGATTTCCTCATGTTTGCAGCAACAGTCTCCTGTCCCAATTAAGTGGCATAGTGTCCCAAATAAATGAAGAGAATCCCAACTATTTTCTCAATTAGTTATTATTCTTTAAGAGCTGTTTCAAATTAGGAGCTGCCCACGATTAATCAATGGTCCAATTAACTGGAGTCCATTTTATATAATTCCCACTCCCCCAGTGTAATTAATGGATTGGAAGAACACATTATTGGTAGCCAATATTTAAATGTAACATCTTTCTCATTTTCAGCCTGGTTCACATTGATCCTCGCTGGACAAAAAATTAACTGAAAGCATTCTTCCATGAATGTCTTTTTTTCTGAATCATATTGGCTTTGCTAGAGCCCTAACTAAGTAGAATCCCGGCCAACGTAATGATCTGCGATGATAATGTGTTCGAAATAATTTAAAATCTTTGTGAGGCAGAAGCTTGGTGCAAATGGTATATTTCAATTTTCCAGCAATATTACTTTTTGGTAGCCAAGAGTTTAATGAATTTGAAATTGAATTCCAAAGTAGTGATCAGGCTATGATTTCCTAATATATTTTTTCGGAATACCATATTGCTTATCTTGTGGGCCAGGACTTGACAGCAATGTGTTCAATCTCATGCTTTAAATTAACATATAAGTTATCCTTGAGAGACTAGACATGTTATGCCTGGAACAGAGGAGGTTAAGAGGAAATATGAATGAGATATATGAAATTATGAGGGTTATCAATAGATTATGGGTACAGGGGTGGCGATATGTCTCTAACAAAAGAGGCCAAAGGTGCTGCTTCCCTCCACTAGCCTGCAGGTCACCCTTGGGCAAGGTGTAGCCCTTGTTTAGCCTCTAGATCACGTGAAGCATGGGAGGAGGTGGTGAATTGTCATATGAGCATATCACAAGTCCTGGTTGAGACCAATGACACCATGCAGATAATCTCTGAAGAGTATTGATAATGGCTGGGGTGGGGTCACCCGTCTTGTAAAGACACTGCCCAGAAGAAGGCAATGGCAAACCACTTCTGTAGAAAATCTTACAAAGAACAATCATGGTCATGGAAAGATCATGATCACCTACGTCATACAACACGGCATGTAATGATGATGATGATAAGGTTAAGTTGCAGAAATATTTCCCCATAACAAAGGTGGATAGGGCAATTGTGAAGAGGTGTGTAAATGATAGGAAGCCAGAAGTGAACGAGCAAGAGACATCCAGATCTAAAGTGTAAAGAATGTTAAGGCACTTACAGAAGAGAAAGTATTAAAGACTCAAAGTGATTATCAATCACGCTTGCCCAGCCTGAAAGGTTTATGATTTAAAGAGAAATGAAACAGTGGTATCAATGGGAAAAAATAAATAGTTTTTATTCTATATGGCTTTCTAATGTACAAAAACAAGAGAAAAATTAATTACTTTCTTCCTTCCATTTCTCTTATTGTCCATTCTCCTCTCCTATTGGGTTCCTTCTTCTCCAGCCCTTTACCTTTCTCATTCACCTGCTTCTCCCATCACCTTCCAGCAAGCCTCCTTCCCTTCCCCTCACTTTTTTGTTCAGGCATCTTCCCCCTTCTTTCTCAGTCCTGCCGAACGGTCTCGGCCCGAAACGTCAACTGTTTATTCATTTCCATGGATGCTGCCTGGGCGGCTGAGTTCCTCCAGAATCTTGTGTGTGTTGTTTTGGATTCCCAGCATCTGCAGACTTTCTCATTTTTATATCCCTGTTGCATCATTCACTTAATTCTTAGTTCAGAATCTCAGAAAGTGTCACACGGCAATATAGAATGGATATAACCTCTTTAGTCTATCCCATCTGTATCATCCATGGTGCCCACCCAACTAGTCTCAATTCTCTACATTTGGCCAATAATCCCCCAAGCCCTGTCCACCCATGCACCTATCCAAGAGCCTCTTAACAGATACTATGGTAACTATCCAAACTTCTTCCTCTGGCAGTTCATTCCATATACTCACCACCCTCTGCATAAAAAAGTTGCCCCTCAGGTCCCTTTTAGTTCTTACCCCTATCACCCTAAACTTGTGTCTCCTAATTTTGAACTTCTCTACTCTGGGGTCAAAATGCTGCATCTTGTATGATATTCTATGACTCTGATAGCTGGGAGAGAAAATGCAGCTTGGATGTTTGTGATGTGTACAGTTTAACCAACTTTCCACTAATACAATTTGACAACTCAAATATTAAAACATTTTTCATTCAGAAATTAGGTTCTCTTTTGGAATTATTTCAAGAATATTTTTGGAAGATTTGTACTGGCAAATACTACCATGTCTATAAATGGCCAAGTAAAGGGGAATAAATTGAGAATGAGGGGACTTTGCTTAGAAACCAATATTATTCAGGATGGAGAGAACTAGGAATTTTCCTATACCAATAGATTACACATCACTGCAGTTCTCTATTCCTGAGCTGTGTAGACTTAGTCATTGAAAATACTGAAGGTTGAGATAGCTTGATATTCAATCTCTAGGGAAATGAAGGATAAAGAGGATAAGGCAGGAAAATGGAGTGGAGATCAAATCAGGCATGATGGAGCAGGCTTGAAGTTCCATATTGCAGCTTCTGTCCCCTCATTTATTTATTTGTTTGTTTGTTTGTTTATTTATTATTTTCCCATTTTTTTTCCTTTTCTCTCTCTCTGTCCCTCTCACAATCACTCCTTACCTGCTCTCCATCTCCCTCTGGTGCTCCCCTCCCCCTTTCTTTCTCCCTCGGCCTCCCGTCCCATAATCCTCTCCCTTCTCCAGCTGTATATCCCTTTCGCCAATCACCTTTCCAGCTCATCCTCCCTCCCCATCCTGTCTTCACCCTCCCCCTCCCACTTTCAAATCTCTTCTTACCTCTTCTTTCAGTTAGTCCTGACGAAGGGTCTCGGCCTGAAATGTCGACAGTGCTTCTTCCTATGGATGCTGCCTGGCCTGCTGCGTTCCACCAGTGTTTTGTGTGTGTTACATGGTGTATTTATATATCTGTGTGTGTCTTTCTGTGTATCTGTGTGCATGTGGCTGTGTATCTGTGTATATATAGAAAATTTTGTACAACCGTGGTATCCTCTGATTATATTTGACTCAAATCAATTCATTCATTTCTCTGTGCACAATGGCTTTTCGGGTTGTGCAGCTTTGAAAATGGGTTAAATTCAGATTGGCTGCTGAATTTTGTGTAGATTTAGAGCCCAATATTTCAATATATGCCACAGGCCCTGTCCAAGGTATGGCAGGGCTCCACTCCTTAAGGACTGCTAGTAACCCCAACAGTTCACAAGTGGGGAACACAGTCATGAACTGAGTTCCCACATAGCAGTACGCACCTGTGTCCATTCAGCAGCTAGCAAATCCAGCTCTGCCGATCTCCCAAACACCCATCTGTATATAGACACTGTATTTAATTTAGGCATTTGTAAGCTTTGGAAGACCTGTACTCATTTTTATTTCATTAGGAAGTTACATAAAACAATGTAACAAAAAGAAACTATCATTTGTATTTAAAATTCCAAATAAACTGTGGTTACTATCAAATTTAATTAGACACCAATAATATCAAATAAACACTGGGCATTCACTACTTAGACTTTGATAGTTCTGGGCCTATTCTTGCCGGAATTTAGAAGAATGAGAGGGGATTTCATTGAAGCCTATCAAAAATTGAAAGGCCTAGATAGAGTTGATGTGGAGAGAATGCTTCCTGTAGTGGGGGAGCCTAGCACCAGAGAGCACAGTCTCAGAGTAGAAGGATGCCCCTTTAGGACAGAGATGAGGATGATTTTATTTAGCTAGAGCAAGGGTCGGCAACGTTTACCACTGAAAGAGCCAATATGGACCCATTTCCCACTGAAAAGAAAACACTGGGAGCCACAAAACCCGTTTGACATTTAAAATGAAATAACACTGCATGCAACGTTTTTTTTTGCCTTTATGCTATGTATAAACAAGCTATAATGTGTTGCATTTATGAAATTGATGAACTCCTACAGAGAAAACAAAATTACATTTCTGCATGCAACAAAAACATTTTGAACTCCGAAAAAAAGACGTTGGGTTGAAGGTTACTCCATAGGTAGCCTACCTTGGATCGAAGAATTAAAAGAAAGCGCGCACTGGCGGGTGTCAGGCATTGGCAGTGGTGATGTGTATTAATAGCGATAAAAAAACACGTTGTAGCGGTGTAGCGCTACACTCAGCGCTAAAATAAAGACACTGCAGTCAAAGCTATCTTTATTCAAACTAAACAGCCTTGCTTTAAAGCCTCCCTCAACCCGTCACAGTGGGCGCGGATGCTCCAAAAGACATGTACTCACAAACTCCCGTAGGCTATCTCCCTTAGCCGGAACGGTGGCTAATTGTGAGCCGGTTCGGATGTGCCAGGAAATGGGGTCTCCACAACGTTTTTAGATTGTACAAGATCACCATAATCTTCAAATTTCGAATTACATTTCAAAAACTAACAAACCACGGGGAGCCGCAGCACAGAGATCAAAGAGTCGCATGCGGCTCCGGAGCCGCGGGTTGCCGACCCTTGAGCTAGAGGGAGGTGAATTGGTGAGTGCCTGAGGAGGTCAAGTCATTGGATGTATTTAAAGTGGAGATTGGCAGGTTCTTGTTGAGTAAGGGTGTCAGAAGTTACAGGGAGAAGGCAGGAGAATGGGGTTGAGAGGGATATTAATTGCTGGAATGGCGAAGCGGAGCTGATCGACTGAATGACCTAATTCTGCTTTTATGTCTTATGGTCAAAGCAGAAAGTTTCAGACATGAAGCAGCTTGAACTGTTGTTCTCAGTTTATTACTTCATCCAAAAAATCCCTTATCTCAGATATTATTTACAGAATTTCTTTCAACAAGGGAGGACCATTTATAGAGAATGCAGTTGTTAACCCTGTCTGCTTCTATCTACTGGCGAGCGATGCACTGATCACTGTCAATGCTACTCGGATATAAAAATATACTTTAGTTTCAGAGAAGGGGTTTCCTCGCAGTGTTAATTAAATACAAACTCAAAGGCCTAAAACTTCATACGCGCAATGCCCAAGAAAAACAAATTTGCAAATACAATTTTCAAATGATTTCTGCATGTTTTCCAGTCAGGGTTAATGTCTGTCATTAATAAGGATGTTTTATTTCTATTAATGTGAAAAATCTTAAAGACTTGCTTTATTGGCTCCAAGATGCTCAAATACCTTCAATAGACATGGCGCCAGGGTAGTGTAGGGGTTGGCGCGATGCTGTTACAACTCAGGTGTCAGAGTTCAGAGTTCAATTCAGGTACCTTCTGAAAGGAGTTTGTGCATTCTTCCCATAACATGGTTGCTCCCACAGTCCAAAGACTTAATAGATTCTTTCCTTTCCTTTTCTTTCCTTTCTCTGTCCTTGACTATCTTTCCTTTCAGTTAGTCCTGATGAAGGGTCTAGGCCCGAAACGTCGACAGCGCTTCTCCCTTTAGATGCTGCCTGACCTGCTGCGTTCCACCAGCATTTTGTGTGTGTTACTTAATAGGTTAATCGGTCACTGTAAATTGTCCTGTGATTAGCCTAGCGTTAAATATGTTGGTTGCTAGATGGTGGAGCCAGAAGGGCCTGTTCCACACTGTATCGATACATAAAGAAATAACATGCAAAACACAATATTCATCCATGCAAGATTTCTATTAAAATTTGTGTAAGTAGATAGTCACTGTTCATTCAAAGAAAAAGTAGTTTTTAATAATGCTGGAGATTAAAACAAAGTTGTTTTATACTATATATAAGCTGGAAAATAAATCCCTTGTATTCACAGATAATGCAATGCTTTTAACTGGGATGGGGTGTGGGGAGGGGGATGGAGGGAGGGGACAAGGAGGAGAGAGGAGCGAAGGAACAGGAGCAGGTGGAAGAAAGGAGGGGGTGGGTGAAAAGGGAAGGAGGGAGGGGATGGGGAAGAGAGAGGGGGGAGGGTAAAGGAGATGGAAGCAAGACTGAAATGGAGAAGGAGGGAAATGGAGTGGTGGGAGTTAGGGTACCAGAAAAGGATAGTTAGCAGGTTCCCTCTTGTGAACCAATGGGCAGAAATTTAAGAAGAAGTTTTACTCAAGCAAAAGTGAGTCCATTGTCTATTGGGAATGACTAAAAAGTTGGAGAAAGACATCTGGCAAAATTGTGGCAGCAGAAACCTTCTCTGTCTTTCCTCACTGCTCCAAGCTCAGAAGATATCTCAAACTACTACACTTTCAGCTACCAGGAGCATGGGTGAGGACAGAGAGATTGGTACAACGATGAACGACGGATGGAGAGAGTCAAACGAAGGTTGCCAGATGGAACTGCACAATCCTCCGAATGACAGCTCACGCACAGACATTTCAGACATTTGTCTGCACATAAAGGATCATAAAAGCGCAAAGTTGTTGGAGAGGATCCATGCCCGTTAGGTATCTGCCTGACATCTTTCTGCAGTAAGTGTTTTCTTTTCTGCAAGCACACACTGTTTTTTTTAGAAGCATGAGTAGGCTCCCTTCCGAGTGGCACTCTGTCACCCGTCAGTCCATCAGTGGAGCACGCACTCATTCCCTTTCAACGTTCCCAGGAATTCAAGCCATGCTGTTCATAGTGTGAACCTTTAAGGTCTACCTCCTGAGATGGTAACCATGAGGCAAAAGAATTTGGTTGCTTAAAATTCATCAAACTGTACCTGCTATTCCTAGAGAAGGCAACACAACTGGTTTATGTATGAAATTAATGAACTATGAACTTCAATGAGCTTCATGAAACAGCTTTGGGATACGGTTGGAATTTTCAATGCTAGAAAATGACTGTTTCCTCCACTGCATTTAATTTGGATCCAATTTGTCCTTATATTCCATAAGCTTTTACTTTTCTTATCTGATCTTTACTAAATACCTTGCTAAAATTTTGTTAACAGCATTACGTGGCTGATCATCATCAACCATATTTGTCATCTTCTCAAATAGTTAAATCAAATTAGAGGGGCATGATCCAACTGCCCTTGATTCCTCACTGAACAATGATGTGCATGTTCCCTCAGAGTTTTGTCTAGTAATTTATAATATTGCAAATGATTGATGTGTGTTTGATTTCAAAGTTTGAGAAATTTGGATAGTTACATCAATGGGAAGGGTATGGGAGGGCTAGTGTTTAGGAGTTGGCTGATGGAAATAGGCTGATTAATAGTTCAGCATGGCCTAGATTAACCGAAGGGCCTGTTTCTGTGCTGTGGTGTTCTATGACTCTCCGGACGCTAATGGAACTCTCCTGTGCACCTTCAAATAACACTATTGGGCTGTTTAACCTGATTTTGTAGAAATAATTAAATCTTGGCTTTATAAGACATCTGACAATATGTATTTATTGCAAATAGTAGATTACTTGACAACATTGTGCCACTGACAGTCAATTATTGCCAGTGTAGGGACTTTTCATATCCATTTCTAAGCCAAACCGTGTCACTGAGGAAATCAAATTTTTCACTTGTAAGTTACCTTTACATTAATGGTGCAAGTTTTGCATCCCCTATGGATGGGATGATGTTATTCCCTTGCTAAGTATTGCCTGAGAAATTTGTGTGTACAGTACTACTCTCAGAAGCAACAAGCATTGAGTACTCTTGGAACAGCTGACCCAACTGGGTTTTAAAAATGCTACTTTGACATGGGGCCTCGTTCAGTTAAGTTCAATTACTTACTTCATATCTCTTCTCTCTGGAAATCACTACTAAATGTTACCCCTCCCATATGAATCTCTCTCACACACACACTCTCTCTCTCTATCTCTGTCTTTCTTTCTTTGTCTGTCTGTCTTTCTTTCTTTCTTTCTTTCTTTATTTATTTATTTATTTATCTATCTATCTATCTATTTATTTATTCATTCATTCATTCATTCATTTATTTATTTATTTATTCATTTATCTATCTATTTATCTATTTATTTATTTATCTATCTATTTATCTATTTATTTATTTATTTATTTATTTATTCATTTATCTATCTATTTATTTATTTATTTATTTATTTATTTATTTATTCGTTCATTCATTCATTCATTCATTCATTTATTTATTTGGATACAGCATGGAATAGGCCTTTCTGCCAACTTGAGCCACAACACCCAACAGCCGATTTAACCCTAGCCTAAACACAGGACAAATTACAATGACCAATTAACCTACCAACCAGTACATCTTTGGACTATGGGAGGAAACCGGAGCATCCAGAGGAAAGGTGTGCAGTTATGGGGACAACGTACAAGCTCCGTACAAGCAGCGGAGATAATTATAGCTGGGTCACTTGTGCTGTAAAGTTTTGTGCTAACCACTACGCTAACATGCCTCCATCTCTCTGAATTAACCTGTGCTCCGACCCGCTGACTCTCCAGTGGACTGAAACACCCAAACCGCTCTGCCACCTGCCAACACTTTACTTGAAATATTTCAGCCATGGAAGTATTAATGGATCTTCTGTGCTTTTCTTATAGTTTTTATTGTCTTTGGAATTCTTAGTCATAATAATATTGGTATCACTACACAATTCCAAAGGTGTGTTTTCCACAAGCTTTAAGCATTTTAGATTTTCTATTTGTTGTAAATATAACATATTCAATGATTAAGTTAATATGTTTATATATAATTAAGTGAAAATATGTTTCACAAAAAAACCCTTTTATTAAATGGTGCTGATTTTCCTAAGAAAGTAACATTGCTTGAGGAAATACTATACCTAAGACTATTCTTCTTAAATGTGCAATCCAGTATGAGCAAAGTTTCCTCACGGTAACATGTAATATACTCATTAACATTTGTCCGTGGGTTGTTTGACTCAGGTAACCTCCTCTGTAACATTAAAGGTCAATTTCAAAAACGTACCTGACTGCATACAACACAATTGAAATATCTTAGTTGTATCACACACATCACTTGTTAACCAAAAACCACTCTGAGTTTGCCAGTGACAAGTCCAGATGAGATTATATGAAAGGAATTCCTTTCTCAAGGATAGCAAAAGCCCCATCACTCGCTCTTTCATTTCTGTAAGAACAAAGAGGTTTTTTGAACCAAACCCATTCTCTCTCTTTGTGAACAGTGGGTCAATTCAGATACATCCAGTAAAAGCCTAACAGCTACATTTAGTGATATGAATCCCTTCCAGACTGCAGGAGATCAATCTGAAATAGAGACTTGAATCGATCGGCACGGCTTCTTACAGACATTCAGCAAAGCATTTTCAACATGTTGTATGTGTTCTCATTTTATAAAAGGAATCCTTTTAGAAAAATAACCTTGTCTGCTTGCTAAAAGAGGCTGTGCCTTTTGCAGCCATTGTTTTATAATGTAGCAGCATTATAGAGTGTTATCAGGAAGGAAAAGAGCCTGAAGTGTCCAAGGTTGTTTCACACAAGTGCATGCTCTGTTGGACATCGATCCTTAGCACCACATCAAGGACAGAATCTTACTTCTTGATTTCTCTGCTTTCAAGAATTATACTATTCTACACCGACTGCACAGACTAACTAAGATAGCATATAATGCAAAAGAAAACCCTACAGTTTTGGAGTCAACCCACTAAGGGAAATTACACTTCTCAGGTCATCATGTCCTGAGTCTTGTGTCTGTCTGCCTCCATTACCTCCACATGACAGTTTGCTGCCTAGGGAAGGATCGATACACTGAGCCCATAAGATGGAAAGTAAAACAGGAATGAACTCAAGTCGGACAAATTGGTCATCACAAAACCAAGTTAAAACCACAAGTGAAGAATTATTTTCAGAGGTCTGGCTGAGGAATAGAAACTAGGTTATACCATGAGACAAGGAGCATAGATTTGGTCTAGAATTCATGTCAATAATATGAAAGGCTGTTTATATTCAAGTCATGGAGCCAATTTTCAGTAGACGATCTCATTGCCGATTGGTGGCGTGTGTGCATAATCTTCATTCTTAGATTTGGTCAAGGTTTTCCTTTGACCTTTTTTGGTTTTCCAGGAAAGGAGATAATGGGGTCCCTTTCAAACTTCTGCTGTCACCTTACAGAATTTTGTTATGCTCTTTTTTTTTGTGAAAGTTAATGGATTGTCACAGATTATTAAATGGAGCATAAGCTCTGAAGAATACACTTTAATGTTAGGTAAACCATCCTGAGTGAGTCAAAATTTCTAAGGCTAGTTTAACCAATTTTAACAAAGGAACAAAATATAGAATACTGAAGGAACTCAGTGGGGACAGAAAGAAAATCAATGTTTTATGTCAAGAGCCCTTCATCAGAACTAAAAACATGAGCAAACGAGTGTAATGAACTCCAAAAAGAGGAGGGAAATACCTGGATGAAGACCAGATTTGTCAAGGTCATAAATAACAGAAGTTAGATACAGAAAAGGAGGAAGAAACAAAATGAAACAAACAGATTCAGCCACATCCATGGAGAGACAAAAAGAAGCAAAGATGGAAAAGCTTCCTGAAATTGTTGACGTTGTCCCAAAGTCTTCAACTTGCCCTAAAAGGAGATGAGGTACTGAGTCTTAACCTTATGCTGTGCACTGCTGTGGCAAAGTGGGAGGTTAATTGGGAGGTAAAAAGACAAAGGTTAGATTTAGAGGTGGATGGACACTTCATGTAGTTGAGCAGTACAAGCTCAGGATTATTAAGACCCTGCCCTGACTTTGTCCTCAAACCTGCGGAAAGGGAGGTGTTGCTATGTTTAGTAAACTACCTCGAACTCGAAGAAGCAAATCTTCAGCTTCCAGCACCACCTCATTCTTCCCACTGTTCCTTGACCTCACTAATACACATTGTCTCAAGACATGCCATGCCACTATTCCCGCTACAGTCTCTGGACTCATAAATC
Source organism: Hypanus sabinus (assembly GCF_030144855.1). Classification (NCBI taxonomy): domain Eukaryota; kingdom Metazoa; phylum Chordata; class Chondrichthyes; order Myliobatiformes; family Dasyatidae; genus Hypanus; species Hypanus sabinus. Next base: position 14,441,065 of record NC_082721.1, read on the forward strand.
CTGAATAGTCTACTTCTACCTCTTCCCCAGGATCCACAATCAGGACTGTTATGATATACCCATTTTTACCCTGCTTTACTTATTTTTTTTACCATGCATCTATTCTTTCTCCTCTTTCTCTTCTCATTTGTATCTGATGCTGTCTTAAAATTGGAGGTTTCCATTTTTATTTTGCTCTCCATTGGTCCATTTTCCCCCAGATGTCGGTTTTCCACATTTCCATCCCTCACCAGCAAGGTGAGAACATACCCACTAGAGCCCTCCACTTTCATTCCCACCGTCTGGCTGATCTTGTTCTTACTTTGAGCAATTTTCCTTCAACACTCTCTCTCTCCAAGTCAAACGGGCTGTTATGGGAACTCACAAGGGCGCAAGTTATATCTGTCTCTATATTTGTTTTTGGTCTTTCCCCTTCCCCCACCCCAACTCTTCCTCCACGATGATGATGTCAGCATTTGGATTCTCTCCAGAAGTCATAACTGTCATTGCATTTGCTGCCACTTTCCAACCTGCCCTGACCTTCACATGAGGCATCTCTGACTCTTCCCTTGGTTTCCTTGATTTCTCTGCCTCCATCTCATCCAAAAACATCATATAAGCCCACAGATCGCTGCACCTATTCTGATGACACTTCCTCTCAACTGTTTCCTAATGACTCCATACAGTTCTGCCTCTTTCTCTGTCTCCATTGTATCTACTTTGATGGCATAACTCTCCACCCTTGTTAAGAGCTTTATTCCTTAATAATGGCTTCCTGTCTATCAGTATAGATAAAGGTCCCAACCACCTCTCCTTTTTATCCTGGACTTGTGCTCTCCATACCCACAGTACTGTGCAAAAGTCTGAGAAATAGATATATATATATATATAGATATAGTTAGGGTGCCTAAGACTTTTGCACAGTACAGTAATGATTTTATGTATTGCACTATACTGCTGCCACCAAAAATAAACAGATTTCTTGACATATGTGAGTGATGATAAACCTGCTTTTGATATGAGTCTCTGTTGTGTACTGGGAGTGGGAAGGGAGTAGGGAGAAGGGAATCATGGATGGGAAATGGAAAGTCAGAGGTGAAGGAGCAGGAAGCACCCAGAGAGACATACAGTAATGATGAATTAACTAATTGCTTGGACTCGTGACCTTGCCTGATGTATCAGGGCTGGGTGAGTCTGCACCCACACCACCCCCTGCCCCATGCACTCCCCTGCCCTCTGTTCTGTACCCATCCCAGGGTGATCCACTGTCATCATTCCCAACATTCTTTGCTCGGCACCAGATTTACAAACTCACTCTCTGCTCCAAATTGACAAATACAGTACTGCGTAAACGTCTTAGGACTTCAAGCTATATATATGTGCCCAAGACTTTTGCTCAGTACCGTATCTTCACATCTAGAACAAGGATAGTTCCACTTGCACTCTCCTGGATCCCAAACAGACAGTGGATCACTTTTCATAACTTCTGTCACCTCAAAATGAGATTCTCCTTCTGCCCACTCCCAACACTTAAAGTGGAGGTTGAATGGTGTTTAATTATTAAGGAAAGACAATAATGTGGAGAAGGCAGGAGAATGCGGTTGGGAGGGATAATAAATCGGCCATGACAGAATGATGGAGCAGACTTGATGAGCTGCACTGCCTAATTGTGCTCCTATGTCTTATGAACTAAATTCATCCCCATTCAGTTTCGGGTACCATATTAAATTGCTGGCCTTGGAGAGAGACCATAAGAAATAGGGGCTGGATTAGGCCATTTCACCCATCGAGTCTGTACCGCCATTCAGCCATGGCTGAATCCCTTTTTCCCCTCCTCAGCCCCACTCCCCGGCCTTCTCCCTATAACTTTTGGTTCTGTGTCCAATCAAGAACCAATCAATCTTTGCCTTAAGGACCTGGGCTCCACAGTTGCCTGCGGTAACAAATTCCACAAATTCACCACCCAGAGGGTCGAGAGGAGGACCCAGTGGCAGGAATGAAAGGGTTAACATATGAGGAGCATTTGATGTCTCTGATCCTGAACTTGATGGAGTTCAGAAGGAAGGGGGGGGGGTGAATCTCATTCAAAAGCCGACAGAATACCGAAGGGCCTGGGTAGAGTGGGTGTGGAGAGGATGTTTACTTTTGTAGGGGAGTCTAGGATCTGAGGACACAGCCTCAGAATAAAAGGCTGTCCCTTTAAAACTGAGGTGAGGAGGAATTTCTTTGGCCAGAGAGTGCCACAGAATGCTGTGGAGGCAAAGTTACTGGGGGTATTTAAGGCTGTGATTGATAAGTTATTGATTGATAAAGGGGTTACAGGATACAAGGAGAAAGCGGGTGAACAGGATTGAAAAAGAATCAGCCATGATCCATGATGTATGGCAAAGCTGACTCAATGGGCTGAAAGGCCTAATTCTGCTTGCCCATCTCATAGTCTGACGACTAATAGCAATAAAGTGACTGTGCAGTGAGTTGTACTCAGCAGTGAGGTTGGTGTCATCATCTGGAAATGAAACCTTAGGAAGTTACCTAAGTTTCAATGGAGACAACACATAGGAAAATGCAGTTTTAATTCAATGATGTGTTGAAACAATTGGAAAACAGCTGAAAATAGGATAACGTTGGTAGGGCCTGGTCCTAGACAGACAGGGTTCCTCTAGGTTCAATGCAGCTCTTGGGCCTTCCTCGAGCATTTAGCTACCCTCTGCCATTGATTTGGAGCTCAGAATAAGTTTGAAAATGATCATATTTCATGGAGGAGGAAATGAAGCAACTGCCCATTTAATTATGCAGCAATCAGGGAAAGAAGAATCATGTTATAAGCAATGAAATCAATAAGTCTTCCAGGCGCCTGTAAGTGCATAACAAGGAGGCCTTGCAAGTCTGTTCCTCACAAAGTGGCAAATTACAGGTTTTCTGAGGTCAAGGAATATCAGATGAACTTCTCAGTGATCCAATTTAAAAAGCTAACTGCTTTTCGTACAAAACCATGCCAATACAACCGACAGCTAACATTCTGTAAAAATTAATCACTAATCGCATTACACACTTACACATTTTAAAAAAAACCTCTTGGGAACCAGTAGTCATGATGGCCTGAGCTGGATTTAATCTTGCTGTTGAATTCTCAAATGCTGGTTTAATTATATGAATTTAAAGTGCTCTTAGAAATACATAGGATAATAGTGCATTTGGGAACGATGGGAATGGTGCTTTCTCCTCCACTCTGTCTAATATGACTTTTCATTTAAACACAAAGCCTATCTTTAAAAAAAATCTCATGACATAAAAATTAAGCACGGTCCATTTATAAAACATGTTACCTCATTCTAGGCTGTTGTTATGAGTTGACAATGGACTAGTATAGGCTTGGTGAGACTCTCTGTGGAATGATGAATTGAAAACTATTCAGTCAGACAGTTAAAATATCATCCATGTTCGTCGCAACTCAGCTTTATTCTTGTATCGGCTGAGAGAGGAGAAAAAGGATAAAAGCCAGCCTTCGCCTACTGGTAATTCTCTCTAGAGTGCACCATCAGCTGTCAACATTACAGATAAATCAGGGATCAGGTTACTAACAAGAAGGAAAGGTGAGGATAGATAGTTGCAACTGAGCCACTAAATCGGCTGAGAAAAATCCGCCCATCTAATTTGGCATGTGGTTAGCTTAAAAGCTTGCCAAAACAGAAAACATTCATGTCTGTGATAACAATTATTTTTTTTGTTAAAAGGCATTTTCTGTCAAAAAAAACTTCAGCTATATCTGTTTACACATCAAAGACAAGTTGCAGCCTTTTAATTGCGCCTTATTCTATCCCAGATCCTGTACTTATGGCAAATTTACCACAAGCATTTTCTTTTAATGCAGATTCATCCCACAAAGCTCATTTAAACAGTTCCCAATCTCTGTTAAAATGTCAACTCTGTCCATTAAAAAGAATTTTTGCATTTATAATAGTTAATTTTTATTGGCCCAGATCTGTTCCTTGTTTGAGTGTGGATGCCAAATTTCCACAATTGTGCAGCAGTTATGTAGTCTGTTCCCACAGAAAAAGAACAGTTTATGTTGGTCTGAAGGGATCTTGTCATTTATACTAGAGCAAAAATTTATTTGGTTAATTGCATTTCTCCATCGACAGCTCTTGTCTCCCACCATAGTTATAGGGTTCAATGGGGTTTAACTAGTATTTGGGAGATTAGCAAAGTGACAATTACTTGATTGTGAGCTGTTGATGCTGCATCAAGCATGCTATTGGGTGTAGAGGGGCATAAGAAACCATCTCAATCAATGTTCCCTCTAAGATGTGCAAGGTAGTGTTGAGGAAACAGAGAGACTTAAATAGTTTAGGGGAATGGTTAAAGAGGTGGCAAATGAAATACAATGTTGGAAAGTGTATGGTCATGCACCTTGGTGGAAGAAATAAACAGACAATTATTTAGATGGGGAGAGAATTTCAAAATGCAGAGATGCAAAGGGACTTGGGAGTCCTTGTGCAGGACACCCTAAAGATTAACCTCCAGGTTGAGTCGGTGGTGAAGAAGGCGAATGCAATGTTGGCATTCATTTCTAGAGGTATAGAATATAAGAGCAGGGATGTGATGATGAGGCTCTATAAGGTACTCGTGAGACCACACTTGGAGTATTGTGTGCAGTTTTGGGCTTCCTATTTTAGAAGGAATTACTGACATTGGAGAGGGTTCAGAAAAGATTTATAAGAATGATTCCAGGAATGAAAGGGTTACCGTATGAAGAATGTCTGGCAGCTCTTGGGCTGTATTCCCCGGAGTTCAGTAGAATGAGGGGGGAGATCTCATAGAAACATTCCAAATGTTAAAAGGCCTGAACAGATTAGATATGGCAAAGTTATTTCCCATGGTAAGGGAGTCTAGGGCAAGAGGGCACGACTTCAGGATTGAAGGACGTCCATTTAGAACTGAGATGCGGAGAAATTACTTTAGTCAAAGGGTGGTAAATCAGTGGAATTTGTTGTCACGAGCAGCTGTGGAGGCTAAGTCATTGGGTGCATTTAAAGCAGAGATAAGTAGCTTCTTGATTAGCCAGAGCATCAAAAGATATGGTGAAAAGGCAGAGGAGTGGGGATGACTGGAAGAATTGGATCAGCCCATGGTTGAATGGTGGAGCAGACTCAATGGGCTGAATGGCCTACTTCAGCTCTTATACCTTATGGTCTTATGTTGTGTATGTACACATATCTTCTGCTACTAATGCACAAAGGAATTTAAACTGTGTGCAAAATATTGTCACCCTCTACCTTGTTAAGTATACTTCACGATCGTCCACAATCACATTCGTTTTCCAGTTTCTGATGAGAAATGGTATTGACAGCGTGGATTTATCTGCAGGTTTTAGAACTGGCTTATTTATACTGTTTTTATTGTAGAAATTATTCAGAGCACGCATGTTCTTGTCATTGGGCAAAAAATTGCACAGCGGAAGATTCCATCTCAATACGAGCTCAGATTAGCTAACAGAACAGGTTTCAGCAATTGAATTTGGAATCATTCTAGTCAAGCTTGTATCAATACTAACTCAACTTAATCAAACTTGTTTACAATCTCAGTTGTCCAAGCTTTGAGAGATGTATGATTTCATATCATAGAAACTTTTAAACTGCAAATAAAGATTAAAAAGTAAAATATTGTAGATGTAAGAAATCAGAACAAGAAGTATGGCGGGCATACTCAGCTGGCCTTGCAGTAGCTGTGGAGATAGCAACAGAGATAACACTTAAGGTAAATGATCTTTCATCAAGCAAAGACCCTCCATTTGAACACCGTGGTATGTAGGTTTTACATTCCCATACTGACAAGTCAATCCATGGCCTCCCATATAGCCATAAGATGGAAGAACTCAGTCTTGAGGAGCAATATCTTATATTTCATCTGGGTAGCCCCCAAACTGATGGTATAACTATCAATATCTCTATCTTTGGGTAATTACTCCCCCTTACCCCTTTCTCTCTCTTTCCATTCTCCATTCTATTTGCCCTCTCACCCCTTCTCTTCTCCTCATATGCCCATCAGCTTTTAGTTCTCCTCCTACTTCTCTTTATTCTATAGTCCATTGTCTTCTCCTATCAGATTCCTTCTTCTTCAGTCTTTTACTTCTTCCACCTATCACCTCCTAGCTTCTTACTTCATCCCTCCTCCATCCCCCCACCTTCCCCCTTCACCTAATCTCACCTATCATCTGTCAGCTTGCACTCTTCTACTCTCCCATCTTCTTACTCTGGCTTCTGCCCTCTTCCTTTCCGGTCCTGATGAAGGGATTGGGCCAATACATCAGTTGTTTACTCCCCTCATAGATGCTGCCTGATTCACTGAGTTCCTCTAGAATTTTGTGTGAGTTGCTCAAAATTTCAAGTATTTGCAGAATATCTTGTGTTTTTGATTTTAATTACTGCATTTTTCTCTACAGATATTGCTTATTCTCTACAGGTAAGACACAAAATATTTCCAGCAAGTTGTGTTTTTATTTCATTTGGGATTGGAGGCAATTGGTTTGCAGAGATAGTGGAATGGTTAATTAACAGAGAATAGGAAGTGAAGACAAATGGATCATTTTCTAGTCAGTATTCTGCAATTAGTGGGGTGTCACAGGAATCAGCACAGGATCTCGACTACTTATAATCTACACCAATGACCTGGATGAAGGAATCAAGAGCACTGCAGCCAAACTTGCTGATTTCACAAAAATTGGCAAAGCCAATTGTCAGAAAGATACAGATTGGTTAAGTGAGAGGACGAGATATGTAAGGTGGGAAACTGGGAAGTTACTCATTTTGGAAGTGTAAAAAGTATTAATCATGACATAAACAAATAAATTATCAGGTTACTGTAAAATATTGCAAGCAATTCTAATACATGACATAACTGGATGGGGTAAGGGTGGGGTAAGTCTCTAATATAATGCAATTTTTGTGGTAATTTCCCCAAATGACTTAATCTGTAACTAATATTCAATCTGCTAAACCCTCATAAAAAGCACAAAGATGGCATGTAAAAATGGTTAACACAAGAGATTTTGCAGATACCAGAAATCCAGAGTAACGCGCACAAAATGTTGGAACAACTCACCAGGCCAGGCAGCATCTATGAAGAGGAATGAACAGTCGACGATTCAGGCCAAGACCCTTCAGCCCATTCCCCTCCAGTCCTGATGAAGGGTCTCAGCTCAAAACATCGTCTTTATATTCCTTTCCACAGATACTAGAAAAAAAAAGTTTAACAGTATTTTTTCTACTTATGGCCATTAATGCTGTTTCTCAGAATTTCCACTGATTTCTCAAGCCCACTGGACAGTCAGGAGAGCCTTGTGAACCAACGATTTCCCATCAGTCACCTCTTACTCACTCAGCTCCCAGATATTGACCAGACCACAGAGCGGTGGTCACGTCTTCGAATCAGCCTACCATTAGTGTGGCTGCAATGCCTTTCACCTTTCACCTTTCTCCTCTCATATCTCGAGGAGGTGTCACTAAAAATCCTTGTAAATTTCTACAGGTATACAGTACTGCGCAGAAGTCTTAGGCACATGTAAAAAAAAATTCTGTAAAGCGAAGATGCTTTGAAAATAATTAAATGAAAAGTTTCCAAATATCAAAAAAGCTACAATAAGCAGTAAACAGTAAAAAATGGATCAATTCAATATTTGGTGTGACCACCTTTTGCCTCTAAAACTGCATCAGTTCTCTCAGGTAGACTGTCATGTGGTTGTTGTAAGAAAATCAGCTGGTAGGTTGTTCCAAGCATCCTGGGGAACTTGCCACAGTTCCTCTGCAGACTTTGGCTGTCTCTCTAGGTAAGCTTCCATGATGTTGAGATCAGGGCTCCATAGAGGCCATACCATCTGAAACCATATAAAAAAAATCTAGGGAGCCTGAAGCATTTGCACAGTACTGTTGTGGAGAGCCTTCTGACTGGTTGCTCCAGTTCACTGGGACTACAATTACACCCCACGGTCGTGGGCATGGAGATGGTGCTCCTTTTACATTGCTGGTGCCAACCAATTTACTACATTAAGAGGACAACTACTAGGCTGACTCCTAACAGATTATTTGGTTCTCCTTGGTGAACTAACCAGTAGAAGACTGAACATCCCAGATTTTGAAGAAACCACGTGTGCAGTGCAGGAGCTGATTTCAGCTGAGAACGTTAACGTTGATGCCTCTGGGTGAGAACAGGCTGCATTAAAACCAGGATTCCTGCATCCAGTCACCACCCTAATATGCGCAGAAAACAGTTGCCCCCTCTCCCCCTCTCCCCCAATCAAATGGCAGTATAATCCATGTTTAGAAAAAATATTAGTTAAAATAAAGGAAAGGAAATTATTGATAGCAATATATTCAGTTCTAACAAGGCACATCTTATTAATTTCCAGGGATATACATTAAACACACATGGTACAGAAGCATTCACATTATTACATGTTTGTCCATGGCCTCTCTCTTTATCCGTCCCCATTCTGGCTTCACTCTTACCCCTTTTCTTCTCCTCACCTGCCTCTTCCTTTTCCTATTTTTCCATGGTCCACTCTCATTCTGTCCTTTGCCTTTCCCACCTATCACCTCCCAGCTTCTCACGTCACCCCCTTCCTCCACCACCCATCTAACCTCTTCCCTCTCACCTGGCTTTATCTCTCACCTTCCAGCTTATACTCCCCCCTTGCTCCCCACCCCCCACATTCTGGTTTCTTCCCCCTTCCTTTCAGTCCTGTCCATAGATGTTGCCTAACCTGCTGAGTTCCTCCAGCATTCTGTGAGTGTTACTAAGGAAACATTTAACTGATTTCCCTTGCTAAAGATTTGATTGTACTTCCAGTAAAGGCTGGAGATCAGTAATATCATTTTATATTATTTTTGCTTTGAGTTATTTTTCTGGAAAACTGAGAGTCGACAATTGAGAGTGGGCATTTAATTAACAATTAATCTGGGATCCTTAATCACATGCAACAAGAAATTGCTAATCTACCCATAATTTCTGAACTAACTGATAACAGTAATTGAATCTAGAGCAAAATGTTATGTTAGTGTTTTAAAAAAGATAGTTGGAAAAACAAAATCCAGTGAATTATAACAGGATTGCAGTTAATGCAGAGTATAAATTTAAACACCATGATGCATAGAGTCTGTGTTAACTCTAATTACATGGGCGTTTATTGAATACTAACATTAGTTTATCAGCTATGTATTTTACTAATGTCTGGTATTTTTATATTAGCAATCATTTTAACATTTGTCACGGAAGAACAAATAACATACTTTACACCTAAGTTGTGGATGGCAGGGTGGAGCTACATCTCTACCTAAGGAGGTGTAAGGTGCTCCTCCCCTCCACCAGCCTGCAGGTCACCCTTGGCTAAGGTGCAGCACCTGCTTAGCACCCTGTTCAGGGTTACATGAAACCATGAGAGCAGGCAGTGGATGGGCAGCTGGTGCATATCACAAGTCCTGGTTATATGACCACTGATGCCAGGCAGACAATCTCTGAAGAGTATTGATAATGGCTGGGCTCACCCGTCTTGTAAAGACACTACCCAAATGACCCACTATTGTAGAAAAATTTGCCAAGAGCAATCATGGTCGTGGAAAGAACTGTCACCGCCCATGTCATACAAAGCAGTACATAACAAATAAACAAACACATAAGTCAGGAGTTTCCAAACTTTTTAATATCCTGGTCCAATACCATTAAGGAAGAGGTCCATGGACCCCAGACTGGGAAATCCTAATTCATTTCCCTCAGCAGTTAAGAAACTAAGGAAAATGAGAAATGGGTGTCTATCATTTGCTTTTTACTCAATGATAGATATTAAATTATTTGCTGATGGTTGCAGTTGAATGATAATCAGGTGGAGTGTAAAATGTCACCAGCTCTTGTGTCAGTAAAAGTTAAAGTAACTTCATAAGGTGGGATTCTCTACACTGGTGGAGATACTCAAATTCTCCAAACTGGGTACTTCGGGCTAGTAAAGCCTAATTCTAAAAATGGGAAAGTTCAAGTATTGACAGAGAAGTTTGTGGGTTTGAAATCCATATTTTCATTATACACCTCACAGGAAGCAGACTTGATCCTGGCCTTGACTGCAGTCTGTGTGGAGTCCACGTGTTCTCTTAATAAGTGCATAGATTTCTGTGAATTGCTCTCAAAGACATGTTGGTAGATTAATTAAATGCTGTAAATTACCCCTTCTGTGTAGGTTAATGGTAGAAAGTGAGTTGTTAAACATGCTTAGAGCCTTTACGCACAGCACAGTACAGGCCCTTTGGCCCACCTTCTCCAAGATCAATCAAACCCTTCCCTCACACATAGGTCTCCATTCTTCTTTCATCCAGTTTGAAAGAGAAGTTGCAGGGAAACAAGGCAGTGAAGGAGAGGGGGAATGGGGCCAATGGGATTACTCCCATAGCTGACACAGACCTAATGCGCCAAGTGGTCTCCTTATGAGGCAGTATAGCGAATTTGTATGTTCTCCCCTTGACCGCGTGGGTTTCCTCTGGATGCTCTGGCTTCCTCCCACAGTCCAAAGACATACCAGTTGGTAGGTTAATTGGTCATTGTAATTTGTCCCATGGTTAGGTTAGGGTTAAACCAGGAGATTGCTGGGCGGTGGGCTCAAAGAGACTAAAGGGCCCATTCCATGCTGTCTCTCCATAAATAAAGATAGGAATAAAAGTTTAGTATTTTGGTAAATCTTTAGTGTTTTTGGTGCATTTGAGAAGCAGGTCTAGCCAATATATCACATGAGGGTTTTTTAAAAATGTAAATTGTGGTTCTTGTGGCTTAACAAAAAACAACTTTGTTTGTGCAAAATAATGGTAAAACAAAGTATTGGAATCCAAAACTTGGAGCAGGATTCTTGATCCAACCACAGTGGCTTCCCTTGTCATTATGTATGCACTCATTGGAATCTAGGATGCATTCCACAGAACCGTAATAAACAGCCCAGATTTTAGGCAGAGTCGTTCATTCACCATCATCATTTTGTAGTTAGTTACGGTTTGCAAATATCTTTCTCAGACAGATTAGAAACTCTAAGACTTTAAGCATGTATATTATTTTAATAAAGCTATGTCATTCTATTCACCATGTGCCAATGTGCAGATATTGACGTATTTCATAAGTCCAGAGGCTTTATGGGAATCACTGTCAGGGAGGTGGCATCCACTCTACTTCTCTTATTTATCTATCCCAATTACAGCTGTAGTCTATACTCCTTCCTTCCAATGATTTCCCTATGGGTGTAATCTGAGTTTCAGAGCAGTTTGTGTTTTCCCCGGTGGCTCAGTTGGTTTACACACTCGAGTTAACTGCAAGTTGTCAAAAGAACCATCTCCGTGTGAAGTCCCAGAATCCTGACGGACTAATGGGTACCACTCACCCAGATTCTCCCTGAGTATCAGCTATGGTTCAGTTGCTTGTACAATTACCTCTCAGTCGTTACCGGTACCTTAAATCCTGTTGCTCCAATCATCTGGGGCTTGTCAACTGTGTTTGGCAGCTCATCTAGGAGAAGGAAAACTCTGATCTCAAACATCCACTGCCTTGCAACTATACACACTCATAAACCCCAAGGAAAATTTCAGAGCTGGAGTCCCTAAGGCGGTCCTACATTGAGTTCAACATTGACCGGCAACTCCCCGCAACACCGCAGGAGCCAAACTGTACTGGCCTCTGCCATTCCTTCGGATTCATCCGCTGTATGGAGAGGGGGAGCCTGCAGCATGGGCAACAGCTTGCTCTCCATATCGTACTGTCCTGGCCTGCGTACTGGTGTAGGACACACCATCCATGGGTGACCCTGACCAACAGAGGGCCTCACCCCCCCCACCCCCTCAGTTCATCAAGAAGTATGCTAAAAATTCTAAGTTGATAGCAGTATAGAATCGACAGAGTGGTTTGGTATTAACAGCCATCACAAAATGTCACAAAGAGTTGACAAGAGGGCAGCACATTACTGCAACGCTACCACTAGTCCAGCAACCAGGATTCAAGTCCACCGCTGTCTGTAAGAGTTTGTACGTCCTCCCTGTGACTGCGTGTATTTCCTCCATATGCTCCAGTTGCCCCCACTCCCCGGATTCCAAAGACATATAGGTTACAGTTAATAAATTTCGGGCACGCTACGATGACCTCAGAAGCATGGCGACACTTGCAGACATCTCGGACTGCGCTGGTCGTTGACACAAGTGGCACTTTCCACTGTACGTTTTGATGTTTCGGTGTGCATATGACACAAACAAAGCTAATCTTTCATTCTTTAAGTAACTTTAAGCCTAGCCTACCCCAACAAAAGTTGATCTGCTTGGGTCAGATAAGTTTAACTATTTCATATCTTCCTCAGCTCCCCTGCTCCACAGAACAATGTTCTAGATTCCACAGAAGCACTTGTTCTCCCGTTACGTAAGCATCCTTGGTCCACTTCATTCATTCTGACAATGCTATCTACACTAATCTAGTTTCACATTGGTCCCAAATCCCTCTGTGCCTTTCCTCCACAACTATCTGTCAATGGATGATATCTATGGATTGTCATTCTACCTGTTACATTACTGAACTGAAGCAATTATCAAATAATATAACTGACGACTCTTGTTAAAACAGGCAGTGTATTTGCTTACCTTTGGGAGGACCACAAACTTGCCATGGGGTTTGGAGGCTTGAGTGCTTCAATGACCCAGAGAGCTATGTTGGCTGGAGTCAGGGCCTTGTGCTTTGATTCTTGGAAGGATTACCCATGCCAAACAGGTCGAAGGTTAGAGGCCAGACTAAGAATAGTCCACAGGTCCTCCGGGTTTGGGGGTTCAGCTCAAGGATAACACCCTGACTGGTCAAAATTTTTTTTATGGAAACAAGAATGAAGAACCTTCATTGCTGCCCTAAGTAGCAGTGATGCAATGGGACAGTAATTAAGTAAGAATTTACTTAGGCCTGAAATGTTAACTGCTTTCCTTCCACAGATGCTGGGTGCTTGCTGAGTGTTTCAAGCATTTTCTGCTTCCAGTGCATATTTCCAGTACTTATGGCTTCTTTAACTTAAATAAGCAGCTACAACATTAAAACTATTCAGTCGATGGTACAAATCTTTTTGAAACATAAAGTGTTTGACCATTACATCTATTGAAGATTTCCTGCTATATCTTCTGCACTAATGAGTTGTAATGAAATTCTAACACTGAATATGTTTCCCAGTGATGAGTGTCATTCTTCATTTTTCTCTGAATGTAGCTATGCCTGTTTAATATCTACAGCTTAGGAAGTATCAACAGCATAGAAGCTTATACAGATCAAGTACCCATGGCCAAGTAGATAAAGAATTTATAAAGTTTACAGATTGAGCTTCCTGATCTTGATTTCACTCCAGCAAAGAGTGATTAGGCAAAATTCTTCCGCATTTGGCTTTAAATGTGTCACGCAAAAGGAATGTGGAAAGGCTCAGTCCTTTTTCCTGAACTGACAGCAGGAACTTGGTAGGCTGGGATTGTGAATCAGGGATGGATAGAGATGATTACAGTGGGAAATGGGACCATGCTACACCATGCCGTTGGAGTTCTTCTGTGCTTGCGGTTGAAGCGCATTTTGAGGATGGGGCTGAGAGAGATGGCAGATCCTGAGTTACATTTCATGGTCTCACTCTCATTGTGACCTGATGTCGTCTAAATTGCACACAATAAAAATGGAATATTCTTGTATCCAGTGTTTATTGTTCACATTTTTACCAACAGTTCCCAAGTTTTGTTCATGAGTTCCCACAGAATGAAGGCTGCAAACCTATGAGAGAAGGCATTCATTCTCATATCAGTGTTCAGCATACAATGAAGCTATACACCCTTAGTTCTACTTATCTCTACAGGAGGAAGCTTCCATCCTATCAACCCCACACTATCTGATATCACTCCACAAGACTAATTATTTTTCTAAATAGCCAATATACTTGCTCTTTCATTGATCCCTCAATTCTGAGATTTATTCACTGAACATTCTCTGCACTTAACATCATTATCTACCATGTCATATGATGTAGGAGATCATGGTCTTTGACCATGATTGTTCCCGGCAAATTTTTCTATAGATGTGATTTGCCATTGCCTTCTTCTAGACAATGTCTTTACAAGATGGGTGACCTCAACTATTAATACTCTTCAGAGATTGTCTGCCTGGCGTCAGTGGTCACATAACCAAGACTTGTGATATGCACCGGCTGCTTATATGTCCATCCACCACTTGCTCCCATGGCTTCACGACACCCTGACTTGGGGGCTAAGCAGGTGCTACACCTTGCCCAAATGTGACCTACAGAGGGTAGTAGGGAATGAAGTAAGGAGCGCCTTACACCTTCTTTGGTAGAGACTTATCTCCACTCCACTACCCTTCTTTGCTCTACCTTTGAAGTAAATATGTTCTTCCTTAAAAGAGATCTAAACTGTAAGTATTATTCCAAGTCTGGCCTAATCAAAAACATATAAGTTATAGCAAGTCTGTGTAGTTTTGTTCTTGCTTTGTACTATTGCATAAAGTCCAAGTTTGCATTTTCATTCTCAATTACACTAAATCCTCATTCTAGCATTTCCTCCTCTCAATACAAGTGTGATGTCAGAATGCCTGCAGAACCTTTTACAATGGTGGGTCTTCAAAGCTCCAAGTCTCCTTAGGATGATACTACTGGACATCCAAATGATTGTGGAGTTGTAAGGTATGGAGATTTTAAGAGATATTAAGAGATTAGCTTTATTTGTCACATGTACTTCGTGACATTGAAACCTACAATTAAATGCATTATTTTGTGTCAACAGTCCAAGGATTGTGCTGGGACAGCCCAGTATGGTCGCCATGTTTCCACACCAGTACAGCGTGCCCACAACTTACTAACACTGACCCGTACATCTTTGGAAGGTGGGAGGAAAACAGAGCAGTCGATGGAAACCCATGCAGGCGTGGGAAGAACATGCAAGCTCTTTACAGGCAGTGGTGGAAATAAAACCCTGATCAGTCATTGCAGGTGCTGCAAAGTGATTGTGCTAACTGCTAATCCACTGTATCACCCTCCAAGGGTGTCACTGGTAACCTGTTCAAAAGCCACTGCTGGTGGTTTTGTACACTGTGTCCGTTTTAGCACTTGGTTGGTCAGGAGAAGCAGATGTACTTACCCAGCAGGGAGCCTTCTGCCCTCACTCTAGTCTTGCTGAATGCTGGGGATTACCCCCAAAAGTCTTCTTTGCCTTCAGTGTCATCTCCAGCTATTTGAGAGCCAACTTGGAAATGGAACTAGGGCTGTCTTAATCTCCAGCCTTACCAATCCCCTCTAATTGGGCTCATTTAAGTCTGCATCAAATAGCAAGATGACAGGGTTTGTACTCAAGTGGATTAAAGAGAATTTCCACCCAATTTCTCACAAGAGCACAATGGCTTGCATCTTTGTGTTTCTGCCATGCTGTAACAAGTTCCATTTGTACGCAGATGATTTACCTCTCAAATTCACTTTTCAAGTTCTTGGACGCACCATTTTTTTGAGAAGATAAATATTATTGCCAACACAAAATCATTAATATTTCATGAATATTTTGTACTACTGACATGCAGTCCATAGGGATCAGGCTATATTTCCCCAGTTTTCCTGTATTTCCTCGTTGGCAAATCTCCAGCAAAAATATGCTTTCGTTGAAGCAACCCTCATCTAAGTGTTGGCTCCGCATTAACCCTTACATCCTGTTCGGGTCAACTGTGAACCGTTTTGACATTTGACAGCAGTAAAAACACCCTAAGTGCCATTCTTTTAGCTGAAATTTGGTGACTTTTCCTAAAGAGACCCAAAATGCACAAATGCACTTTTGTACATTGAAGCTGTTCTGGGTCAAATTTGACCCATATCTGTTGAAATGGATTTTAGATCTCTGAAACATTAATTAAGGATTAATCACCCTTTTATTAATGTCAGATAGGCTATTTATACATTCTATATAGATCTGTGGTTCAAAATCTTATATAGACACTTGTTATGAGGGGATTCTTGGGCCGGGTCAAATTGACCTGGACCATATTGTGAAGGTACAGAATAAGTACAGTATGTAAGGGTTGAGGACTTACATAATCATATGAGGCCCAAGACATGCTACCTTGCCAAGATAGGGCAGAAAATAAGTGTGAAATAAAGAAATAATGCAGTGTGAATTTTAAGAAAATTGTCTTTTCAGGTTCATTTTCTATGATGAAGCCTAAATTCTTCCTGTTGAACAATATATATCCATATAATTTACACAGTCAATGACGCCAAATGTCCTTCAGAGATGTAGCCACACATATTTTGAAATACATTAATTCCCAGTCAGTTAGTAAAGTCAATGAATTTTATTTGGAATTGAGTTTTGGATGCAGTATAACATGTTTAGTGCTATTGAATGAGGGTGCATGTAATTAATTGTAGAATAACAAACCATCTTTAGGCAGTTTGTTGGTCACCGCTCCAGAAAAGTAGATAAAAGGTTAAAGTTATAATATTAGGATTAATACAGCAAAAGGAAAAGAGAAAATTCCAACCATTGCAGGCTGGTAAATTGATTGGCTACTGTAAGTTGACTCTAGGTTGGTTAAATGTGAGTGGAGTTCATGGGAATGTTGGGAGAAGGAAAAATGGGATTAACATAGGCACAGGCCGTTCAAATGGTTCAACATGGACTAGATGGTCCGAAGGGCCTGTTCCTGAGCTGTACTTTTCTATGACTCTATAAGGTTACTGTAAGTGGGAGGCCAGTGGTTAGCATGTTCTTGGTGGGGCCTGTTTCCCTGCTCTATCTCTCTATGATCCTATAACAAGTTCGGCTTTCCCCAGACGAGGGTGAAAACGATAATGAAAAGCATCAGTAAGCCATCCCGAATGAAGCGGCCACTCCGTGTATATCTCAACCAACAGCACTATCTGGTTATTATTACATTCCTATAGTGGGAACATGCAATACAGTAGTAAGCTGCCATCTTTCTTAAATTACAACAGAGACTGTAACAAGAAAATAAAATTCATTGTAAAAAGACATGAAAGCTTTTATATGAATGCAAACCTTCTTTTTTCTTTAAAGTGCATCTGGTACTTTCAAAAATAGCACCCTGGGGGACTAATTGTTGAAAGAAGCAATAGGACGCACCTCCCAACGAACCACCAAAAAGCAGGACAATAACTGCACCTTTGATGCGATCTGAGATATCCTCAAACTTCAGTCAAAATAATCACAAAGGTATCAAGGAAACAAGTATTTGAACTGTTTCAACTTACAGGGTGCTTGGAACAATTTCACAGGAGAACGGTTTTTAGTTTGAACAAATACACTGTGTTTGCCTTGTCTTTATTCAGAACAGCTGCAATGGAGTACAGTTATAAAAACAGGTAACCTAGAAAGCTGTGGCTGAAATATATCATATTTTAACCTCTTTCTGTCATGAGTTGTCATAAATCGAATTTGATTATTTTGGCCTGCAAGGCTTCCCAGAATGTGTGGTTCCCCTTCAGTGGCTAAATTGGTCAAATATATTAGCCAACAGATTGACTCAGGAAATAAAAACCATCTCAAATATATTGGTGTTGTCTGCATTCCCTGGACAAAGGTAAAACATTGCTGAAGCCACATGCATTGCCTACCTCCAGTTGCCCTGACAACTAACACACTGCAAGACAACTTCAGAGGCTGTTAAAAGTCCACCAATTAGTGTGGTACAGTGTTACTTAGTCCACTCCACCAAGAGACAAGAGAGTGCAGACTTGGCAGAGTATTCATAAGACGTTTGGTTATGTTACCAGGACAGTTCATTGCTTCTTGTAAACTGTTGACAGTCCAAAGCTGATAAGAATTGAAGGATTAAACTGCGCAATTAAAATGTAACCATTATTTGGCATTTTGCTCTTATTCATAAACATTATACTAATGCAAAGGCAAGAAAATCTGTAGGAGCTGGAAATCCAAGCAACACAAACACACAATGCTGGAGGAACTCTGCAGGCCAGTAAGCATCGATGGAAAAGAGTGAACAGTTGATGTTTCAGGCCCAGACCCTTCATCAGGACTGGAGAAAAAGATGAGAAGTCAGAGCAAGGGGAGGGGAGGAAGAAGTACAAGGTGGTAGGTGATAGATGAAACCAGGAGAGGGGGAGGAGGTGAAATAAGGAGCTGGGAGGTTGATTGATGAAAGAGTTAAGGGGCTGGAGAAGGGGGAATCTGATAGGAGAGGGTAGAAAACCATAGAAGAAAGGGAAGGGGTAGGAGCACCAGTGGAAAATGATGGGCAGGTAAGGAGAGAAGGTGAGAGAGGGAAACATGAATGAGGGAATGGGGATGGATGGATGGGGGAATGGGGGCAATTACCAGTAGTTTCAGTAATCAATGTTCATGCCATCAGGTTGGAGGCTACCCAGATGGAGTTTAAGGTATCGCTCTTCTAACCTGAGTGTGGCCTCATTGCGGCAGTAGAGGAGGCCACGGACTAGCATGTCAGAATGGGAATGGGAAGTGGAATTGAAATGGTTGGCCACTGAGAGACCCCACTTTTTCTGCCAGACGGAGTGTAGGTGCTTGACGAAGTGGTCTCCCAATCTACGTCAGGTCTCACTGATGTACAGGATGCCTCACTGGGAGCACCAAATACAGTAGGTGACCTCAACAGACTCACAGGTGAAGTGTTGCCTCACCTGGAAGGACTGTTTGGGGCCCTGAATGGTAGTGGGGGAGGAGGTGTAGGGTCAGGTGTAGCACTTGTTCCACTTGCAAGGATAAGTACCAGGAGGGAGATTAGTTGGGAGGGGTGAGTGGACAAGGCAGCTGCGTAGGGAGCAATCCCTGTGGAAAGTGGAAGGTGGGGGGGCGGAGGGAAAGATGTGCTTGGTGGTGGGATCCCACTGGAGATGGCAGAAGTTACAAAAAGTTATGTGCTGGATGAGGAGGCTGGTGGGGTGGTAGTTGAGGACAAGAGGAACACTATCCCTGGTAGGGTGGTAGGTGGAAGGGGTGAGGCAGACTTGCGTGAAGTGGAAGAGATGTGGGTGAGGGCACCGTTGATGGTGGAGGAAGGAAAGCCCCTTTTTTTTTGAAGAAGGAGGACATTTCATTACTTCTGGAGTGAAAAGCCTAATCCTGAGAGCAGATGCAGTGCAGATGGAGGATCTGAGAGAAGGGGATGGCATTTTTACAAGACGATTTACGAAAGATATCAGTTGATAAACTGGCTCCAGAGATAGAAACATAAAGATCGAGAAAGGGGAAGAAAGTGTCGGAAATGGACCAGAGAAATTTTGGTCAGGGTGGATGTTGGAGGCAAAGTTAGCAAAGCTGATGAGCTCTGCATGGCTTCAGGAAGCAGCACCAATGCCGTTGTCGATGTAGCATAGGACAAGTTGGGAGTGATACCAGTATAGGTTTGGTGCATAGACTGTTTCATGTGGCTGACAAAAAGGCAAGCATAGCTGGGCCCCTAGTGAGTGCCCATGGCTACACTTTTGGTTTGAAGGAAGTTGGAGGAGCCAAAGGAGAAATTATTAGAGTGAGGACCTGTTCTTTCAGACAAAGGAGAGTGGTAGTGGAGGGGAACAGGTTGGGTCCATTGTCTAGAAAGAAGCAAAGAGCTTTTTGGCTCTCCTGTTGGGGTATAGAGGTGTACAGGCACTGTTTGTCCATGATGAAAATGAGACAATAGGGATCAGGGAGTGAAGTCATTGAAAAGACCCAGTGTATGTGACACATCACAGATGTAATTAGGAAGGGACAGAACTGGAGGGGGTGCAATAAAACAGAGTCGAGGTATACAGATATAAATTTGGTGGGGCAGAAACAAGCTAGACAGGAAGGTTTGTGGATCTTGGATAGGAGGTAGAAATGAGTGGTGCAGGTAAGGAAACTATAAGGTTGGCGGCAGTGGATGGGAGATCCCCAGAGTTAATAAGGTTTGGGAGACAATGGCCTAGAGCTCCTTAGTGGGGTCCTGTTCAATGGGTAAGTAAGAGGAAGTGTCTGAGAGTTGTCGCTAGGACTCAGCAAGGTAGTGGTCAGTCCACCAGGCTACTACAGTCCCCTCCTTATCTGCGGGATGATGGTGAGGTTAGGATTAGTACAGAGAGAGTGGAGAGCAGTGAATTCGGAAAAAGTGAGGTTAGAATTGGAGGGGGAAGCGGTAAAGTTGAGATGGTTGATAGCTCGTCAGCAGTTAGCAATGAAGAAGACCAGAGCAAGATATTTAGGAAGAGGGGGAGGTTTGAAGGTGGGAGAAGTGGTCGTCGCTGCAGACTGGAGAGTCCTTGCCAAAGAAGGAAGCATGGAGATGCAGGCATCAGAAGAAGAGTTCAGCATCATGGCAGGGACAGAACTCACTGAGATGTGGGTCCTGGGGTCCAAGCAAAGGTCCTTACGTAGGACAGAACATTCTGCCTCAGTGGGGGGAAGGTCAGAGGAAATTGTGAAGACCCGGCATGGATGAGAGTTGGGATCAGAGGGGGGAAGAGGGCTGGTAATGTCTGAGGAGAGGGAAGGTTTGGGGTTTTCGGGGAAGGTGGAGCAAAATCTTAAATTCTGTCTGGGTAGCCTCCAACATGATGGCATGAACATCGATTTCTCGAACATCCAGTGATGACCCTCCCACCTTCACTGTTCTTTCATTCCTATTTCCTTCTCTCACCTTATCCCTTTAACTGCCCACCACCTCCCTCTGGTGCTCCACCTGCTTCCATTTCTTCCATGGTCTTCTACCCTCTCCCATCAGATTCCCCTGCTCCAGCTCTTTATCTCTTTCATTTATCAACTTCCCAGCTCTTTACTTCATCCCCCCCCCCATTTCACCTATCATGTACTACTTTGTACTTTTCCTCCCCTGCTCCCACCCACTTGCTCTAACCTCTCATCTTTTTTTTCCAGTCCTGATGAAGGGTCTCAGCCCAAAACATCAGCTGTTTACCCTTTTCCATAGATTGATTGTACTAGTGTACTTTGAATTACCTTTCGGCAAACTTTCTCAGGTGCAACTTACATGGTGTGAACCCGATTCTATTGCTGAACTCTTGCATTGAGAATAATCAGTGAGGTGAGCGAAGGAGCTTTATTCTGTGCAGAGATAAACCATAATAATACAACCCTTAAATCAGTAGGGAGGGTGATGGGTCTGGGCACTTATACATTGCTGTACAGACACACAACTTTCAGCCTTTGTTCTTTATGTTAGTTCAACTTTTGAAACCAGTTGGATGAATGGACTCAAAAATAAACAAATTTAATTTGTATTCCTCATTTAGGCAGCATTTTAGCACAAGTTATGCACATTAGCAAGGACCAAAATATCTCATACTGCAAGAAATTTGCATCACCAATTTTTAAATGTTTTATTTTGATTCATTTGTTTAGCAAAGTGTAAAATGTTAATGTAATTAATCATTTCATCTTAACCCAAAATTGCTTCCAGCACTTTGCTTCTTGAATGAGTACCAATATTCATGTTTAATTAAGCAAAATTGGTTATACAAGCTGCTGCATTTTCACTTTATTTATTTTTACAATTAATTCATCAGCAATAACCTCTACGTAGAAGTATCTTGGGAATATTTAACTTGACACAAATGCATTTTACTCTATACTCTATTCTCCATTCAGGCTTCATTGTATACCAAGGTGGATGTACAACCTACAGATAAGGATGTTCCTTCAGTGGTTCTCAACCTGGTGTTCATGAACATATTCCTTAATAGTATTGGTCCACGGCATAAATAAAGTTTGGGAACCCCTCTAAGTTGATCCACAAAGTGGTGGTTACATTAAATATCTGCAAAGTGTCTCCCAGGCAATTTTGTCATTTTCATGGCAGAAATTGCACTGTTTTATTTATTTATTTACATGACATGGACATCTTTCATTGTCAACTCAAAATGCCCCTGTATTGAGGAGACAGTAGGCAGTAAGGGTCTGGAGATCAGTCCAGGTAAGGATGGCAGATTTCCTTTCATTAACATGATAGATGGGTTTGGTGTGCTTTAACAGCAGCTTGGTGGTATCATGGTTAATGAGATGGTAATTTTTAAAATAAATTTCCATTTTCTTTAATTATTGAGTTTAAATCCCACAGATCTTGTGCAATGCTGCAACTTACACAGAATTATGCAAATAGTCTCCCTGATAGCTTGGCTCTTGTGCCTCCTTTAGAATTGTGCTCTCCAATTTGTATTAACACTTCCCCATCTTCCTCAACTTTTACTCTGCTTCTAGGTTTGGTATCATCTGTAAATTTTGAAAAATTGTCTGTTCTGTTAGATGATAAACACCTTATTAAATACTTTCTGAAAATTCATATATATTGTATCCATTGCATTTCCATCAGCAATACTCTCTTACTTTTATCAAGAACTTAAAAAAAGTTATTTGGACAGGCTGGTTATGTCTAATCTATTTACATGCACAATATAGATCGTGTCCTAGATCTTTCCCCAATACCAACATTAAAGTGACTGATCTGTCATTCTGTGAGGATGTCGTGAGAATGTGGGATCTTTGCGTTTGAAGAAATTAGATGAAGTTGTAAAATTCTCAACCTGTGGTGTAATCCAGAGGCACGACAGCATTTGGTGGTTCATGAAGAAATGAGCCACAGTATCCTGTTATGCACCCTCTGCTAATACCTTACTGTTAAGGTAAAATAAATCAAGTGGAAAGAAACTTTAAAGGTAATCTCAGTATACCACACATTGCTGCTCTAAACACCAGTGGCATAACAAGCACTATACCAATATACCACTAATGGGATTTACTATTACACTGAAAGAAGAAAACTTTCTATGTCATCGCATCATTACCTAATTAAAGTGACTGCTTTGCAATTATTGAGTTTATCTCTGCAAACGTTTTTGAACAAGTTGCAACATTTGCAATATTTCAGTCCATGGGTAAAGCGTCTAAACCTCCAGGTGTCTGGAAGACTAGAGCAGAGGTCCCTGCAATTCCCTCCTTCATTTTTTCTTAGCAAATAATAATGTATCAGATCTAGATCAGTTGAATTTATCCACGTTAAAATTTATCAACTTTCAACCCATCCACAAACTCAGTTAAATCTCACTTTGTTGGGACTCCATTTTTTCGGTGAAGACTGATTTTCACCTGCCAGGAGCAGCATGGTCACATAATGGTTACCAAAACACTTTGCAGTACCAAATACCCAAGTTCATTTCCCGCTGCTGCCTGTAAGAAGTTTGTTTTCTCCCTGTGATTGCGTGAGCATCCTCTGAGTGCTCCAGTTTCCTCCCACAGTCCAAAAGACCTACCAGTTGGTCATTGTAAATTGTCCCATGATTAGGCTAGGGTTAAATCAGGGATTGCTGAGTAGCAAGAGTCAAACTAATAAATTATTCACTTAGTGGCTCAACTGTTCCATCTGCCTCCACCAAAAAATGTCCTTTCTGATCCCTGAATGGTTCACTTTTCCCTTTCCTGGTTATGTGCTCACAGGTATTTTTTGGATTCCCTTTTACGTTAGCTGCCAGTCTTTTCTCAGTCTTTTTTGTGCATTTGTTTTCATTTCTCCTTTGAACTTTCTCTGATCAGTCCATTCTCACTGTGCTAACAAACTTCCACCTATTCTATGCTGTCCTGTTTCATTGTCTATCTTTTAAATCAACACTGAGCTTTGACTATAATTTTCCTACTCTTATCCGTCATGGGAATATACCTGGACTGTAGCTGAAACATCTCTGTTCTACGGGCTTTCTCCTTGCCAATTTTTCATTTCCAGTTCTGTTTACCAAGACTAGATCCCTATTTATCTGGGGTAGTTCCATCTATAGGGCTATAGGTCACGAAAAATGGCCCTTCAGTCCAACTTGCCCAACCCAAACAAGATGGCTACCAAAGGGTCCAGGTAATTAGAGTCATAGAATCATAACACACTATAGCACAGAAACAGGGACTTTGAAACATCAAGTCAATGCCGGCTTGGTTTTCTGCCTAGTCCCATCTACCTGTCCCTGGACCACAGCCCACCAATACTGCCTCTTCCATCTCCTCTGTCAGCTTGTTCCACATATCCATTGCATTTTATCTGGAAAAATGTGTTTCGATAGTCCACTTTAAATCTTTTCCCTCTTACCTTATACATTTGCCTTTTAGTTTTAGACTCCGCTTTCCTGGGGGAAAAAGATTGTGAATATCTATTCTCTTCATACTTTTATAAATCTTAAAGGGGTCACCCCATTGGCCTCCTTCACTCCTGGGAAAACTGTTCATGCTCACTAGTCTTCTGAATATTTTCTGTGCCTTCTCTTGCTGTTCTCAATATTGAAATTGGCTCTTCTCTAAACAACTATTATACCTTGAATTAATCAGTATCTTTTTCTATATTTTTTTGAAACCTATGATTTATTTATTTATTTCGAGATGCATCACAGTAACAGTCCCTTAACTTACTAACCTGTACATCTGCGGAATGTGGGAGGAAACTGGAGCACCCAAAGGAAACCATTCTGGTCATGGGGAGATGCTACGATGCCACCCTTATGAGTAGATGTTATGAGATAACCATTATGCCGCTGCATAGCATGGCCACAACTTTACCGAAGTTAATATTTTCAAACTTTTTTTTAACATTTTGATTGATTTGATCTTATTCTGAAAACTTTCATATTAACTCAATGCTGGTATTCAAATTGCAGGCATGTCATTCCTGATTGGTCAGGGCATCAAAGGATATGGCGAGAAGGCAGGTGTATGGGATTGAGTGGGATCCAGGATAAGACATGATGGAATGGTGGAGCAGACTCGATAGGCTGAATGGCCTAATTCTGCTCCTAAGCCTTATGGTTTTATGATACTATCCTTTGGATGAAGCATTAATCCATCTGCTTTCTCAGATTGAAATAAAGGACCCAATAACACTATTTTCAATGAGGACAGGTAGACTATCCACATTGGCATACCCTATAATTACCACTCACCCAACACTATATAGAACTGACATAATAGTCTATTCTTTATGGTGCTAGGTGAGGCGTTATTATATTGTGATTGGTGGGACTGCGTTCTGGACAATTTGGCTTGCCATAATTCCTGGATAACCATTGTAACTATTCTTCAAAACTACTCCAAAAGAAGCACGGGTGGCGACCCTATTATAATTGCAACCCTATTATTTTCTTTCTTTTTGCTTTACTTTGCCTTGAAAACCAGGTATTAGCAGGGGGGTACATAACAGGATATTGTGGCTTATTTCTTCGTGAACCACTAAACGCTATCGTGCTTCTGGATTACACCACATTTTGTTTATTGTACAAGTTTACATACTAAGTGACCGCACTCTCACGACAACCTCAGAGACCACAGCCCCTGCTTCTAGAAGGCAACGGTTCCTTTGCCACTAAGGAATAGTCATTAAATATGCATGTGGATATTTGGGCTGTTTCTGGAGTGGGGGGAAAATTGCTCCATAAGAATATAATGATTGAATAGTTTTTTTTTAACTAAACCCCAATAAACATCAAGATACATATAACTTTATTCCATGAGGTAATCTAAAAGGTATTTGGAGGTACATAGACAGGAATGTTTTAGAGGGATACAGGTCAAATGCGGGCATGTGATTATCTTAGCAACACACATAAACGTTGGAGGAACTCAGCAGGTGAGGCAGGATGTAGCCTGGCCGGCTGAGTTCCTCCAGAATTTTGTGTGTGTTGCTTGGATTTCCAATGTCTGCAGATTTTCTCTTGTTTGTGATGTATGTATGTTATGTAGGACTAGATGTTAATATCCCTTATTTGCACCTCTGAGACATGCTGCCAAGACTCTGCGGGGTAGCCAAGTGAGTGGTGGCATCTTCTGGGTTATCAACTGGGCGCCCTCCTTCCTCGGTGTTTTGCTGATAGGCCCATGACACCTCCAGAGGGTTCAGTAGAGAATCCTGGCATCCTGGGCTCACCCCCAGTTGCCATTCATTCACCTGGGGGCCCAGATGGAATCCTTTCTCTTCATCCAGAGCCACTGACTACCCCTTCCAGCAGCTTTGACCGCTTGTCAGTGTGTCTTCCCTCACACTCCCAACTCCCAGAGTAGCCTCGATGTTGATGTGGCTACAAACCCTCTGCAGCCTACTTCGACCGGTCGCACCCTTGCTTTCCAGCCACGTTGCTGCACATTGGCTGCAAGCTCAGCGTATCTCAGCTTCTTGTGCTCGTGGGCCTCCTCCATTGCACTGTAAGCTCGATGATGTAAACGAGATGGAGTGAGGCTGACCATAGTACAAGGTCTAGTCTGAGGTTGATTTCTGCGATTTCATTGGGGAAGCAGAGCCTCTGGCCTAAGTCTGTCAACATCTTCCAATCACATGCCCCGCCTAGCCGCCTGGTGTTTGGTCTTAATGTGGTGAGGCTGGCTTGACCCTCAACCTTCCTGGACAAATGCTGTTAACGGCCAGTGGGATGAACGGGGAGGGAGAGCATTGACGCTCGTCCACCGACTCTCCAGCACTGCTGCAAGACACTGCAGCACCTGGTTGTGCCGCCACGAGTACCGGCCTTGAGTGAGGCTGGTCTTTCAGCCCACCAGAATGTGTTTTAGTGTTGCTGAAGTCAGGCAGAGGGAGCATGTGGGGTCCTCTCCATACCACTGGCTGAGATTCATGGGAGACGGCAAGACATCGTAGGAAGCCCTGATGGTGAGGCTTGCTCTGAATGCCTCCATCTCTCACAGCTCTCTCCAGGAGATCTTTCTTTTCTCCACTCCCTCCCATCTCATCCTTTGCCCCGCCTGAGCGACGGCCTTTGCGCATCTTGCCGCCTCCTCTTGCCAATGTATCTCCTGCGTCATGAGCCTGCGTATCTGAGATGGAGCAGCCATGGTCCAGGCTGGTTTACTGTCCCCAAGGCCAAGACCACTCCACCCTTGCTGCACTCGGCCCACGATGTCCCCGTGCCTGAGTGCCGCCTTTGCTTGCTCGGTTGCTTCTGATGGAGTCAACTTCCTCCCAGTATCCAGGATGAGGGCAGCTTGTGCTACAAATGGATCACTCGCCTCTGTTAACATCATCTCCAGTCTTACTTTGACGCACCTGTACTCCTCTGAAAGACTGGAAATGGGTGACTCTAGGACTCCTTTGCTGTAGAGCCCGATATTCACCCAATATTATAAAGAACTGACGTAATAGTCTATTCTTTATGGTGAGGCATTATTATATTATGATTGGTGGGAATGTATTATAGACAATTTGGCTTGCCGTAATTCCTGGATAACCATAGTAACTATTTTTCAGAACTACTCCAAAAGAAGCACAGGCAGTATGATATAATTGCGACCCTATTTTTTTTCTCTCTTTTTGCTTTACTTTGCCTTGAAAACCAGGTATTAGCAGGGGGGTACATAACAGGATATTGTGGCTTATTTCTTCGTGAACCACTAAACGCTATCGTGCTTCTGGATTACACCACATTTTGTTTATTGTACAAGTTTACATACTAAGTGACCGCACTCTCACGACAACCTCAGAGACCACAGCCCCTGCTTCTAGAAGGCAACGGTTCCTTTGCCACTAAGGAATAGTCATTAAATATGCATGTAGATATTTGGGCTGTTTCTGGAGTGGGGGGAAAATTGCTCCATAAGAATATAATGATTGAATAGTTTTTTTTTAACTAAACCCCAATAAACATCAAGATACATATAACTTTATTCCATGAGGTAATCTAAAAGGTATTTGGAGGTACATTGACAGGAATGTTTTAGAGGGATGCAGGTCAAATGCGGGCATGTGATTATCTTAGCAACACACATAAACGTTGGAGGAACTCAGCAGGCGAGGCAAGATGTAGCCTGGCCTGCTGAGTTCCTCCAGAATTTTGTGTGTGTTGCTTGGATTTCCAACGTCTGCAGATTTTCTCTTGTTCGTGATGTGATTATCTTAGATGGACATTTTTGCCAGCATGGGTGAATTGGGACAAGGGGCCTGTTTGCATGCTGTAGGACTGTATGAGCCTAACAGGTTAGCTAAGAATTGCTATATATTCGAGAATAATTAGATAATGTTTGCAAAAACACAAGAGGTTCTGCAGATGCTGGAAACTCAGAGCAATACACACAAAATGCCGGAGGAACTCAACAAGTCAGGCAGCATCTATGGTTTTGTGATTAGTGGGACTGTGTTATAGACAAGCTGGCTTGCCATTATTCCTGGATCACCATAGCAACTATTTTTCAAAACTATTCTAAAAGGACCATGGGTCACCCTGTTTTTTCTGGGTGGATGAAAGGAAATAGGTTTCTTTTGGCCAAGATCCTTCATTAGGTCAGGAAAGGAAGGGAGAAGAAGCTAGAAAACATGAATCATGGTGTTCTTGCTTAACAATGAAGCCCACTGTGTGGTACACACTCATTTAAAAGTGAATGTGTTAGAACGGCGATTCTTCGTTCGTTATGTACTGTGTTTTATGACATGGCCAATTACGGTCTTTTCATGACTATGATTGTTCTTGACAAATTTTTCTTCAGAAATGGTTTGCCATTGCCTTTTTCTGGGCAGTGTCTTTGCAAGACGGGTGACCCCAACCATTATCAATACTCTTCAGGGATTGACTGCCTGGTATCAGTGGTGGCATGACCAGGACTTGTGGTATCCACCAGCTGCTCATACGACCATCCACCACCTGCTCCTATGGCTTCACATGACCCTGATCGGGGGGCTAAGCAGGTCCTCCACCCTGCCCAAGCGTGACTGTCGGTGTCTCCACCTTGCCATCCTACTTCTTTGTATCTAGGTAAAGTCACGACCCTTTAACTATAATTGCACCTGCAGTATAGAGGGAATTTGTTTAGCAAGAAAGTGCTGCAGAGACTACTTTAAAACAAAGGACAAATGTCATCATCATTGCCTTTTATTGCACAGACAGTAAGTCAGTAGAGAATTTTAAAGCTTCAGCTAGTGTAAAGGACAAAAAGAAAAAGTAATACAGAAAGCAGATCTAATGTTTTCACGATACTCATAAATTCATGACTTGAGTCATGAAATTACCCATTGCAAGTAAACTCCAAATGATATACCCAAAAATTGGTAATGCCATTGTCAGTAATTACTTTTGCGGTAGTTTAAATAGCACGAAGTGATACATTTCCTTTGTTTCCGTTGCCAAATAAGCCATTCTTGAACAGACCTGTCCTCAATATTGAATTGATCAAAATGCATTAAGTGGTAGACAGTTCCTGAGGCTGGAGATGCTGTTGCCAAATCTTGCCAGCCTGTTCATCTCAAATTATCCTGGACACTTAAAATTCTAGCTTTGTAAGTGGAAGCCACACCTGTGTTATGTATCAAGCCAAGTCAAGGTTATTGTCATTTAACTATATACATGTATATAATGTATATAACCATATAACGTGTATAGAAACGAGACAACGTTTCTCTGAACCAGGGTGTTAAGCACATTGAGGGGTCAGTAGTGGGAAGGGTGAGCAGCTTTAAATTCTTGGATATCAATATCTCTGGAGATCGATCCTGAGCCCATTATATTGATGAATTACAAAGAAGGCACACCAGCAGCTATTGTTCATTAGGACTTTGAGGGGATGAAGAATTGCTGTGTACTTGTGTTTGCAGAGACATGGCTCCAGGACAACATCCCATGCACCATCAATCTACAGGCCATGATACTCAGGGACTTGTGCTAATACTATTTTGTGACAGTATGTGCTATCAGTACTATGGAGTATGAGGCCATGATCACCCAGCGTCAGCTGCAGTGGCTGGGGCACATGATATTGATGCCCCCATGTCGGCTACCCCGCAGAGTGCTATTCGGCCAACTACATCATGGTCAACGCTCAGCCGGAGGGCCGAAGAAGCGCTATATCAATCGGATGAAGAATGCTTTAAGGAAGTGTAAGATCAGACCCAAAGACCTGGAGGGTGTTGCTGCTGACCGTAACACTTGGCGACAACTGCGTAGGGACAGGGTTCATATTCTGGAGATGGAAAGAACAACCAGAACACAGCAGAACAGAGCCCGGAGAAATGCAGCCATGGTTGCCATCACCACATATACATGTCTCACCTGCAATAGAGCTTGTGGGTCCAGGATAGGACCGTATAGTCATCAAAGGTCTCACCATTAAAGGACTGGACGTCGTCATCAGATGTCGATGGACAACCGAAGAAGAAGAGAAGATATATACTGCAGACTGTATGTACTGCATTTTTCAACTTGGTCCCTGGAGGAACTGTGTTTCATTTAGCTGTATACATGTGTATGGTTGAATGACAATAAACTTGAATTTGAAATTACCTTCTAAAGATCAATCAAATATGCATTAGAAGAGGGATTTGAGCTGTCTATGATTCAATGTCCTAATGATCTTAATGTCTATGATTCAATTCTACAATGGGAAGTACATCTACCAGCTGATACATCAACATACTCCTCTTTTTATCTGGCCTACCTGTCCTTGTTCTGTCCACATCTTTGAGACAGGACAGATGTGGTCTGAAATCCACAGCCTACACAACCTACCTCATGGCATGAACATCGACTTCTAAAACATCTGGTAATTTTTCTCCTCTTCTCTCTTTTTTCTCCTCAGATCCCCTCTCTTCTCATCTTCTGCCTATCACCTACTTCTGATGTCCCTCCTCCTTCCCTTTCTTCCACTATCCACTATCCTCTCCTATCAGATTCCTCCTTCTTCAACCCTTCAACTCTTCTACCTATCATCTCCAGGTTCATTTTTTATCCCCTCCCTCCGTACCCACACATCTAACCCCCCCTCACCTGGCTTCACCTGTCTCTTGCCAGCTTGTACTCCCCCCTCATCCCGTACCCCGCCCCATCTTCTTATTCTGGCTTCTTCCACTCTCCCTTTTCAGTCCCAATGAAGGGTCTCCACCCTAAACGTTGCCAGTTTATTTGCCCCCATAGATAATGCCTGACCTGCTGAGTCCCACCAGCACTTTGTGTCTGTTGCGTATGCCATGCGTGTTGGTATTTGCACCAGAGTGGAAGTAATTATCACTTAGAACCCAAAATAATAAATAATACGATGCTTCTTTGCCCTCTGTTCTGGTTTTAAAAAAAGCACTGCACAAGATATGGAAGCAGCTGATTTTTCTGCTTCGAGTGATCTGTTGTTGCTTAGACATAGGTAGAAACCTGCTTCTGAGGTGGTGTATACAAAGTCTAATGTTCAAACAGTAACACCCACTAAATATAGTAGTTTAGAGTTGCTACAACATCTCAATAGTATTCTTGTCTCTTGGGTCACGTAGCACTTTAGAGAAAAAAAACACAAAAATTTAGGCCGTTCCTGTAGTATTGCACTGTCAGAAGGGCTGTACTTTGGTCAAGACATTAAACTGGGGCCCCATCTGTATTCTGGATGTAAAATATCACGATGCAATATCAAAGAAGAGAAGGGTGGTTACTGTTCTCTCTGGTCAATATTTAACCCCCGGTCTTATACAGAGTAGATTGTCTGGTCCTTTTCACACTGAACTTGCAGAAAATTGTGGGCAATTTTTTTTTGCATAATACATTAGTGACTTCACTTCAATAGAAGTTCACTGGTTGCAAAGTATTTTAGAATATCCTAACCATAAAAGGCACCATATAAATACAAATCTTTTTTATCTGTTCCTTTCTCTATGTAAGTATAAACTTCAAGGGGATCTGTATGCTGACCCATTCTGAAATCTGAGTGGAAAATCTTAAGCATAGATTAATTACCCACAAGTGTTAACAATTCCAACCTCTGAGTAACATCAGAGAAGATAAAACCAGAGGTCAATGCCAGGAAGGGTGAATCACTGAGTCATGACTTGGCCACAGTATCAACTCCACCTCTGCCAGACGAAACTACAGCTTGAATTCTTTGTTTAAAAGATTGTCGCCTTCTCTAATCAGGTAAAAAGATGGGAAAATGGACACAGAGCCAATTTTCAAGTTTATCAGATGGGTTCAAGTTTGATATTTCTGCTGCCAGTTTAAAGGGAAGACCGACATACTGTCCACACTGAAAAAGCACTGCTCCTCTCCAGTGGGCAGTATTAACTGGGAGGTTTCAAGGCTCTGATTTCATTCACGTTATTGTGCAATTTATACAATATATTTTACTGCAGTTTAAATATTTCATGATAGAGGGCTGAAATCAGTTTCACTAGTTGCTGGGAGACTAAACAAAGTAATGAGACTGACCTCTCATGGTTGTGTTTTTAACAGGACAACACCCAAAAAAGTGTCTGAAGAAAATGGTAATTTTTTCTGCAATTCTGCTCCCAATGGCGTTGCCCTATTCTTAATCGTCTCCTTCAACTAACAGGAAACATCTCTGTCACCTCTTCCAATCTGTCCATGGAAGGCACATACTTCAAGGAGAGCTATCTTGCCCCTTTCATCAGTGCGGTAAGCTAAGGTCTTCCCTGCTGTGACCTGGATAAGAAGAGGTTAAATTCACTCCAAGGCTGAGTGAAACGTTTGTTGATCAACCAAACGTTGTGCACAGCAGAACAGCAGAGCCCGTGGGCTTTTGCCTTGCAATTTCCTAACGTGATGAAGACCTGGTCTTCAGCTCGAGTCAGCGGGAGGAGACACCCCGCAGAGCAGAGGCACTTCCCACAGGATGTGAAAATTGGCAGGTGATTCACCCAGTTCGCTCTCTCACACCTCTAAGGCACTGTTTATTGAGTTTAATGGTGCCCAAGGATAGTGTGTGGTGCTGGGGGAGGGGTGTGGGATGTAGTGGTAGGAAACTAAATAAACAAGGAACCAGGGGGCATATTCAAAATACTGATAAAATTATAGATTATAAATTTGCTCTGGCCATGATTAGTTAAATGCAGAAATGTGATGGGATCTGTCACCGGAACGGCGGTCCAAAATCACTTTAAGTACCAAATTTTAAAGGAGCATTCACAAATGGAAGCTTTTGCTCATCTCTATTTAAGACCACTGCATCAATGTCCTCAAGCCCCTATTGCTGCTTTTCTCATGAGCATCCCTGACTAGTGTCTTTTTTTTTTGCGCAGTCAATAACATGTAACATCTGTGCACTGTCCCGAGTGGACATAAAACAGAGATTCATTTAAATGTCTTGTACAAGTTTTTAGCAAATGAACAAAGGACTGAAAGTATGTAAAAGAAACAGCGGGCAACGTGTGATGAATTAAACTTAATGCTGCTTTGGGAATTTCTGCACAATTGCCACTCAGTATGTGGATGCAAGATAAGGATCAGTATTAATATCACCATTCAATATCACTAAGCGTTTGCACCTTTAAAACCTAGAATTATATTTCAAATGCTAAATGATAAATCTGCTGACTTGGATTGTAAACCATGTGTTGCATGCATCAGCTCATTGTAATGGCAATTTCAGTGAAAATGCAGAGATCCACGCAGAGATGGATTAATCCACTTTACTTCTCTCCAATGTTGTAGTAAGCATTTTAGTATTGCTGCAGAATGAACTGCTGACCCATTATTACACATACTGTACAATAGTTACCAACGACATTTTGCTAAGCATTTTAATATTCCTCTATTACGAAACTGAGAAAACTATTGCCGCATTATTAGGCTACATTTTCCTTAATATCTCAGAATTAGCTGGATTTTCCCAGGGTGGGAAATGATGAGATTAGAAGACTTTCTTCACCAACGTACGTGCAAATCCACAAAAGTAATACTTCACTGCACAGACTGGAAAATGTTATCTAGATAGTGTGAAGTTCCAATTATCCTCATTCAAACATACTATTATAATAACCTGTCAAATGAATGAAATTCTTCATTCTCCTTGTTGCATCAGGCATCCTGTATATTTAAAAAATAGCTGCAAGATAACTATTTCTGCCCCACCAATGTTTAATGGGATCATTTGATATTAGTTGCGAGGTAATTATTTCTGCTTTACTAAGTCCTCCCACCCCTCACCTAGCCCTACAGATCATTTTAAAATCGCAGATATTAAAAGTTTTATTACTCACTGTTCAGACAGTTCTTCTTTCTGGTCCCATTTACCTTCCCTGTTCTGTCAATCTTCAGGAAGTACTTGGTGGCAGAATAGAGTCTCCGCCACCGCACATCACCCTGCAAGTGGTTGTAGCTGCGCGTGTGGCGCTCCAGGCTCGAGGAGCAATTTGTACCATCCAGCATCAGCGCATCTTCGGACTCGCCACGGCAGCTGGCAGACACGGACCAGGCCAGGGATAAGACAAGGAAGCAAGCAAGATGAGGCAAGGGAGAGGCATCTCTGGTCAGCATCCATTTCCACATTGTAGTAATGCTCCTGGAGTGTGATCTAGGAAAAGACGCATACTGAAGCGGCAATGAATTCACCTGGGCAAAGTGAGAGGTTCTCACGAAGACTTCTCTTCACAACACGCTTGCCACTATCGTGTCTGAGTTGCCCCGAAACTGTTACATCCATGACCTAGTCACACCTGAAGCATCAGTCCAACTGACTTTCAGTAATTCCTTAAAGACAACTGTGCAGATTTTAACTGGGAGCGTAGATTCCTTCTTCACTGGAGCTAGCTGTAATTTGTACAGGGAAGAAAGAAAATGGGAAAAAAAACTTCAGTCCTGAGTTTCTGAATTTCTTCTAAATTTGCCTCGTTAAAAAGGAGAGCCCTGAGAGGCTGCAGCGTGTGGGAAGGAATGGTTGTGTTTTCATCAATGCTTCAGACACTACAAATCGCAAGCAGCCCGTCATCTGCTTACCATTCAACTGACAGCTGAGAATGGGTTGGCTCTTTTCAGATAGGAGGATGTTTTTTTTTGTCCTAACAGCCAGTAGTTTGTCGCCTGGTGATAGATATGTCATCAGGAGGGTTGGGCATTGACTCAAGTCACTTTTCTGAGCTGCAAACAGCTTGCAGTGGTTATAGTTAACAGCTCACCTATGTGCTATCAAGTTTATTGGCACTATATAGCTTTCTTCCATATCTCATTGCAATCATATCTTGCATTTCTAAATAATAACAAGTCAGTTCCTCCCGATATGGAACAGAAGAGTCATAAGTCAGTTCTAAGGGGATTACCTAGTGTTTAAAAATCCATTCATCATTTCTTACATTATTGCAAAGAATTCTTCAATGGGCACGGTCATTTATTGATACTCTTGAGTTTTTGATTTTTGCCTATTGGAAGAGGTGTATCAATGCTAAAATGCTCATCTGTAATGCCTCGCTCTCTTATTTGAACAATCCAACTGGGACAACTGAAGAACAGGATAAAGGTATTTCTGGGCATCATGGTAGTGTTCAGAAGTTACGATTCCATCATGTCTTTTCACTGCTGAGAAACTGTAGGTCCGTGCACTTTCTAAAAAGTTGCTTAGTATTGCAGACATTTCTTTAGAAGTAAAATCTCAGTTTTAAATATTGAATTATTACCACTTTATCCCTGTCTTCCAAAGATCTTGAAAGAATCAATAGCAGTTTAATAAGTGGTTGATGTCCTTTAGGGAGTCTCAGTACAGTGTTTGTGGATGTGTTTGTGTGCCCCTTCCGAAGCCATCAATCCTATTACTCGTATTTAAAGAAGAAATTATCTCTTGGTTTCTCTAAACTACCTTGCTTTAAGCATCACAACAGGATAGTGAAGGAACAAACAATTTAAACTGTTTTACACTTATGTAAACTGAGTCTCACTTGCACATCACAGAGTTCAATTATTTTTTTATATAACCAAGTATCTTTGGTTTCTTCAGGTGAAGCACTGATTTAAAATGAACACATTCATGGCTGCGTTAGAATAATTAACAAAGAGGATAATGCCTCAGTAGTGAACTAATGTGCAAACGGATGAATTGATTGAAGAAAACATTTCGTTCTTTATAGTGCTGGCGTATGTATAAGATGATTCTTTAAGCTGAAGTTCTCCAACGGGCCTGCCATCTGCAACATGACCTAAAATGCTGGCAACTTCGAATGCTAGAACTGACTCAAGGTTGCCTTCTCTGTTGGAGGAACGTAGTCAACTGGCAGAGTACAGAGTTTGTGGAACTGAACTGCACCATACCAGAGTATGCTTGATATAGTTTGTCCAGAGGAAACATTAACTCTTTCAGACCAGTGATATTTGAGAGTCACAGATGTAATAGAGAAACCTTACTCAATTTGAGTATTTTTTGACTCCTTCCCTTCCCCCACTTTTCCCACACAACCACTTAAGCTTCCCGTGTTTTCAATCAGTAAGTGGCGAGGAAAGCCTGTTTTTTTTTTAGTTTTATAGTCCCTTTGACGCTGTGGCTTTTCAAGGGAAGACATACCCATCAAATAGCCAGTCTAAGAAGTGATGAACCTCATCAAACATATCGGCTGACAGGCTCAAGTGGCACCCACAGCTGGGGCTCCGACTTGCAGTCACACTGTCGTGGAGCAGCCATTTTAGTTATGCACTGCCGGATGGCTCTCCTGTCAGTCCCTGTGTAGTCAGAGGGAACGGAGACCTTTACCTTCAACAAATATATTCATGCCTCACTCGCTTCCACGAACACACATTCTTTCCCCATTAAAAGAAAAATCTGACAGTCCTTTTTGGCTTGTCCATCACAATAAATAAGAGTTACCAAAAGTTCAAAAGACAGATAAAATTAGCATTTTTAAAGTTTAACATCTGTAACACAAGATTTTGACTGCTCCTACTCTAACACCTTCCCAATGCGTAGTTGATGATCTATTTGCTAATGGCCCATGTGATTTATTGGTAGTTTTAGTTTCAGTGATGAGTATTAAGGGTATTTGTTAAACATATAGTATATCACCACACCAATTGAAAACAGAGTCTTCAGCTTGAATGTTAAATTGATTTTCAGCTCACTACCTGAAATCATTTAATGTTATCTGTTTTCTCCCTTTTTATTAGTCTTAATGTTACAGTCCACACATATAATTTGAAGAGTTCTAAGCCCTTGTAACAAAGCTGAGAACTATTACGTGACTGTTTTAAGCATCTCGGCGCTAACGTCACAAGACCGTAATTTCCAAGCTTCTAGAGAAGGATCAGTTCCTAGAAATCAAATGTTAAACTCAGCAATGTTTGTTTGAGATTACAGTGGTTTGGTAATCTGACTTTAGTTCTTTAACCAGCTTTGATGCAATCAGAACTGATGCACAGCATCATGCCTGTGTAAATGTAGCTTGTTTATACTTTCGACAACTTAATGTTTGCTGATGATTTATGTTTTAAGAGTGGGAGCTAGGAAAAGAATGTGTTACTGTGTTTTGCCTGCTGAGGCATTATAAGCACAGACATTCTTGGCCCACAGGATCACTTATATAATTTGATTACTTAATGAATCTGTGCTTTAACACTTTTACAATTCCCGTACCATGAACTACAGGAATGGGCACCTTTCTAGAGCAAGTCCGGAGGTTGCATTCCGAGGTATGATACACATCTGTTTTATTTCCCTGCATTTCCCTCAATGCCATCCTCCTAGAGTCTATCACTCAAATACACTTGAGGGGCAAGATATACAGTAGCCATTTCACCTACCATCCTCTGTGGGATGTGGGAGGAAATTGAGACACCCATAGGAAACCCACGGATTCCCTGAAAGAGCATGCAAACTCCACACAGACAGCCCCTGGGATCAGGATTGAACCCAGGTCACTGGAGCAATGAGACACCAGCTGCACCACCATGCTGATGAAGGGTCTCGGCCTGAAACGTCAACTATTTATTCCCTTCCATGATTTGCTGAGTTCCTCCTGCATTATGTATCTGTTTATTAGGGGCAACACTTATTTTGAAATTTCCCCCTCTTTCTGTTTGTCAATCTTCTGCACTCTTTGTTATTGACATCCTTTTAAACTTTGAACCAACCAACAACATCCAAAAGTTCAGGATTCCATTTTTGAACCATAACTTTTAGAACAGACACTTCAAACGGAAATTTCAACATATTGTTGTTTCAATTTAAGGCCTGCTGAGACTCAGGATTAAATTTGAAAATAAATGCACAATGTCTCATGGCTACAATTCCTCAGTACCACAAATACCTTTAGTTCTTGTCCAACAGAGTTCAGAAAAACATCATAATCAGTTTACAATTATTAACTCCAAGTTATCTTAGCTCTTGTTTGATCACTGTTGAAGTGACATGGTTTTGTCCATAAAGTTACATTATTTTGTGTTTAGAAACACTTTTACGGAGAAGGTAAATTGTGTAGGCCTCTAATGGCTGAACAGATAGAGCTGGATCTCAAAGAGACAAATCAAGAAATGATTAGAAGAGGATAAACAGCTCTCGATCTGAAATTCTGGAGAACATACAGCACTGTGCACACATATATAGCTAGGACATATATGTCTTAGACACACATATATAGCTAGGACATATATGTCTTCGACACACATATATAGCTAGGGTGCCTAAGACATTTACACAGTTCTCTATTTGTCAATGTGGAGCAGAGAGTGAGTTTGTAAATCTGGCTGGAGCAAAGGATGTTGGGAATGATGGGATGGAGGGGTGAATGGCGTGGATACAGACACACCCAGCCCTGAGACGCCAAGTAAGGTAATTTGATTCCAAATAATTGGTATATTGATCATTACAGAATGTCTCTTTAGTGCTTCCTGCTCCTTCCCCTCTCTACCCTTTTTTCCCAACCATTATTCCCCTCTCCCTGCCCCCTTCCCACTCTCATTTCACAATAGAGACACATATCAGAATCCAGTTTATCATCGCTCACATATGTCTTGAAATTTCTTATTTTTCCTGCTGCAGCAGTACAGTGCAATACATAAAATTACTACAGTACTGTGCGAACACGAGGAAATCTGCAGATGCTGGAAATTCAAGCAACACACACAAAATGCTGGTGGAACACAGTAGGCCAGGCAGCATCTATTCCACTGCACCGATGCACCTGTATAACCGCCACAAAAAATTGATCTATTCTGCATTTAAGCTGTGTGTGTTCAGTTGTCCAACATTTAGTCCTTCATATGACCTTTATGAGAGATGATCTCATTGAGACACAAGATTTTGAGAGATATAATTGACTGAGTGGATAATATTTCTCCAGGTACAACATTACAACTATAGGCAATATTTGAAAATAATGGCTTGACTGTCTCGGACTGTGTGGCACATGGCCAAATGGTTAAGGTGTTGGACTAGCAATCTGAAGGTCGTGAGTTCAAGCCCCAGCCGAGACAGAATGTTGCGTCCTTGAGTAAGGCACTTAAGCACGCATTGCTCCAGTCCACCCAGCTGAAAATGGGTACCGGCAAAATGCTGGGGGCTAACCTCATGATAGGCTGGCATCCTATCCGGTGGGGGGGGGGGGTGGTGGTGGTGGGGAGTCTCATACTCTTAGTCGCTTCACGCCACAGAAACCGGCATATGCACCAGCCTGATGAGCCTTGGACTGAGGTGCCGAGCTGGGCTATAAATTTTTGGAATTCTCTATTTTTGCAAATACTTGCTTGTTTTTATTCAAGGATGCTAATCAAGGAATCTTTGGGCTCCAAGAGAATGCAAATGTATTGGGATTTGTGGAAAAGTGGATATAAAGACAGGGAGCAGGCATGGATTTATTGAATCAGGCACGAGCAGCCTTATGGCCTACTCCTCTTTCATTTTACATCCTTTTGCAAAGGTGGGTATATACAAATAATCAAAACTCCACTTATCCAAAAAATAAATTTATTTCCTAATATGTGGAAAGCAAAAAAAAATCAAAGGTTAACAGTCATAATTCAAAAAAGTTTGCAGATGCTGGAGATCCAAAGCAACACATACAAATTGCTGGAGGTACTCAGCAGATCAGGCAGCATCTATGGAAATGAATTAAGAGTTGACGTTTTGGGTTGAGACCCTTTTGTGTGTGCTGCAAAGGTAAATAGTGTTTTTTACTAATGATACAGAATATCTATTTATTTAGCTATAAAACATGGAGTAGGTCCTTCCTGCCCTTCGAGCCATGCTGCACAACCCCTGACAAACCCAATCAACCACAACCTAAA
Source organism: Hypanus sabinus (assembly GCF_030144855.1). NCBI lineage: Eukaryota > Metazoa > Chordata > Chondrichthyes > Myliobatiformes > Dasyatidae > Hypanus > Hypanus sabinus. The sequence goes on from NC_082721.1 coordinate 14,481,020, forward strand.
AATCTATGAGAGCTCAAGATGGATGATAGGAATAGCGTCTTTAATTTTCTTTATAAAGCACTAGAAAGATTATGGAGAATAAAAGGATGCTCAGGTCAAATGTGATCATGCCCTATGATAATTTTTCCATTATGGTATTCAGTAACCCTAGAATTACTGCAGTTTTTAAATGAGAGATCAATATCCAATAATTCAAGTAATTTACTGATTTCAGATAGAGTTCAGAGGAAACAGAAAAGTGTTCAGCAGTAACATAAATAACAAAAGGGAAATCAGATTTAGGATAGGGGTCACTGGCAGATGCAAAATTACATGATAATGATTAAAAAATAGTGGAAATATTAGAAAATAATTTTGCCTCTGCAATATTAAGAAAATGTGTAGTGGGGATGCTATTAGAAACAGTCCTGGGAAAGTCATAGTGGAAATTATTATTTTTAATGATTTAACGTTGTCTTTCCAACCCACCTGGCTTTACCAACCAGCTTCCAGCTACCCTCCTTCCCCTACCCCCACCTTTTTATTCTGGCATATTCCCCCTTCTTTTCCAGTTCTGAAGAAGGGTCTCAGCCCGAAACATCAACTGTTTAATTTCCATAGATGTTGCCTGACCTACTAAGGTCCTCCAGCATTTTGTACGTGTTGCTTTGGATTTCCAACATCATCAAACTTCTCATATTTATCATTATATTTACGACTGGATTAACAATTGCATTCTGTCTTAATTGGAGAGGCTGAAACTGCAAGGCGTGCATATGTGTAAAATTAAAATTCAAGGAACTATCACATGAGGAGGCAACAATTTTGGCTTTTAAGAGATGTTTGGATAGGCACATGGGTGTAAGGAAGATGGAGGGATGTGGACATGGTGTAGGTAGGAGTGATTAGAGTTTGGGTGTTTTTGATTTGATTTTTAGCTGGGTCAGCACTACATTACGGGCTGAGTGGCCACTTCCTGCCTTGTACTGTTCTATGTTCTATGCAACTTGTTATTTCCCCTCCAGCATTCATGCCTGCTCCACCATTCAGTGAACAAGGCTGAGCTTAATCACAGTGGCATCTTCATGCACAACTGCCTTATAACTTAATTTCTTAAGCATTGAAAAAATATATTGGTGATTGTTCTAATGATTCTCAGCAACTGAGCTTCTACCTAGAGATATACGGCAGCTTTTAAAGCTTATTTCTCATTCTTGTCCAAAAGGGCTTTATTTTGAGACTGGAATCCCAGTCAAAGGAAGCATTTATCTTTGGGTTGTAGGGTGGAGATACATCACTACCAAAGGAGGCGTCAGGTGCTCCTTCCCTCTGTTAGCTTGGGCAAAGTGTAGCATCTGCTTAAACCCCCCGTATGAGCAGCTGGTGCAGATCACAAGGTCTGGTTATGCGACCACTGACACTAGGCAGACAATCTCTGAAGAGTATTGATAATGGCTGGGGTCTTCCGTCTTGTAAAGACACTGCCCAGAAGAAAACAATGATAAACCACTTCTGTAGAAAAATTTGCCAAGAACAATCATGGTCAAGGAAAGACGGTGATCATATGACAAGGCACATAAGAAAACAATATTTATCCTGTAAAGCCCATACCAATACCTTATGCTTCTTTGACCCAAGGTGTATAGGCCCAATCTGCTTAACATCTGTCATTCCAGAAATCAATCTAGTAGATCTTCACTGCATTCCCATTATCACAAATACATCCTTTCCAGGGTGGGGAGATCAATTTGGTATGAAGTATTCCAGATGTGTCATCACCCACATTCGGGAAGAGTGGATATGCTGGAGATGCTGCAATTGTGACCATATCAATGAACGATTCAAATCTGATTACGCTAACTACAGACATCGATCCCTGCTGACCGACACTGAGAAAGACATGGCCAACCTCTTCAACCGCCTCCTCACAATGATGCAAGATCCACTCCCAAACTCAGAAGAATGATTCCTCCATATAGGACATGATCTTCTCTGCCCATCAACACCAAGAGAAATATAGTGAAAAACCAACAGACAAACACGAGGAAATCTGCAGATGCTGGAAATTCAAGCAACACACACAAAATGCTGGTGGAACACAGCAGGCCAGGCAGCATCTATAAGGAGCAGCGCTGTCGACGTTTCAGACCGAGACCCTTCGGCAGGACTAACTGAAAGGAAAGATAGTAAGAAATTTGAAAGTCGGAGTGTGAGGGGGAAATGTGAAATGATAGAAGACCGGAGGGGGTGGGGTGAAGCTGAGAGCCAGGAAGGTGATTGGCAAAAGGGATACTGAGCTAGCGAAGGGAAAGGATCATGGGATGGGAGGCCTAGAGAGAAAGGAAGGGGGAGGGGAGCACCAGAGGGAGATGGAGAACAGGCAGAGAGACGGGCAGAGAGAGAAAGAAAAAAAAAGGGAGGGGAAAAAAACAAAAAAAAACTAAATATATCAGGGATGAGGTAAGAAGGGGAGGAGGGGCATTAACGGAAGTTAGAGAAGTCAATGTTCATGCCATCAGGTTGGAGGCTACCCAGCCAGTATATAAGGTGTTGTTCCTCCAGCCTGAGTGTGGCATCATCTTGACAGTAGAGGAAGCCATGGACAGACATATCAGAATGGGAATGGGACATCGAATTAAAATGTGTGGCCACTGGGAGATCCAGCTTTCTCTGGCGGGCATTTGTTCAACTGCATGACCTCCACTCCAGTACACAGATGTTCGGAAGCATTCAACATTCAGTCAACCTCTAAGACATACATATGTATGGACTTGGCTTTTAGCATCTGTAAAATTCTTCTGTCGGATTTGGTTTATTTATTTAGAGATACAAATCACAGCAAGTCCTTCCAACTCAATGAGCGGCCTGCCCAGCAACCAACCTATATAATGCTAGCCTAGTCACAGGACAACTTACAATGACCCATTACCCTAATAACCGGCATGCCTTGGACTGTGAGAGGAAAGAGGAGCACCTTTGTGGTAACCTTGTGGTTACAGGCAGAATGCACAAACTCCTTACAGATGGCACAGAATTGAACTCTGAACTCTGATGACCCGAGGTGTAATATTGTTGCACTAACTGCAACGCTACCGTGGCACCGCTAACCACCACTATCTTCAATGATAGATATACGTAAAGGACAGATCTCTATAACAGATGGACCTCTTTTTATAATCTTGGAACCACCTCTCCAAGAAGGTAAACATCAATGGGACAATTCGTCATTGCCTTCAGTGTAATGGCCTGCTTTAAAAGCTGACACAAAGCTCATGGCCTGGAAGGCTGCAGTGGTCCCTACCTGCTTAAAAGTTTCACGGTTCTATACAGCAGACATTTCAAAGCACTTGTGAAATACCAGCCAAACCGTCCTCCAGATCCCCCCAGGATAAACAAAGCAGTGACAGTACCCTATGCTAACCCAACATCCCTTGGTACTGACATCTTAGTTGCCAACGTGCCCAATAGTAAACTTGCCAAACAGACACTGATCTTCGAATTCTGTCACAGTAAGAAGTTCTAGCCAGCTGCCCTTGAAAACAATCTATACCCTCACAGATGTCAAAATCAGTAGAAAGGACTGTACAAAGTGGAGAAAGAGCATTAGTGTGTAGTGGTTAGCACAACGCATTACAGTACCAATGACCTGGGTTCAATTCCCACTACTGCCTGTAAGGAATTTGTATGTTCTCCATGTCGGTACCCCAGTTTCCTCACACGGTGCAAAGCCATACCAGCTGGTAGGTTAATTGGGTCTTTGTAAGTTGTTTCATGCTTCAGTCAGGGGACTGCTGGGCTGCGTGACCTCGAAGTGCAGTATCATAATAAACAAAAAAATAAATAAGTCTCGAATCCATTTACCCCAAGCACAGTAAACAGTGGAAGGTGAGCACCTTCTCACAGCAAGCACAAATTTTAGGAGAACTCAGCAAGTCAGGCAGCATCTACAGAGGGGAAATAAACCCAGCCTTGATGAAAGGTCTCTGCCCAACTTACTGATTCCTCCACAACTTAGTGTGCATCACTCAAGATTTCCAGCATCAGCAGAACCTCTTGTGCTTATGATTTTCGCATCATCTCTGACTACCCATGCACCCGCCCAATTAAGTACCACCTACCTCACCTATGGCAAAGCCTGCAGCTCCTACGTCAGCCCTATCAGCCACCTCAGAAACCACAGAACTGGTGTGAAAGCAAGTCTTTTGCAATCCCAATGGACTGCCTAAGAATTGATGCTATCCTTGGATTTTGAAAAGGCCTTTGATAAATACACTCAGTGATCACTTTATTAGGTAAACTGCACTCCTGCTCATTAATGCAAATATTTAATCAGTCAATCATGTGGCAGAAACTCAATGCATGGTCAAGAGGTTCAGTTGTTGTTCAGGCCAAACATCAGAATGGGGAAGAAATGTGATTTCAGTGACTTTGACCATGGAATGATTGTTGGTGCCAGACGTGGTGGTTTGCGTATCTCAGAAACTGCTGACCACCTGGGATTTTCACACAAAGCAGCCTCTAGAGAATGGTGTGATAAGCAGACAAAAAACATCCAGTGAGAGGCAGTTCCTCTGGGTGAAAACACCTTGTTAATGAGAGGTCAGAGGATAATGGCCAGACTGGTTCAAACTGACAGGAAGGTCACACAATCTCAAAAAACATGCATTACGACAAAGGAATGTCACTGAATGCACAAGACTTTGAAACTTGAAGTGGCTAGGCTACAGCAGCAGGAGACCATGCAAGGTTCCACTCCTGTGCAAATGACTAAATAGCACGGACAGCCACTTCAAAGTGAAGGGCAAGTGATAAAGAGTGGATATAAAGGTAAACATTTTGATTCAGAGTGTGGTTATAATCTAGAACTCACTGGCAGTAAAAGTGGTGGAAACAAGAGTTAGATGAGCACTGGAGGGAAAATGATTTGCAGGCCTCAAGAGAAACAATAGTGGAATCAGTCTGGCTGGACTGTACTACAAAGAGCTGGCAAGCATTCAATTGGCCAAATGGCCTCCTTCTGGACTATAATGAATCTATGGATACATAAATCACAAAAGATTTTGCTTAGTCAGGCCATAAGAATGCAAATAAAGCAGATTCTCAGTTTTATTTCAAGGGAAGCAGCAAAGAATAGCCAAGTAACTTCAATTACTTCATCACTGGAAATCCGGTCTCCTCATGACAAGCAAGGCATGTGGGCCAGGAGAAGAAGCACGTGCCTAGAAATGGGATCCTACTATTTTATGATGTGATAAACATGTTGAGTATTTGATGTTTAATGTCCTCCACCATGAATGCACTCTGCGGTTGTGACTCACTTTTGGGGATTCTGCAGTTCACGTTGCATGCGTCCTTTGATTAATCTTTTTTACTATTTGCACGGTTTGTCAGAGGTGCTTCGACACGAACTGACTCTGCACATCTTGGCTTGCAGCCACTAACGCAGTGCTGATCTGACTGACTTGGTGGCTGTGGCTCCTGGGCTATTTCGGGGTCTGTTGTTTAACGTTCTGTGCTTTATTTGCTCACTGTTTGCTGCTTACGCGATTTGTGCTTTTTTCAATTGTTTGATGGTCTTTGTTGTGTGGGTCTTTTCTTGAAGCACATTTTATGGTGTTTCTTTGTTACGTGGCTGTCTGCAAGAAGATGAATCTCCAGGTTGTATACCGATAATAGAATATTGAAAACCTACAGCACAATACAGGGCCTTTGGCCCACAATGCTGTACCAAACACGTACTTACTTTAGAAATTACGTAGGATTACCCTCTATTTTTCTAAGCTCCATGTACCTATCCAAGAGTCTCTTAAAAGACCCTGTTGTATCCGCCTCCACCACCGTTGCCAGCAGCCCATTCCACGCACTCACCACTCTCCATGTAAAAAAACTTACCCCTGACATCTCCTCTGTACCTACTTCCAAGCACCTTAAAACTGTGCCCTCTCATATTAGCCATTTCAGCCCTGGGAAAAAGCCTCTGACTATCCACACAATCAATGCCTCTCATCACCTTATCAGGTCACCTCTCATCCTCTGTCACTCCTCGGAGAAAAAGCCGAGTTCACTCAACCTATTCTCATAAGGCATGCTCCCCAATCCAGGCAACATCCTTGTAAATCTCCTCTGCACTCTTTCTATAGTATCCACATCCTTCCTGTAGTGAGGTGACCAGAACTGAACACTGTGCTCCAAGTGGGGTCTGACTAGGATCCTATATAACTGTAACTTTGAGTAATTGCATTGACATAGAGCCCACAACAACAATTTGAGAAATTGGGCAAAGATATTTGTAAAGTGACACTGCGGAGTTTTTCCATAGAGAATCGCACAGTAAGACAGGTCCTGTGCAGTGAAGAAAGAAACAGCTGTTTGTTAACTGTCTTGAACTGAGATGACGAGATACTGTGGGTTATAAATTTTTGGAATTCTCTATAGGGACACTGCTGTTCACTTGAAACTCTCTGCCAACTCAACCTCAGCATCATTAATGTAGACAGCAGCATACGCATCATCCCTCCCACTTCCTGAAGCCAATGACCAGCTCTTATGTTTTGCTGACACAGAGGGAAAGGTCGTTGCCATGACACAGTGTCACCCAGTCTCACGTCACTAACTGTTGCCTCATTGAATCTGCATGTTGTGTTCCTACAGTTTTCTTTGGAGATTATAGGTTACATCCCAAAGCACCAATTAATGGAGAAAACTTGCAGAGCATGGTCTGCAACATCATTAAGCCGACGGCTGATGCCAGGAAACCTTCAAGCGAATAACACATGGAAGTGCCCAAGCTCATTTCCCAGTGGGCACAATTTCACCTGGAAATGATCGCCAGCGTGACCGAACCTGGGCAAAAATCATATTTCTGTTTGATGTGCTTTTGAGATAAAACCGCAGATGAATCCAGTTTTGAGCTACATTTACTTACAATGATGACATCCGAATAGGGACAGCTTAGTCATCAGGAAATAATTAACAAGTTTCTGTCCTTTCCTCCAGAAAAGCTAAAACTGAGTGGTGATCTGATTGTGGTATTTAAATTTAGGAAGGAAAAAACATCTGCAGCTGTGCACAAATCAAGATCTCGAAGCCACAAGCACAATGTGGACATTGCAACACTTACAAAATGCTGGAGGAACTCATCCAATCAGGTAGCATCTATGGAGATGAGTAAACAGTCAACATAGAAACATAGAAAACCTACAGCACAATACAGGCCCTTCAGCCCACAAAGCTGTGCCAAACATGTCCCTATCTTAGAAATCACCTAGGGTTACCCATAGCCCTCTATTTTTCTAAGCTCTATGTATCTATCTAGGAGTCTCTTAAAAGACCTTATAATTTCCGCCTCTACCACCGCCGCTGGCAGCCCATTCCACGCACTCACCACCCTCTGCATAAAAAACTTACCACTGACATCTCCTCTGTACCTGCTTCCAAACACCTTAAAACTATGCCCTCTCGTGCTAGCCATTTCAGCCCTGAGAAAAAGCCTCTGACTATCCACATGATCAATGCCTCTCATTATCTTCTGCAACTCTATCAGGTCACCTCTCATCCTCCATCACTCCAAGGAGAAAAGGCCGAGTTCACTCAAACTATTCTCATCAGGCATGCTCCCCAATCCAGGCAACATCCTTGTAAATCTCCTCTGCACCCTTTCTGTGGTTTCCACATCCTCCTTGTAGTGAGATGACTAGAACCGAGCACAGTACTCCAAGTGGGGTCTGACCAGGGTCCATTTCAGGCTAAGACACTTCTCCAGGACTGGAAAAGATAGGGAAAGATGCTGGAATAAAAAGGTGGGGGAGGGGAAGGAGAACAGCTGGAGCAAGCCTGGGTGAGTACCTGGTTGAAGAGGGCAGCAGAGATCACAGAGAGGGAGCAGTAAGAGAGAGTCTCACTGAGCTTCCATCAAAGAGAAGATTTACACTGCTTCAGGGTAAGCATCCCTCAAAGAGACCACTGTGGAGCAGCAAACGATAAACACAATAAATTCTGCAGATGCTGGAAATCCAAAGCAACACACACAAAACGCTGGAGGAACTCAACGGCTCAGGTAGCATCTATGGTCAACTACTAAGACCAAGAGAACTTAGGGAAACATTTCTTTTATGCGGAGAATGGATAGAATATGGACTCAAGCATAGATGCCTCTCTCATTTTTTCTTCATACACAGAACAATGCTATTTGGCCATCAAATATGTGGAAGATCTCAGAGCAATGCCATCAGTTCTTTTCCAACACGTTTTCCCTAATCAACTCTAATCAATATGTCTGCCATTATTAACTAATTAATCTCCAGGTATGGCATTGAGATGTGGGAGGAAATCAAGGTGGTCACAGGGAGAATGTGAACAGCCCCCAAGGTTGGCATCATATTGGTTGCTGCCTCACTGTGCTGCTATATCGAATAAGAAGCATCAAGGGACAGGCGGGAACAGCTGAAAGAGGAATATGAAAATGAGGCAAGTGGCTCTACTGAAGTGCCAGCATGAATCGGTGATCACAGGTCACAAATCAGGAAACTCTAGCCGCAGTGACGCTTGGCTTCATGTCCGTGATCTTGTGATGTTTACTGGTCCAAAGCTGTGGCCTGCTCCGCCTGCAGTGATGCCTGAATTTGCGTCTTCCGTAAAACTTTAGTTCATTTCAATGCTATTTGCTTACTTACATTGTTTGCATGATTTGTGTTTTTTTTCTCTACACATAAGGTGTTTGACGGTCCTCCGATTTTAAAATGGAACATATAGAGCATAGAAAAGTTCTATGGGTTCTTTTGGGTTTCTTTGTTTTGTGGCTGCCTGTAAAGAGACGAATCTCAAGGTTGTGTAACGTATACATATTTCGATAATAGATGTACTTTGAACTTTGAAAATATAGACACGGTTGCCTTCTCCAGTGGTGCTACCTTGCTCACTGAGTTGGTCCACCATTTTCTGTTTGATCTTCAGATGTCCAACATCTATAGATATTTGATGCAGCTTAGCAACTCTACAAGAGTGATAAAGTAACTGTCGGCTTTGCTGTCACAATGACATGCTACCCAAAGGAAACAGATGGGTGAATATTCAGTCTTCTTTCAACACCCATGGGATGTTGGACAAAATGAAATAGCATTATTGTGCTCTGTCTGAGACTTACTGAGCCAGTGCCTGGCAGAAATCACACCTAAGACCTTCCTAATTGAAACAAGTCTGCCACACAGAGAGTGTAAACTCCAGACAGATGGTATCAGAGGTCAGGACGGAGCTCAGGTCCCCAGACTTGTGAGGCAGCGGTGTCTCTGTGCCATTAGAATACCATTAGACCATAGATATTGGAGCAAAATGAGGCCATTTGGCCCATCGTGTCTGCTCCGCCATTTCATCATGGCTGATTTTTCAACTGCATTCTCCTGCTTTCTCCCAGTAACCTTTGTTTGGCACCTGTACTAATCTAGAACCTATCAACCTCTGCTTTAAGCATACCTAATGACTTGGCCTCCACAGCTGTCTGTGGCAATGAATTCCACGTACTCACCACCCTCTGGCTAAAGTAAATTCCTCCGCATCTCTGTTCTAAAGAGGCACCTTTCTCTTCTGAGGTTGTTCCTTCTGGTCCTAGACTCCTCCACTAAAGGAAACACCCTCCCCACATCCACTCTATCTGGACCTTTTAATATTCAATAGGTTTTCTATCTTTAAATATGTGTTCAAAGAAATATTTATATTTGAGTGTTCAAAATGCAGTTTACAATGTAACCTACGAATGTCATCTTTCATTTATTGAATTCCCTAGATCAATTCGCAAGAACTTTTCAATCAGTATGTAGCATGCCAACCTAGCAGTTCACACAGTGCTTTACAGGACCAGCTGGAAGGCCAGGTTCAATCCCCAGCAGTTATCTATAAGAAGTTTACATGCTACCGAGAAGGTTTTCTCCAGGTTCTCCGGTTTCCTCCCACATTCCAAAGACGTGCAGGTGAGGGTTAGGAAGTTGCTGGTGCCGGAAGTGTGGCGTAACTTGTGAGCTGTCCCCGTCACATCCCCGAATCAAGCAACACAATTTACTGCATGATTCTTCAATGTACAGTACATGTGATGGATAAAGCTAATCCTTAATTTTATCCCACTTTAATTTCTGTCCTGGAAATAAATATTATTGAAACATCCAAATTCCCCAAGGGGGCGCAATTAGACTTGTGTTGATTGAGTGGAAGCTAGCACATACACTTAAACCTGTCTGTATAAATTCCATAAGAATACTTGTATTATAAAGGGAGAGTATCAGAGAAATTACAGCAAGGAGTAGAGAGCGCACCCATCTGCACAGTAGTGCCTGCATTTCTGTAAAGTCATATAACACAGTGGTTTTACTTGGCTGCATCAATAACCGTTGGAGAAAACAATTTTATTTTGATGGAGCCCACACAAATGGGATTGTTTTTAGTTTGTGTGTGAGCAAGAATTACTCCAATTGTGAGACAATGAAATTAGAGCTGGTGCCCAACATTCTTTTATTCATTCAGCAGGGAAATATTGAATAGAATTAAAACTTACTGACATGATAAACTTATTGCCAAGGGCAGCAGGGTAGTGCAGTGGTTAGCACAATGCTTTACAGTACAGATAACCCAGGTTCAATTCCCATCATTGCCTGTAAGGAGTTTGTATATTCTCCCTGTGACTGCATGGATTTCATCCAGGTGCTCCAGTTTCTGCCCATTGTCCAAAGGCATTCTGGTTAGTAGGTTAATTGCTCATTTCAAATTGTCCTGTGATTAGGTTCAGATTAAATTGGGGGTTTTTGGGCAATGTGACACTAAGGGCCAGAAAGGCCTATTCCGCACTGTATCTCAATAAATAAACAGCTACGTATTTTAAAAATGTTTCTATTACTGGATAGATTCTCTTTATTCATAATTTTTCAAATGAGTCTCCATATTTCTTATTAAGACATTGTCCACTTCTCTAGCACTGTCATAAGGATTGCATTTAACATCTTTCCAAGTATTCTGTGCTTTTCATACTTGAACTTAAATGTTGAACCACTGGAAGCTGACCATTAAAATCCAAATTAACTTTTATTTCATCATTTCTACTGTCCAAATTGAGAATGAGCAAGGCAGTAAAAATTCAAATTAGAACCTTCTTAATAAACATGTTGCTCGGGGGGGGGGGGGGGGTGCACTACCTACTGAGTTATTGCAAGAACCTTTTTGAGAAGCGTAGCCACCTCTTGCATTGCGGAACAAAGTCTTCCATTAAATCTCTCTTTTTGAATTCTACCTACAGCATTCATTATTACTGAATAAGGCAAAATTTAAGTACCTTAGGAGAAGAAAATAGTCATGCTAGCAGTAAATTTCCGTTGTCCACCCAGTTGTTTGCAGTTCTGTCTCAGTCAGGTTAGAGGAGATGATCTTGATCAGTGACATTTTGAGGACAATTCCCCTTTTGTCCTTCACACATCACAGTGAAGAAAATTGCTAATTATTCTAAAAACCATTATTTTAGTAATGGTCCTAAGCATTTAGCTCCAAGGTGTGATTTTTCTCTTATTTTCAATCAACATTATTATTCAATGGTCAAGGATTAAGAATCAGATTTATTCATCATATGCATTTATATGTATTAGGAACTTGCTGTGGATTGTTGGTACAACATGCAACAAGAAAACAGCTTTCAACAATTATAAGGAATTAAGAAATATATAAACTATGAAGTAAGAGGTTAAAGTATAAATACGGAATAAAATGTGCATAAATACCAGATGATCAAGTCAAGATAGTCTGCAGATGCTGGAAATCAAAAGCAATAGACACAAAATGCTGGAAGATCTCAGCAGGTCAGGCAGCATCTATGGAAATTAATAAGCACTCGACGTAGGCGGGCCGAGACCCTTCTGCAGGACTGAGAAGGAAGGGGGAAGATACCACAATAAAAAGATGAGGGGAAAGGAAGGACGCTAGCTGGAAGGTGATAGACAAAACCAGGTGTGTGGGAAAGAGATGTAGGAGAAGGAATTTGATAGGAGAGGGGAGCGGACAATAGGAGAAAGGGAAAGAGGAGAAGACCCAGGGAAAGTAACAGGAAGGTGAGGAGAATAAAAGATCAGAGTGGAGAATAGAGAGAAGGAAGAAAAATTTGTTTACCAGAAGGAGAAATCAATATTCATGCCATCAGGTTGGAGGCTACCCACACAGAATATAGAGTGTTGCTCCTGAATCCTGAGGGTGGCCTCCTCCCATGGACTGACACATCAGAATGGGAATGGGAATCAGAATTAAAATGTCTGGCCACAGGGGAGTCTCACTTTTGGTGGATGGAGTGAAGGTGCTTGAAGAAATGCTCCCCCAATTTATGACAGGTCTCGCCAATGTAGAGGAGGCCACATCGGGACCACTGGACACAACAGCCCCATGAAGGACTATGGGAATTGGTAAAACGGCTGATAGCCCACAGTCAGCCAGTCAGAAGTGCATCATTCCTCCTCCTTTCCCTATCTCAATAAGCCCTGTCAGCAGATCCTTCAGCAGATTCACGGCCACAACTCTGAACCAGACAATGCCAGGTCTGTGTTTTGAACCTGCACGCTTCAGCAAGAAGCGCTGACCACCATGCAGCTTTGACAATGCTAGCTCATCGGGACAATGGAGGTCTGTGGACACTGTGACTTCCGGAGGCCAGGGTTATCTATTGTTCATTACAGACACCCGTTCAGGGAGACACTTCCTGTGTGACAAGGGTGCTTAATTGAGCGTGCTTCCAGCATCGACCACTGATTACAAGGCAGAGCGTGATGGACTCTCACCAACAGTGGCAGAATCCAAACCTCACCAAGCCCATATTTTCCTCTACAGTTACGAAGCATAGGCCCTAGCACCACCTTTCCACAACTGGCTCGTAAACTGTACTGAGAAAATTTGGCCAGCGTGAAGGCTGAGTTAGCTAACATGGAAATGCTTGGCGTTGATCACAGATCAAATAACCCTTGGGCTTCACCCCTCTACATGATCTCTAAACCCAATGGAGTTTGCCATCCATATGGTGGTTACCACTGTACAGACCATCAGGTGCCTGTCTGTGCCGAGGACGTTCTCAAAACTGCTGTTGAAACCCCATTTGTTCCATCTGAGTTTCTACATTTGTTGTTTGGGCTGAAAAGTGCAGTACAGACTTTCCAGCGCCAAATGGGTTTGGTCTTAAAAGACTTTGATTTTCATTTTGTTTACCTAGGTGACCTACTTGTCACCAGAGTATCCAAAGTCAGACACTTAACACATCTCTGCACATTTTTCAAGCCAACATGGGCTGATTATTAATGCTGCTAAATGCCAGTCTGGGTTGTCTGCTATTGACTTTCTCAGCCACCACATCTATGCAGACGGTGTAACACGTCTGCCATCAAAAGTGGCCGCTATTATTGCCCCACACTATCAAAGCATTGGAAGAAGTTCCAAGTATGGTGAATTTCTATCACCATTTCATTCTGCGAACTGCTGAAATTATGCTCCCCTTGCGTATGGCATCTATTAGTCTCGCGAGACCACGGATCTGCACCTGGAAAGTCTTCTCCAGGTCGCAGGCCTGGGCAAGGTTGTATGAAAGACTGGCTGTTGCCCATTCAGTCTCCCCTCTCCATGCCACCGATGCTGTCCAAGGGAAGGGCAAGGGCCGATACAGCTTAGCACCAGTGTTGTCACAGGAATTGCTAGAATGAGGTTGAAGACAACATCGGACTGCCTTAGGGACTCCAGCTCTGGATTTGTCCTGAGGGTTTACTCCTGAAGCCTTTCCCATGGGTGGGTATGGCCGCAAGGCAGCGGAGGTTTGAAAGCAGAGTGCCCCTAACCGCATTCTGCAGAGATCAGTAGACATGACTAGAGCATTTGACGACATCAAACGAGCTCTTTCCTACATGGCCCTACTGGCGCACCTGCTCCCCAATGCCCCTATAGTCATCACTACTGATGTCTCAGACCATGCTGTGGGTGCTGTGCATGAACATGGTTGGAAGCTTGAGGAAGTCACTCTCCTTCTTCAGCTGGCATCTCCCTCCCCCCCCATCCTGAGAGGAAGTCCAGCACGTTTGACCATGAGCTTCTCGGTCTCTATTTGGTTTCTACTGGAGGGTTGACTTTTCACTGTGTGCGTTGACCTATAATAGGCAAAGCATCGGACCCCCCGATCTTCATGACAGCAGTTGCATTTGGCCCACATTTTGGAATTCACAACTGACACACAGCACGTCGAAGTGAAAAGTGAAAATGCTGTGGCTCATTGGCTCCTACAGCCTGAGAACGATGCCATATACATCAGGGTTGACTATGCCGGCATGGCAGCCAGCCAAGCTACCGACCCAGAGATCCAGGCTTACAGTACAGCAGTCACCGGCTTGTGGTTGGCTGACATCAAGTTCGGGGATGTAGGAGTTTTTCGCCTATGCGATCTCAACTGGTTGCCCTCGCCCTGTAGTACCTGCAAATTGGAAGCGTACAGTTTTTAACTTCATTTACGGCCCCTCGAGTCCAGGCAGGAAGGCTTCACAGAAACTGGTTTCTGTAAGGTTGGTGTGTCACGGCCTTAGGAAGGATGTACGAGACTAGCGTACTGTCTGTGTGTGTGATAGCAGGAGAAAATTAACTGTCACATTCAGACACCATTAGCAAGGTCCCAATGAGACAGTTTGACCACGTCAATGTGAATCTAGTTTGTCCTCTCTTCCCCTCGCCTGGTTTCATGATGGGCCAGAGGTTGTCCATCATGGTGGACAAGGTGGCCAGAGATTATCCCTCTATCATCGATGATGGCTGAGGAACTGGCTCAGACGTTCATTAACTCCAGCATCACTCAGTTCGGCACCCCACCTGAAATTTCTTCTGACTAGAGTCTCCAATTCATGTCAGACCTCTGGGCTGCAATGGCCCAGTACCTTGGCGTTAAATTGCGTCACAGCATGGCGCATCACCCGGAGTTCAAAGGCCTATGCGAACGGTTTCACCGTTCCTTAAAGACTGCTCTGAGTGCCTCCTTGATGGACAAATGTTGGCACGATCATCTCCCATGAGTCCTGCTGGGGCCCAGGATGGCTTCAAAAGAGGACCTGCCGTCCTCTGTAACTGGGCTGATGTATGGGCAGATGTTATGGGTACTGGCTGATTTTACTCTTGATGCCACAGCTGCCTGGTTGACATCTCTGCAGCGCTCTACCCCCTTTAGTAAACTCAACTATTTACACCTATTTCTTTCTCCTATCATGGCGTACAACACTCTCGGGCTCCAGCTGATGGGCATTGTACCTTGTTCGTTTCTGTCCACCGTGATAACAGTAGCTCCGAATCTGTATAATGCTTTTTCATGAGGAACTGGCATGGCCAATGAAACACTGGCTTTGAAAATGTAGTGAGAATGCTGCATGAAAGATTAAAACACAAGTATGCAATCAGATGTCCCCATAAATTACTTCAAATGTTCAAAATCAAGATTCAAAGTTCAAAGTAAATTTATTATCTAAGTACGTATAAGTCACCACGTACTACCTTGAGATTAATTTTCTTCACAGTAGAAAGCCATGAAAAACAAATAATCAATGAAAAAACTACACACAAGCAAAGACCATGCAAAAGAAGACAAACTGTATAAATAAAACAAAATAATAAATAAATAGATAGATAGATAAATAATACTAAGAACATGAGTTGTAGAGTCCTTGTAAGTGTGTTCATGGGTCGTGGAATAAGTTCAGGGTGGATCCATCTATTACTGCTACCTGGACCTATCACAACACACACTCTGTTTATATAATTCTTTCAGGTACTGTATGTACTTTTGTTTTAGATCCACTAATCATACAGAACAGTGGGAAAGGGATTCCAGATAACTGGAGACAAGGTTTTGTGGCATACACATTAAGATTCCGATTCACTATTATAGGTGGGCACATTATAGTTGGCCTATCAACACACTCACACACACTGGGCTCAATCTATATCCCTGGCTCAGAATCTCCTCTCCTTCAGTGTCACCGTTGCTTCTAACCTTCTCTCACACCCTCCAACATCCAGCATTTAAGCTCCATCTCTCTTGAGCTTCACTGCTCAGTACCTTTCTGTTTTTTTTTCCCTGTTCTGGGCATTACCCCTCTTGTTTTTCGTCTGGCCAGCCATGTGCAGCTGAAGCCAACAGAACACCCTTGAAATACAGAAGAAACGGTAAGACAGTGACTCATAACACCGCCACGTGTGTGAATTCTCCAGCGATGTCAAAACCACCCAACCATCCAAAAGGCCACCAAACCAGCCCAGGACAGCGATGAACTTATCAAGGCTAACAATTAGTGGAAACTGCAGCGAAACCGTGATGACATGATGGCTCGGCTGACCTGCTACCTCAGAGCCCTGGCAACCAGGGTTAGTCCCAATGCTGTCTGTGTGGCATTTGCACAGTATCCCCGTAGGGATGTTATTGGTGTTCCAGTATTCTCCCACATGGTCCGTAGTTTAATTGTTTGCTGTAAATGGTCCCTAAAATAGGTGGGTGATAGAAGAAAAGGGGGGGGGGGTGCTTTTTATGTGATCTATAAAGGAATAGCTCATAGGTGAGGGAGTACAATTCATGGGGTTGTTCAGGAGCTGCATAAACCTATCAGGAGAAAACTTGGGATTCACCAGTTGTATGTGTATACATATGGCTGTCCTTGATATGAGTTTGCTTGATTCATTACCATAATGTGGCTCTATTTCATCTCTCACCAGAAGTCAAAAAGGCTATGTGTCAAATTAAAAAGAAATGCAAATTAGCAAGTGGGTGGTACCCTTATTAAATCTAAGGTGAGAATGGAGAGATTTAATAGAAAACTGAGGGGCAGCTTTTACGCCCACAGAATGGTCAACATAAGGAATGAGCTGCCAGAGTAAGGGGCCAAAGTAGGCACATTAGCCACATAGGCACTTGGTCAGATACTGTGGTGAACTACATATACCTGTCTGGACACGCCCCCCGCTGACTGCTCCTATGGCTCCACCCACTGACTGTGGCTCCTCCCACAGACCCCTGTATAAAGGCGATTGGAGGCACTGCTCCTCCCTCAGTCTCCAGGATGTCGTATGGTGATCTCTTGCTGCTGACGGTGCTTCCTTCCAGCTAATAAAAGCCTATCTCGACTCACGTCTCCGAGAGTTATTGATGGTGCATCAGATACATAGATAGGAAAGGCGAGGAGGGATACAAGCCAAACATGGGCAAGTGGGACTGACTTAGATGGGAATCATGGTCAGCATGGAGCAGCTGGGGCAAAAGGCCTGTTCCTGTACCGCACGATGATATTGTATAAAATTTTGGTCGTCTTACTCAAAAAAATGATACATATCCCCTAGAGCAGGGGTTCCCTACCTGGGATCCATGGAACCCTCAGTTAATGGGAGGAATCCATGGCATAATAAAGATTGGAAACCCCTGGCCTAGACTGACTGCAGTGAAGAGTCACCAGGCTGATTTTTAAGAAGAGTGATTGGGATGGAATGGTAAAGTAGTGGTTAGCACAATGCTTTACAGCACCAGCGACCTGGGTTCAATTCCCATCACTATCTGAAAGGAGTTTGTGTGTTCTCCCCATGACCACGTGAGTTTCCTCCGGGTGCTCCGGGTTTCCTCCCACAGTCCTAAGATTTACCAGTTGGTAGGTTAATTTGTCATTGTGATTAGGCTAGGATAAATTAAGGTGAGGATTAGTCTAGGGGGTGTGGCTCAAAGCGCAGAATGTTCTATTCCACACTTTACCCAAATAAATAATACGTTCAAGTTCAAGTTTATTGTCATTTCGACCATGAACTGCTGGCACAGTACACAGTAAAAACAAAACAATGTTCCTCCAGGATCCTGGTGTGACATGAAACAACACAAATCTACACTAGACTATGTGAGACAGCACAAGGCTACACTAAATGACATAAAACAACATAAAAACTGCACTAGACTACAGACCTGCACAGGACTACATAAAGTGCATAAAACAGTGCAGGGCAGTAGAATAATTAATAAACAAGACAATAGGCACAGTAGAGGACAAATTACAATATAATAATAAATGACGTAGATGTCAGTCTAGACTCTGAGTATTGAGGAGTCTGAGGGCTTGGGGGAAGAAACTGTTGCGCAGTCTGGTCGTGAGAACCCAAATACTTCAGTACCTTTTGCCAGATGGCAGGAGGGAGAAGAGTTTTTGTGAGGGGTGTGTGGGGTCCTTCACAATGCTGTTAGCTTTGCGGGTGCAGCGTTCAGTGTAAATGTCTGTAATAGCAGGAAGAGAGACCCCTATAATCTTCTCAGCTGACCTCACTATCCGCTGCAGGGTCTTACGATCTAAGACGGTGCAATTCCCGAACCAGGCAGTGATGCAGCTGCTCAGGATGCTCTTGATACAACCTCTGTAGAATGTGATGAGGATGGGAGGTGGGAGATGGACTTTTCTCAGCCTTTGCAGAAAGTAGAGATGCTGCTGGGCTTTCTTGGCTAAGGAGCTGGTTTTGAGGGACCAGGTGAGATTCTCCACCAGGTGAACACCAAGAAATTTGGTGCTCTTAACAATCTCAATGGAGGAGCCATCAATGTTCAGCGGAGAGTGGTCGCTCCGTGCTCTCCTGAAGTCAACAACCATCTCTTTTGTTTTATTCGCATTCAGAGACAGGTTGTTGGCTCTGTACCAGTCTGTTAGCTGCTGCACCTCCTCTCTGTATGCTGACTCATCGTTCTTGCTGATGAGACCCACTACGGTCATATCATCGGCAAACTTGATGATGTGATTTGAGCTGTGTGTTGCTGCACAGTCGTGGGTCAGTAGAGCGAACGGCAGTTGGCTGAGCACACAGCCGAGGCTGTGCCTAGGCTTGTATATTCCGGCGTTTGTGACACAGGAATGCAAATCAAACTTATTGAACTTACAGAGTTAGGGTCATATTGTCATGCAGTGCAGAAAACTGAGCCCATCAAATCTATGCCAACCAACACATAGGCATTTACATATCCTAATTTATTCTCCCTGTATTTTCATCAACTTCTCCCAGATTCTACCACTTACCAACTTGCAGTGGCCGGACCACGCGGAGGAAGACCATGTGGTCACAAGACGAGCATGGAACCTTACACACATAACAGCGGAGGTCAGGACTGAACCAGAACTATGTGGGGCTATAGTTTTACTTCACACACCACTAAGCTATTTTAATTCAGCCTAATTCTTACAAGGCTCAACAGGCTGAAAGCAAGAAGAATATATGAGGAGAGTCACAGAAATACAGCAGGGAATAAATCCCTCGGCTCACTGAGTGCAAACACTGGGAGTATAGACCTGATGGTTACAATCTCAGAAAAGGGGGTAGATAATTCAGAATTTAGAAGGGAAATTATTTCACACAGATTCCTGTGTATCTCATGATTTATCTGCCCCAGCGAAAGTTAGGATCTAAAACTTTGACAGACCTCCATAGTTGTGTAGTGGAGAGTGCTATTGTATACTGGCTGTATCATGGCCTGGCAGGAAATCACCAATTTCTTTGAATGGAAAATCCTACAAAAGGTAGTGGATTCAGCCCAGTATATTTTGGGTAAAGCCCTCCCAATCATTGAGCACATATACATGAAATGCTATCATAGGGAAGTAGCATCCATCATCAGGGATCCCCACCACCCAGACCGTACTCATTTCTTGCTGCTGCCAACATGTAGAAGGTACAAGAGCCTCATGGCTTACACCATCAGGTTCAAGAACAGTTACTATCCCCCAATCACCAGGCTCTTGAACAAAAGAGGACAACTACACTCACTTGCCCATTTATTGTGATATTCCCACAACCTATGATCTTACTAGAAGGACACTTTTATCTTGTTATTTCATGCTCTTGTTATTTATTGCTTTTTTTTATATTTGCATTTTGCATAGTTTATTTTCTTCTGCACTCTGGTTGATCTTTCATAGATCCTGTTGTACTTACTTTTCTACAGATTTGCTGAGTATGACCACAGGAAAATGCATCTCAGGGTTGTATGTGGTGATGCATATGTACTTTGATAATAAAATTTACTTTGAACATTTCAGAATATTAAGAGAACCAAAGAATATTGGGATAGTGGAGAAAAATGTCAATGACTTCAAAGATGATCTTGAGAAATAGTGGAGCAGGCCTGAGGGTGACTTGACTCTAGCTCTTATTTCTTATGTTCTTTCGTTTTAACGAAGCTCTAGATCTTGATAATGTTGAACGTCAGCTGTAAGTTTGCAAAAAAAGTTCTCGTGTCTGGGAATGGAGGACATACCAAGTTACCTCAGAGTTGCTGTAACCAATATTACATTCATAAAGGACATAAATCTGACTACAATAACTAAAGAGAAATCTGGTTGCTGTGTGCCCCCGAGGAAAGTCCTTCTCAACTGCTCACTAGGTTGTTGTGTGGAACTCGTCCATCCTGAGACACATCAGGTTGACCCTCACCATGCATCAACTCTTAAAGATCCTTAACTTAGTCAATTGAGAAGGACAGTAAGGCATCTCTTTTCAGAAATGGCTGCCTGTAGAAATTCTACTCCATCTTACACCTGCTTGATAATGAAAAGCAAGACCTTGCTTTCCTTTGAACTTTGTTTTTAACCAAGAAGGCCACAACAAATCCAGCCTCAGGGCAGGACGTTATCAAACAAGGCCACATCATTACCCCAACTTTTTATCTGGCTTCAGTGAAGCATCTTGCCTCTAATAAGATTTGTACTGGAGTGGAATTTCTCAAAACTCACCAGTAAAATAAGCAAATCATCTCAACATCCAATCCCAGTCAAGATCTCCACCATCAAGGGCCTAATTACATTTAATCAATTTGTCATTCGGATGCTCGACAATAAGCTCCCAAAATAAATATTCCAAGCTCTAGTTTGACAGATGATTATCAAGCAGAAAGAAAACATAATTCAAGAATATTTTCAAAGCATTCTTGAAGCGTAACTTCATCACCAACCTTTGTAGAATCCTTGGCCCAGGAGATTCAAATTCAGAGCACACACTCTCAAACTACACACCCATCTGCTCTGCCAAGCACCTCCTGGCTGACTGTTGACCTCATCATCCACCTTGGAACCCATGGGACCAGAGTAAGGGCAATCCTGAGAGGCTGCCCAAAAGGAGAAGAAACATGGCCTTGCCAAGAACAAAATAAATAAAAACTAAAATAGATTTTTGGCCAAGGTGTCCTTATTCTCTTGTAAGGGAAAAAAGCTAGATTAATTTCAAAAAGATTACATGTTCAAATCTCCAGAATAAGATCCAAAATAACAAGAAGCTTTCTATAAGATCAGAGAGAGGAAATGTGAAACACAAACTTGTTATGCAACATTGCAAGTTTCTGTAGCTTTACTGTTAATAAGATGGAACTACATAGAAAAATCGTTATATAATTTATCTAAAAGTTGTTACCCGTAAATTCACAGGACTATTTCCCTCGTCATGAGGGTTGTTCCCACACTAACCGGAAGACCAGATAATTTATGGAAGACTCAAGGTCAATTAATTATGTAATTGTTTCTGAAGATCATTTTCCTGCCCACAAAGTTAACCCAGGATGTTCTGATCCCAACTGCAGCCAATATGTGATAATCATCAAAGATGTTTGTTGCGTTACCTTGTTAGCAGATGCCAGTCAGTAGAACAGACACTGTGTATTTCTGGGATCTTAGTAAGTAAACAGCTCCCGTACCTTTATTTAACCTCGCAAACTATTCTCTATTGAATCTGTCTAGTGCTTGAGACTAGAAAAAAAATTCTCTGTGGCAGAGATGCTCTATGG
This sequence comes from Hypanus sabinus, assembly GCF_030144855.1. Taxonomy (NCBI): domain Eukaryota; kingdom Metazoa; phylum Chordata; class Chondrichthyes; order Myliobatiformes; family Dasyatidae; genus Hypanus; species Hypanus sabinus. The sequence goes on from NC_082721.1 coordinate 14,502,810, forward strand.
ATGTGCAATTCAATATGTCCCAATAGATCCAGCTAACCAACATAAATGTATGAATGTAGATTATATCTCTGTAATGAGGCCTGATTCATACCCAGTTACATCAAAGGGCTGTAATTCTACCTTCCTCTCAGTGGCAACAATCAGCCTTTAATAGGTTCCATTATTAATTGTTTTTCTGCCTCACTGCAGAGAACTGACCACACTACAAGGACTAAAGCTTCTGTTTCAGGAGTGGGGGGTGGGGATGGATGGGAGGGGGAGGTGGCAGGGAAACTCCTTCACAATTATTTTTGAACCAAAGCCAGTTTTTCACATCCAATCCTCCTCTCACATGTTGCTTTTTTGGTGGGGGGGGGGGAGTGAAAGGACATTACAAAAGCGAAGCTGCATGAGATCAGTTTAATTGAACCAAGATTGTTGCTTGGAGTAGATTTGGACCCAAGATGATAGATCCGTGAGGCAGAGCTAGATTAATTCCACAATTTCATTCAAACTAGATATATCTTTTATAATCAATAAATTTCTCCTACCAATTTTCAGATTACACCTGGAGGACTTTCATTATTTTGTACTAGTTCATTATAATCCTTGCTTGATTACTTGATTGCATAACTTCATGTGGCTCTCCTATGACGGGAATTGGACAGAAGGCTATAAACTCCCAAGTGGATTGCTGGCATTGAGTGTAGTCTGACAGCTGGGCATACAATAGATAGAGCGTCAGGTTCGTATCCTTTACCCCATCAAGAAATAAGCCACATATCGCCACATATACATGTAAGAAAAAAATAATGGATCTGCTGCAAATGACGAACTATTTCAAAGACATCTGCTGGGTAACAAGATAGCTGAATTGTATTCATAAGGACAACATTGTAAAATGGCAAAATCACCTATCTTAATCCTCTTTTCTATATTTGGATTAAATTAGGTTCAGTAGTCCAAATTCAGTATCATTTGGGGCAAGGCGTTAAAGGCTGTAAATGTATCAGTCGCAGGGCTTATTGTCACGAGAACTGCGGACCTTCGGGCCTTTGTGTGAGCCGTAGAGTGTTGGGCTTCTAGGTTCCTCAAGCACCTGTATTACTTATTCATGGAAAAGAGTAAAGAGTCAACTTTTAGGACCAATAAGAGTCTTGGTCCAAAACATCGACTATTTTCTCCTTTGCATAGATGGAGCCTGGCCTGCTGAGTTCCTCCAGCAATTTTTGTGTGTTGCTTTGGATTTCCAGCATCTGTTGATTTTCTTGTGTTTGGTATTTACTAATTGTTGCCTTAATGAGAGTCATTAAATCCTTGTGCTTTCTGTTTAATCTTGTTAAGTTAATTGTGACTGGCAACACACATAAAATGCTGGTGGAACGCAGCAGGCCGGGCAGCATCTATAGGAAGTACAGTCGACATTTTGGGTTGAGACCTTTCATCAGGAGGTCTTGAAGAAGGGTCTCAACCCGAAACGTCGACTGTACTTCTCCACGGACGCTGCCTGGCCTGCTGCGTTCCACCAGCATTTTGTGTGTGTTGCTTGAACTTCCAGCATCTGCAGATTTCCTCGTGTTTGCATAATTATGACTGGCATGGGTTTTCTGCTTTCTATGATTATTAAATGTGGGCCTCCCGTTTAGTGCTCATCATGGAATTCTTGTGTTGAGAATGATCTGTCTTTCAGTGTCCCACTGTCATGTCACTGATCCTCTGCTTAAATTCCTATGTATAACCTTTGATTTCTGTCTCTACATAGAGAGTCTGCTATTCCTCTGCATCTGGGTTCAGTCACTGCCAGCGATTACCATGACACTTATTCACAGGAGAAGTAGGTGTTATTTAAAGTATCTGATGAGGGTCAAGAAGAGAATAGACTGGTCCTGATGAAGGGTCTCACCCTGAAACATTGACTAATTTATTATTATATTGATATTTATTATAAAAGGAATCTAATACTTTATTCCTCACCAAAGATGCTGCCTGACATTCTGAGTTCCGCTAGCATTTTGTGTGTAAAGCTCTGCATTTCCGTCATCTGCAGAATCTCTCGTGTTTAGAGAGAGTGGCAATATTCATTGAGGACTGCCTCACTGAGTGAATGGACCTCATCACCTCAACTATTTTTCATGAGGCACCTCCAGGGAACAGGAAAGCTCTACTTAAGAACATGGATTAGAGTTACAGGTAGCACACTGTGCCCCTGGTTTTGCCGTCCCTGTCTGGAATGGCCATTGGGAGTTCAAAGAGATTTGAAATGTCAACAAAAATATTCAAAAGCTTCTATAGATGTACCATGGAGAGAATTCTGACAGGCTGCATCACTGTCTGGTATGGGCGGGATACCGCCCAGGCCTGAAAGTAGCTGCAGAGGGTCGTAAATTTAGTTGGCTCCAACTTGGGTAATAGTACCCAGGACATCTTCAAGGAGTGGTGTCTCAGAAAGGCAGCGTCCATTATTAAGGACCACCAGCACCCAGGGCATGCCCTTTTCTCATTGTTGCCATCAACTAGGAGGTACAGAAGCCTGAATGCATGCACTCAGCGATTCAGGAACAGTTCCTTCCCCTCTGCCATCCGATTCCTAAATGGACATTGAACCCGTGAACACGACTTCACTTTTAAAATATATATTATTTTTGTGTTTACATGATTGTGAATCTCCAATATACATTGTAGTTGATTTATTTACTTATTTATTTTCTTCTATGTTATGGTATTGCATTCAACTGCTGCTGCCAAGGTAACAAATTTGATCCTGATTCTGAGTTTATCGAGTAAGCACATTTCTTATGTGCTGTGTGACTGATGCCTCAACCTTGTAGGGTATCCGTCAGGTTACGTATGATCCTTATATGACAGCCACCAGGCTCCTAAATCAGTGTGGATAATGTCACTCACCTCAACTCTGAACTGACTCCACAACCTACCGATTCAGTTTCAAAGCCTCTACAACTCATGTTCTCAGTATTATTTATACATGTATGCACATATTTATTTGTTTATTTATTTATCTATTTCTCTATCTATCCATTTATATATGTGTGTATTTATATATTTACACAGTTTGTCTTCATTTGCACTCTGGCTGTTTGTCAGTCTTTGTATTCAGTTCATCACTGTGTGTCTTTGTTCTGCTCTGAATGACAACAAGAAAATCAGTCTCCAGGTAGTATATGCCAACATATGTGTACTTGATAATAAATATACTTTACACCAGATCTTCTATTAGCTTGTATTAGCATCCATTGTAAACTTCTCTGCAATACACTTTTTCCTCAATGTCAGCAAAACATTGGATATTGACTTCAAGAAGCAGGGTCGAGTAGACATCCGTCTGGACCAATAGTGCTGAGGTGGGGAAAGTTGAGAGCTCCAAATTCCTGGGTGTAAATATCATTAACAGCTTGTCCAGCAAAGCAAGCTCACCAGTGCCTCTAATTCCTCAGAAGGTTAAGGAAATTCAGCATGCTCCTGATGGACCTTAGCAGCAGAAGTCCATGAACATATGCTCAGTGGAAGCTTCATTAGATACAGGAGGCTACCTCAATGTACTAATTATGGAATGATCTGTGGAGGTGGCAAGCAAAACAAAGCTTTTCTCTGTATCTTGTTCCATGTGACAATTGTAAACCAATTACCAATTGATAACTAATGGCAAGACTCCATGGACTGTATATAATGCAGTTTGAACTTGCATTATCAGTGTTATAACACACACAGTTGCAGGAAGAATTCAGCAGATCAGATAGCATTTATGGAGGGAAATAAACAGCATTTTGAACGGAGACTCCTCATCAGTCCTGATGAAGGGTCTCAGCTTGAAATGCCTGAATCAGGATTAGAATCAGGTTCAGTATCACTGGCAAAGTAGGGCAGTAGTGATCATGGGTTCAATATCCATTCAGAAATCTGTTGGTAGAGGGGAAGAAGCTGTTCTTGAATCATTGACTGTGTGCCTTCAGGCTCCTTTACCGCCTCCCTGATGGTAGCAATGAGAAGAGGGCATAATCTGGGTGATGGGGATCCTTAATGATGGATGCCGCCTTCTTGAGACATCGCTCCTTGGAGATGTCCCAAAACTATGGAGGATAGTGCCCATGATGGAAGTGGCTAAATTTACAATTCACTGCAGCTTATTTTAATCCTGTGTAGCAGCCCCCCACCCACACCAGACGATAATGCAGCCATTTAGAATGTTTATTTTCCTCCATAGATCCTGCCTGACTTTCTGAGTACCTCCAGAATTTTGCTTGTATTGTTCAAGACTTTAGTATATGTGGGCTCGTTTGTGTTTGTGTTAATAATAATAATGTTCAGAATTTCTTATATTTATGAGTCCATTTTAAAATAAAAAGTTTTAAAACCACAGAACCATTGGAATTAAGGTGAGAAAAACTTCAGTAAAGAAAACAGACCAACAAAAACCAGAAGTTAATAAATTCTTTAAAACATGAACCTCAGCTTTGTGGTTAAGATCTAGTAGCATGCAGATTGTGTGTAAGGTAGCTTTAAAAGCCATATATATAAAGCTCCAACCACAGCATAACAACAGATATACATTAATGTAACTACTTAAAAAAATCAAGGTGTAGTTTGGATGTCTAATTTAAAATAATGTTGAGTTAATGTTATATTTAACATTTATTTGACTTAACATTTAGGGATATTTCTAACCTTTTTGGAAATGTTGATTACAGATCTCACACTCACACTCAAATAGTATGCAGAGGAGGCTGGGGCATTAATTGAAAGTAAATTTGCTATCAAGGTACATGTATGTCGCCATATACAGCCCTGAGATTTGTTTTCTTGTGGGCATACTCAGCCAATCAAATAACCATAATAAAATCAATGAAAGACCACATCCAACAGGGCAGACAACCCATTTGCAAAAGACAACAAACCATGCAAATACAAAATAATTTTTAAAAACTAATAAATAAATAAGCAACAGACATCAACAATGAGAGATGAAGAGTCTTTGAAAGTGAGTCCAATTCAGTGATAAGGCAAGAGATATTGAGTGAAGTTATCCACTTAGGTTCAGGAACCTGTTGGTTGAGGGGTAATAACTGTTCCTGACCTGGTGGTGTGTACTCTGAGTCTCCTGTACCTTCTTCCTAGCAGCGAGAAGAGAGCATGACCTGGGTGGTGGGGTACCCTGATGACTGGTGCTGCTTTCCTGTGATAACGCTCTGTCCAGATGTGGTCAGTCATGGGGAGGGTTCTACCTGTGATGGACAGGGCCATTACAGTTATTAACTCTCTCTGGACTTGGTTAACACAAGATTAGCTGCCTAGATATGATGCCTTATTTTTGCACAGCTCAATGTGGAAATACTTGTCTTGTATTTAATCAAGCTCAGGCCTTAGAACAGGCTAAATACTTTATCTTCTCCCCGGTTCACTCCCACACACTCTCCTGTTTAACAATTTTAGTGATCAATATTTGGAGCATTGTCAATGGTACAGCTAGTGATTCATTCCCGAAAGAGAAGGCTTTGCAAATAAATAATTAACATTCCTTTTTACACATCTAAATAACAGGCAAAACATTTACCTGGATATCCGTAGAGACGGGTGAGATGAGTTCTGGATAAATAAGAATAGCAGCTTAACAGGAATCAGGTGGAAATGCTCATTGGAACTGCCAAATCGAATGGTTCTTTTAACTCTCTGATGGTTTAGGTTACTCCAGAACAAGGTTAAGTTTGAGAGATTAACAAGTACTCTATGTGTTGGCCTGGCCAATAACATGACTGTAAGAACTGGAATCTAGACAGCTGAAGCAGAAAGGTGGCAGCCTTAACATCCTCCTTGAATATACTTTGGAGTCTCTAAAATCTTGTCTGTATCAAACTACATTCAAAGAAATCACATGGTTAATGCTGAATTATCAACTGTGCAGTAATTTATTACAATCAAAGTTCAGAGTTAAAACTCCCACCAGTGAGTTAACCCTGACTGTTGTGTAATGGATTCGTAGCAAGTCCATATAAAGAACTGACACGAATCTCTCGCCATTTTCTGTGAAAAATGAAACAATCCTCGGCATGTGTGCTCAGCTTGTAACTTAATGTGGGGCTATTAGTCCCATCAGCAGATTCAGAACTGCCATAAACTTAAACAGTGGTTGATCGTGCATTGTTTAAATCCTTGCTATCACAGATGAGTCCAATCCTTGAGGACCTGAGGATTAAATATGGCTAAATATTAACAGCATTTCTGTATAGGAATGTCTTACGCAAGCATATCAAGTGGTTTCAAGCAACTGTGTTATAAATGGTTATTGGTGGGCCCTACCAGCATAAAAATAGTTCAGAAAAATCATATTATTGTTGGGAGTCCAAGGAGATTCAGATCCCTCAGCCCAGCGTTCGCGGTCATTGGCAAAATGGTAACAGCCCACACTGAACCTCAAGAAATCTGCCCGCGATAATCTAGCAATGTCTATGAAATCGACTTCTAACTTGTATTTCCTGAAGTGAAGCATTAGTTCAAGAGGATCCCTTGCATTTAACAGGAAGGATGTCAGCAAACTGACTCGGCAGCCAATCCTGTTAAGGAAATCTCAGTCGGCAAACAGAAGTAAGAGGAACATATTTTAATGAACATTTCAAGGAACATAAAATAGATATTGGAAGCTAAATCAAAATTGGCACTGAGATATAATAATTCAAAAACTATATTGAATAAAATGATATAGACAATAGACAATAGGTGCAGAAGTAGACCATTCGGCCCCTCGAGTCTGCACCGCCATTCTGAGATCATGGCTGATCATTCACTATCAATACCCAGTCCCTGCCTTGTCCCCATATCCCTTGATTCCCCTATCCATCAGATATCTATCTAGCTCCTTCTTGAAAGCATCCAGAGAATTGGCCTCCACTGTCTTCCGAGGCAGTGCATTCCACACCTCCACAACTCTCTGGGAGAAGAAGTTTTTCCTCAACTCTGTTTTAAATAACTGACCTCTTATTCTCAATCCATGCCCTCTGGTACTGGACTCTCCCAACATCTGGAACATATTTCCTGCCTCAATCCTATCAAATCCTTTAATTATCTTAAACATTTCAATCAGATCCCCTCTCAATCTCCTCAATTCCAGCGTGTACAAGCCCAATCTCTCCAATCTCTCTGCGTAAGACAGCCCTGCCATCCCAGGAATCAACCTAGTGAATCTACGCTGCACTTCTGCATTCTGGCAATTGCCAGAATGTCCTTCCTTAAACCTGGAGACCAAAACTGTACACAATATTCCAGGTGTGGTCTCACCAGGGCCCTGTACAAATACAAAAGGACATCCTTGCTCTTGTACTCAATTCCCCTTGTAATAAAGGCCAACATTTCATTTGCCCTCTTCACTGTCTGTTGCACTTGCTCATTCACCTTCATTGACTGATGAACTATGACTCCTAGGTCTCTTTGCATTTCTCCCTTACCTAACTCTGCACCGTTCAGACAACACTCTGCCCTCTTGTTCCTGCTTCCAAAGTGGATAACTTCACATTTATTCACATTGAATGACATCTGCCAAGTATCTGCCCACTCACCCAGCCTATCCAAGTCTCCCTGTATTCTCCTAACATCCTCTTCGCATGTCACACTGCCACCCAGTTTAGTATCATCAGCAAACTTGCTGATATAGTTTTTAATGCCCTCATCTAAAACGTTGACATAAATTGTAAAGAGCTGTGGTCCCAATACAGAGCCCTGTGGTACCCCACTAGTCACCTCCAGCCAGTCTGAGAAATACCCATTCACTGCTACCCTTTGCTTTCTATCTGCCAACCAGTTTTCTATCCATGTTGAAACCCTGCCCCCAATGCCATGAGCTCTGATTTTACTCACCAATCTCCTATGTGGCACCTTATCGAATGCCTTCTGAAAATCTAGGTACACTACATCCACTGGCTTACCCTCGTCTAACATCCTTGTTACACCCTCAAAAAACTCCAACAGATTAGTTAAGCATGATTTGCCCTTGGTAAATCCATGCTGGCTCGGCCTAATCCTATTACTGCCATCAAAATATGCCACTATTTCGTCCTTAATAATGGACTCAAGCATCTTCCCCACGACTGACGTTAGGCTAACAGGGCGATAGTTCTCTGTTTTCTCCTTCCCTCCCTTCTTGAAAAGTGGGATAACATTAGCCGCTCTCCAATCTTCAGGAACTGATCCTGAATCTAAGGAACATTGGAAAATGTTTACCAATGCATCGGCAATTTCCTGAGCCACCTCTTTTAGAACCCTCGGATGCACACCATCTGGACCCAGGGATTTATTAGCCTTCAGTCCTATCAGTCTACTTATCACAGTTTCTTTCCTAATGTCAATCTGTTTCAGTTCCTCTGATATCTTATGACCCTGGCCCATCCATACTTCTGGGAGATTGCTTGTGTCCTCCCTGGTGAAGACAGATCTCAGGTACGCATTAAATTCTGTTGCCATTTCCCTGTTTCCCATAACAATTTCTCCCAATTCATTCTTCAAGGGGCCAACATTGTTCTTAACTATCTTCTTTCTCTTCACATAGCTAAAAAAGCTTTTGCTATCCCCTTTTATATTCCTGGCTAGACTGAGATCATACCTGATTTTTTCTCTCCATATTGCTTTTTTAGTTAAGTTCTGCTGTTCCTTAAAACTTTCCCAATCATCTGTATTCCCACTCATCTTAGCCCTGTCATACTTCTTTTTCTTTAATGCTATACAATCTCTGACTTCCTTTGTCAACCACTGTGGCCCCTTCCCCCTCTTTGAATCCTTCCTGCTCATTGGAATGAACTGCTTTTGCATCTTTTGTATTATCCCCAAGAATATCTGCCACTGCTGATCCACTGTCTTTCCTGCCAGGGCATCCGCCCATTTAACTTTGGCCAGCTCTTCCCTCATGGCTCCGTAGTCTCCTTTATTTAATTGCAACACTGACACCTCTGATCTGCCCTTATCCCTCTCAAATTGTAGATAAAAACTTATCATGTTATGATCACTACTTCCTAATGGTTCCTTTACTTCAAGATCACTTATCAATTCCTGTTCATTACACATCACCAAGTCCAAAATAGCCTTGTTCCTGGTTGGCTCAAGCACAAGCTGTTCCAAAAATACATCCCTTAGACACTCCACAAACTCCCTATCCTGGGGTCCAGCACCTAACTGATTCTCCCAGTTCACCTGCATGTTGAAATCTCCCATAACGACTGCGACATTACCTTTAGCACATGCCAATGTTAACTCCCTAATCAACTTGTACCCAATATCCACGCTACTGTTTGGGGGCCTGTACACAACACCCATTAGGGTCTTTTTACCCTTACTGTTCCTCAGCTCAATCCACACAGACTCTACTTCCCCTGTTCCCAAGTCACCCCTTGCTAAGGACTGAATCTCATTCCTCACCAACAGGGCCACCCCACCCCCTCTTCCCATATTTCTGTCTCTACGATAGCACGTATACCCTGGTACACTCAATTCCCAGGCCTGATCCCCTTGCAGCCATGTCTCCGTTATCCCAACAATATCGTAGTTCCCCATTTTCATCTGAGCTTCAAGCTCATCTGTCTTATTTCTGACACTACGCGCATTCAAGTATAGAATTCTTAGCCCATTCCTCCTCTCTTTGCTTAAAACACTGTCTATTGTACCTAACCCAGCTCCTTGAACTTCCATCGGGCTAATTGCACCTTGAATTTTGATGACCTTCTCAAGATCACCCAAACCTTGTACACATTTAACCCCATGCTCCTTCTGACCAACCCTCTGTACATGTAACTTTTCCAACACATGTTCTGTCTCACCTTTCTCCTTTACACAATTAATATTTGGGAAACGTGTATTCCCCACCTGTCCCTTATCCTTCATCATATCATCTTCTCTCGTATTCTGGATCCCTGCCCCCTGCACATCTAGTTTAAACCCCCCCCCCCCCCCCGAGCAGCACTGGCAAACATTCCTGCAAGAACGTTAGTACTCCTCCAGTTCAGATGTAGACCGTCCCTTCGAAACAAATCCCAACATCCCTGGAACAAAGACCAATTATCCAAAAACCTGAACCCTTCCTTCCTGCACCATGCTCTCAGCCTCGTATTAATGTGCATAATCATTCTATTCTTCGCCTCACTCGCACGAGGCACAGGTAGCAATCCCGAGATTGTCACCCTGGAAGTCCTGCCTTTCAGCTTCACTCCTAACTCCCTGAACTCTCTAAGCAGGACCCGCTCACTCACCTTACCTACTTCGTTGGTCCCTACATGGACCACTACATCTGGGTTCATGCCCTCGTTCTCAAGAATAGCCTGATGATTTTCATTATTTAAAATATCATTATTTAAAAGATTTAGAAATATTTATCTGAGGGAATTACAATCCAGTTATATGACATATTGTTCAGGCTCACTTTAGTAGGAATTAGTACACTAACCTTCAATTCACACTGCAAGGCTGTTCACAATGAAATCAGTTCTACGTTCCCCAAAGTCCTCTCCAGTTCATTGACTTCTAAAGCTAAATCAAAAATAGTTGAACAATGTATCCTGTTGAAGAACTGCAAATCACAGAGAGCATCTATTTGGGATTCAAATGTACAGCTGTGAATGCATGTATTGAAAAGTTGAGATCATTTTCAATTTATAATGTGGGCAGGTGCTGAAAGTTTCACTAGCTTATAACTGTTCTATCCTGACCATTCAAAACATAAGAAAAATCCACAAATAAATAGATGTTACTCATTTAAGTTGCAATCAGCATTGCGTGCACTGTGTCAAGTACATGTCATTAATTAATCCATTCAAAGTACACAGGTGGGAATGTCTTTGGTCACTGTGTGTTAATAATGTCATGAGATCACATAACTATACAACACAGTCAGTTCATCGTTCCTGTGCTGGGAAAATCTATCCAATTGATCGCACTTCCTATTTTTCCATGTCTCTTTTTTAGAGACTATTCAGTTCTCATTTGAAGGCTAAAGTGAAATGTGCCAATCTCTTAATCTTTATGTAATGCATCCATCAAGTAAACAGAATTAGCTTCCATGAAAGTTAGCTGTAAGCTATACTATTCCTGGGTTCTCTTTTTATTCTTCTCACAAAGAGAAAATTCTTTTACCTTATTCACTCTGCTGAAACTTTTCTAAGTTTTAAATACCTTTATTAAAACTTCCCTTAACCTTCTCTGCTCAGAGGTGAAGAATTCCAACTTCTGCATTCTCTCCATATTACCCTTCATGAGCTCTCTCTATGACAAAAAAAACTTAGCAGTGAACTTTCTTTTCCTGACAATTCCTATCATCATGAGAAAAGTTTTCTGATTATGCTGGAAATAATTTACAAAGACACCTTCTAGACTTAGGCACTGGGCCAGAGTGAAAAGGTCAGGGAGTTGGGGCATGAGGCGAGGGTCAGGCAGGTTTAGCACGCTGCCGGGCAATGTTTTCTCAGCTCTGCACTGAGCTAAGAGTCTGTGGACAAACTCTTTGTGGACTTCAGTTCAGAACACTCTTTGCTTGTGTTTACTGTTTGTACAAGTTGTTATTTTTCTCTCTGTACGCTGGGGGTTTGATGGTCTCCCTTTTGTATGTTTTTTGTGGTATTTCTTTGTTTCATGGCTGCCTGTAAGGAGACAAATCTTAAGGCTGTATCATGTACACATACTTTGATAATAAATGTGCTTTGAAATCTGAACTTTGAACTTTAAAGCCACAAAAAACAAAGTTAGGAAAATAACTGCGGAGTGGCAGGTACATTCCCCAGTTACGTGTCTGCAATACAAAGCTGTAGGAGAGGATTTGACGAATAAAGTGGATCCTCTTCAGTTCCCTTCCCAATTAGGTGCAAAGTGGATTTTCCCAGTTTCAGTATTTGGACAAGAAACAATCTGCTAGAGGAACTCAGAAGGCCAAGCACGATCTATAGAGGGGGAGTTGTGACGAGAGGCCTAGGCGAGGATGGTAAGGAGGAAAGTGCTGGAATATCTGAGGCTAGAATCGAGACATGATTTTGAGACTGAGACGAGAACAGGGTTCTTGACTGGAAGCTAGATGAGAACCTGATGAGACTAGACGAGAATCCAAATGTGACAGAAATCCTAAACACAATCACAGACTAAACCAAAGTTGAGCTGACGATTGAGCCTCAACCTGAGTTCAGGTGCTCTTGAAGCATCCAAATCCTGGTACCAAAACATGACTGCCAATTAGCAGAGCGGGCTAGAATCTTTAAAGAGACTGCGCCACCTAGCCATACTCTGGAGAATCAGAGTGTCTAAATCCCAGATGCTGGCACAGTCAGGACCATACCATAACACCAGTATCGTGCTCTCTCTAGTTGGGACCTCTAAATATTGATTAAGGAAACTTTTCTGAACACACTTGACAAATTCTATCCTATTCAGTCTTTTCATTGTATTGGATCCCCAGTCAATATCGTTGACATTTCAGGTTGAAATCTATCATTGGGACTGAGAGCGGAGAGAGAAGATCAGTCAGAAAATGGACCAGTTGGTGTAGTGGTAGATGCAGCATAGAGAGAGATTGTGAGGAAGGATAGGTAGTGAAGAGGACATAAATGCAGTCATTGGGATGGATTGAAGTATGTCTGTCTTAGTGAAGAGAAGTGTCAGGAACAAGAACAATGAACTTAGGGCATGGAATTACGACATCGCAGAGACTTGGCTGTCACCAGGGCAGGAATGGTAGCTGGAAGTTCTGGAGTTTAGATGTTGCAAATGGGACATGGAGGAAGGTAAAAGAGATGGAGTGAATTTGCTAATCGGGGATAGTATGACAGCCGCAGAAACAGCGGTGGATGTCATGGAGGAATTGTCTACTGAGTCAATGTGGGTGGAAGTCAGAAGCAAATGGAGCAAACACTCTGTTCTATAGACCTCCTCACAAGAGCAACAGAGACACTGAGGAGCAGATCAGGAAATGGATTTTGGAAAGAAGCAAATACAACAGAGTTGTTGTCATGGGTGACTTCAACTTCCCTAACATTGATTGGCACTTCACTAATGCAGAAAGCTTAGATGGGGTGGAATTTGTTAAATGGTTCTTGGAAGGATTCCTGACTCAATATATAGACAGGTCAATGGGAGAGAGGTCACTCTGAATCTGGTCAGGAGATACTTCTTGGTGGGTAAGCATTTCAAAGACAGTGATCACAGCTTCCTGACCTCTTGAACAAGGATAGGAGTAGATGGTATGGGAAAGTATTTAATTGAGAGAGGGTAAATTATGAAGTAATTAGGCAGGAATCTGGAGCATATGTTGGGAACAGATGTTCTCAGGGAAATTCACATTGGAAATATACAGAGGAGCACTTGCTTGGGGACCTGGATATGTTTGTCCTATTGAGGCAAGGGAAAAATAGCAGGGTGAAGGAACCTTGGTTGAGAAGAGATGTGGAGCACCTAATCAAGAGGAAGAAAGAAGCATGCTTGAGGTTGAGTTCAAGAATGGACTTAGGGTAGCTAGAAGGGGACATGAGAAGGCCTTGGTGAGTAGAATTAATGAAAATCCCACGCAGTTCTGTGTGTGTGAAAAACAGGAGGATAACTAAAGTGAGGTTAGAACCAATCTAGGACAGAAACGGAAATGTTTCTGTAGTCAGATGGGGTAGGAAGGTTCTTAATGAATACTTTGCCTGAGTATTCACCAATGAAAGGGAAAATGCCTTGACAAATGTGAGGAGAGTGTAAAACAGGCTAACATGTCGATGTTAAAGAGAAGCTGCAGGAACTTTAGAAAAAACTTTAGGATAGGTAAGTTAACACGAGAAATTCTGCAGATGCTGGAAATCAAAAGCAACACACACAAAATGCTGAAGGAATTCAGCAGGTCAGGTAACATCTATGGCAATGAATAAACAGTTGACGTTTTGAGCTGAGATCTTTCATCAGGACTGAAAAGGAAGGTGGAAGACGCCAGGATAGGTAAGTCCTTGGGCCAGAGAGGATATACCCCAGGTTACTATGGGGAGCCAGGGAAGAAATTGCTCTGCCTTTGTCAGCGATTATCTTTGCATCTTCCCCGATCACAGTAGTAGTATCAGAAGATTGAAGTGTGGCTAACGTTATTCCTTTGTTGAAGAAAGGTAATAGGGATAATCCTGGAAATTATAGAGCAATGAATCTTACGTCAGTGGTGGGCAAACTATTAAAGAGGATTCTTGGGGATAGGTTTACAACCATTTGATAGCATAGTCTGATTAGGGACAGCCAGCATGGCTTTCTGAGGGACAGGTCGTGCCTTGTTAGTCTAATTGAATTCTTTAAGGAGGTGATGAAAAAAATGGTGAGGTAGAGCAGTGGATATGTTGTATATGGATTTTACTAAGTTTTATAAGATAGTCCATGGTAGCCTCATTCAGAAAGTCAGGTGACATGAGATCCAGGGAAATTTGGTTGTGTGGATTCAGAATTGGCTTGCCAACAAAAGGCATAGGGCAATTGCAGATGAAGCATATTCTGCTTGGAGAACAGTGATCAGTGGTGTTCAGCAGGGATTTGTTCTGGGATCCATGCCCTTTGTGATTTTTACAAATGACTTGGAATAGGAAGTGGAAGGGTGGGTAGGTAGGTATGCAAATGACGTAAAGGTTGGTGTTGTTGTGCAGAGTGTAGAAACTTGTCGTAGGTTACAATGGGATATTGATAGGATGCAGAGCTGGCCTGAGAAGTGGCAGATAGAGTTCAATCTGGAAAAGCGTGAAGTGATTCACTTTGGAAGGTCGAGCGTGAAGGCAGAGTCCGGATTAATGACAGTATTCTATGCAGTATGAATGAACAAAGGGATCTTGGGGTCCACATCCACTCATCTCTCAAAGCTGCTGCGTAAGTTGATCGGATGGTTAAAAAGGTATATGGTGTGCTGGTCTTCATTAGTTGGGGGATTAAATTCAAGAGCCACGACGTAATGTAGTAGCTCTGCAAAAGAGTGGTGGAGTGCACTGGCAGGAGTGGTGAGCAGATATAATAGGGATATTTAAGAAATTCTTAGATTAGCACATGGATGAAAGAACAATGGAGGGCTATGTGTGAAGGAAGGGTTATTTTGATCTTAGATTAGGTTAAAAAGTCGACACAATATCATGGGCCGAAAGGCCTGTACTGTTCTGTGCTAGTAAAAATGGGGGTGGGAGGGGAGAGAGACAGAGGCCAGTAGGCGAATGGTGGATTAACCAGCACTGAAAGATGGTGGGCCAACGGAAGGAGGTGAGGGTTGTGGTGGAGGTGGAAAGGAGAGGCAAGTGGATGATAGGTAGAGGCAGGTGGATCAAGGTGGGGGGGAAGAAGGATGAAGGTGTATGCAGCTGGAAATGCAATTAGCAAGTTAGCAAGCCTACCAGTTTTAGAATCTGAAAAGTAATGGGAATCATTAAGAGAGAGGAAGGCAAATGGAGCCAGTTGAATTGGGGGTGGAGGTGGAATGTGGTAGTTGGTGGATAAAATGAGTGGGTTGTAGATTGATGGAACCAGGAATGTGGGGGGGGCAGGGGTGCAAAATGAATGATGCATTTCCTATCTTGGGACAACAAATCTTCATTTCAAATGACTGAATACATGTATTGACCTATTTAATGATAAGTGAGTGCTACCAAGAAAGTGAGACAGAAGTTACTTCACTATCCAGCTATAAACCAATTAGTTATCTCTATTCAAATATTCTTCTGATTGTGTTACTGTTGTGGTGCATTTAACAACCAGATGATCAATGTCTACAAACTGAAAGCTCTTATAAAGGGGTGTTAGGAAGACAATTTGTGACCCACAAAGGGACATTTTGTTGAAGGCCTTATGCTAGTGAACACGCTGTAAGGTTTCACTGCTAATGTAATGGCTTCTCTGTAATGTTCCACTGCTGAGGTAATGGTTTCTCTGTAGCAGCAAAGTTTGGGTTATGAGTAGAGATAACAGGGCATACTAGCCAATGAGCAGGATGTTGTGCTTTCTTGTGTGTCTCAGAGCTGGGAATT
Organism: Hypanus sabinus; assembly: GCF_030144855.1. Classification (NCBI taxonomy): domain Eukaryota; kingdom Metazoa; phylum Chordata; class Chondrichthyes; order Myliobatiformes; family Dasyatidae; genus Hypanus; species Hypanus sabinus. Next base: position 14,518,772 of record NC_082721.1, read on the forward strand.
TGCAGGTCTTTTGCCAGGGAGAGATGAGGGGAGAGGACAAGAATGGAGAGAGTTAGTAGATTGCTGGACGGAGTGGACTTGGAGCGAGGGCCCAAAGGTCAGTGACAATCGGAGGAGGTCGACAGTGGACGGACGGCCTTATCAGTGAGCTCCAACCTTGTGCAATAGACTGTTTCATGAGAATAGTCCCTTTTTCTTTTTTGTTTTCTTTTACTAACCATATAGTCAAAATAAGAATTATAAAGCTCAATCGTTTAATCGCATATTGTGTACTGTTTGTTATTTCGGGGCACTGATTTGTAACAGGGGACACATCGTGCAGCATCCACCCAAAGGAGATCTAAGTTTAGCTGGGCAAAGGGCTATCATCCCTATATAAGCCGCTATCCAAAGCAAGAGTTACACTCGCAATTCAGAAGCAGGTAAGGCTATAAGACACGGAAGCAGAATTAGGCCAGTCAGCACATCAAATCTGCTTCACCATTTCATCATGGCTAATCTATTTCCCTCTCAACTCCATTCACACCCTTTCACACCCCAACTAATCAAGGAAATTGAAAAACTATGGAACCTGAACAAGGTATGCATTGTCCCAATAGTAATTTCTACAATTGGTATCATCCCAACGTCATGACACAATAGCATTAAACAATTAGACCTACAGAGCAATATTTATTTAAATCTCTAGAAACCCACAATACTAAGAACCACTAGAATAGTCCGAAGTTCCTAGCAAGTGAGAAATAAGTGCACTTGGCTATGCCCATATCTCAGGTTTTACCAGCCTGAGCCGAAAATAACAAAATAATACTGAGAATATGAGTTGTAGAGTCCTTGTAAATGAATCCATAGGTTGTGAAATCACTTCAGTATTGAGATGAGTGAAGTTAGCAACATTAGTTTGAGAGCCCGATGGTTGAAGGGCAACTTTTTGGACTTGCATTGAGAGGCAGCTCCAATGCCTATCCAAATGGGAAGTACAACATAAACATGAAAAGTTCTGCAGATGCTGGAAATCCAAAGCAACACACACAAAGTGCTGAAGAAACTCATCTATGGAAATTAATTTACAGTCAACATTTCGGGCTGAGACCCTTTTTCGGGAAGCTCAACAGTATTTTTCTGCTTTGCAAAACTTAACAAAACAATTAATTTTCTTGTATGGAAATTCAGAACACAAGCAGTTTCCATAAACTAACAGTTTTCAATGAGAAAACACTGTCACTTTCTTCTTTATTACTCTTTATCATAACTCATAGATTTTGTTTATGTTTTTCAGAAGTTGACTCAATTAAAATGTTCTCTATAAAAGGAGAGTTTGTGAATGTCATTATAAATAGTTTATTAATTCAACAATATTTTTGCAACCCCCATTTCAAAGTCCTTGTTTCTGGAGGGTCAAAACTAGCACAATATGTTCAGATTAGTAATCGGTTTATCTAAAGTGGCAATGGAATAGAATTTCCAAACATATGTTAAGTTTATTGCAATGTCAACATTAGTTTTCTCAGTCTATCAGTTATTCTTTTCTGCAATGTTTTGTTCCTTTAGTTTTAAGTGAAACTGCCAACACTGCCAGTGACGTCAAAGATTGAACATTTTGTGTACTGGATCAGTGGATTTACCACACATCAGGGCGTTTCAGTAACTAGTTTAAATCCAACAACTTGTGCTGGATTTAAACCATGCTGAGGTGCCACTCCATAGCATTACATTAGCAAGATGGTATTACAGTTTCGGGCGTTAAATCGGTGGGTTGCTGGGCGGTGTGGCTCATTGGGCTGAAAGGACCTGTACCTCGCTGTATCTGTAAATAAAATAAGCAAATAATTTATCCTCAACATTCATTTCAAGCTCCTGACTGGTTCCCTCCAAGAAACCCCACATTCCCTTGAGCAAGTTTTGACTCCAACCACTAGAGTGCTTTCACCTTGAACCCTGTTGACTGCATTCAATAAAGGTTTGATGGTCAAGTGCCAACTTGATACCAAAGGCAGCCACCCCTGTCCTCACTTTTGAAGTTTGCTCCCTGTTCCATTCAAGACTCTGGAGAGTGGGCAAAGCCCAGTCTAGTTATTGGTCAGTGGGTTATTGAGTTCTACCTAAGTCCATTGTTGACAACGCATTTCATAGATTTGCTGATATCTGAGATTCAACCAACAGAGCATCAATTGGCTAGTTTGGATTCATCTTGCTTTTGGCTGTAATGTTCCCATATTTTCAGCTGGATGTCAGTGTTGAATTACACTGAAACAGCTTGGACGGAGGCATGGTTAATTCTGAGAAATGAATGTTGCCCGGTAACACAGCCTTCACAGTGATTCCTTGATGTCAAACAGGGTAATCTAAACTGCCTGGAGACTGGCTTCTGTGGTGTCGGTGACTTCAGGAAGGAGCTGAGTTGTATCTTTTTCTCAGCACTTGTTACTGAACGTACTTCATCTTTGGTGCTCATGGACTTGGCCTTGCTGATATTAAGGCTGGAGAAGTTCTTGAAACCTTTCTCCAGTTGGCTGTTCATTATCAAACACCTTTCAGATCTGATTTGAAGCTTGTTTCCTTTCAACGCAGAAAAAAGAGCATAGAGCTTTTCAGCACAGTACAGGTCCTTTGGACCACAGATGTTCTGCCGACCTTTTAACCTACTCCAGGAACAATCTAGCTCTTCTCTCCCACATGGCACTTCATTTCTTTTTCATCAACGTGCCTACTTAAGAGTATCTTAAATGTCCCTAATGCACCTGCCCCTACCACTGCTCTGCAGCAAGTTTCCACGTGAAAATCCGAATGGACTGAAGGATAACTTCACTCAATTTCATTTGCCTATTATTGAAATGTTCCCATAATCAATTAATTCACTTTCAAGGACTTTTCATCCTATGTTCTCGATATTTATTGCTTATTTTGCTTATTAATATTATTTCTTTATTTTTGTATTTGCACAGTTTGTAGTCCTTTGCACACCAGTTGGATGCCCAAGTTGGTTCAATGTTTCATTAATTCTGATATGGTTATTATTCCATAATGGATTTAATTAGTATGCCTGCAAGAAAATAAATCTCAGGTTTGTATATGGTGACTATATGTACCTTGATAATAAATTTACATTGAATGTAAAGTGTTGGGAGTTAGAAACGGTAGGCTCAAGGATAAACTAGCTGTATATCACATAAAACCAGTGTCTTTGCTGGCTACTAAAATGTTTTCAAAGCAGTAATGAAAGCAATAAACTGCAATAACTTTCCACTAAAAAATTTTGTTGATAGGCTCAGGGAAAAATGAGCTACAGTAAATCAACATAGAAGTTTGCAGCTCTCATACATAGAAACATCTCAGGTTACTTTGTAGAGTTGCTGGTGAACCCTGAACTAAGTGTGGAAATGTGAGATAAAAGGATAACAGAGAAATCAAAAGCAGAGTGGACATTAATGAGATGTTAAAGATTAGCTTTATTCATCACATGGACTCTTTAGGTACACCTGCTTGTTAATGTAAATGTCTAATCAGCCAACCATATGGCAGCAACTCAATGCATAAAAGCATACAGACATGGTAAAAAGGTTCCTTTGTTGCTCAGACCAAATATCAGAATGGGGAAAACATAGAAACATAGGAAACCTACAGCACAATTCAGACCCTTCAGCCCTCAAAGCTGTGCTGAACATGTCCTTACCTTAGAACTACCCAGGCTTACCTATAGCCCTCTATTTTTCTGAGCTCCATGTACCCATCCAGGAGTCTCTTAAAAGACCCTATCATATCCGCCTCCACCACCGCAGCCAGCAGCCCATTTCATACACTCACCACTCTCTGCGTAAAAAACTAACCCCTGACATCTCCTCTGTACCTACTTCCAAGCACCTTAAAACTGTGCCCTCTTGTGCTGGCCATTTCAGCTCTGGGAAAAAGCCTCTGATTATCCACACGTTAAATGCCTTTCATTATCATCTACACCTCTATCAGGTCACCTCTCATCCTCCGTCGCTCCGAGTTCACTCAACCTATTCTCATAAGGCATGCTCCCTAATCCAGGCAACATCCTTGTAAATCTCCTCTGCACCCTTTCTATGGGTTTCACACCCTTCCTGTAGTGAGGTGACCAGAACTGAGCCCAGTATTGCAAGTGGGGTCTGACCAGGGTCCTATATAGCTGCAACATTACGTCTCGGCTCTTAAGCTCAATCCCATGATTGGTGAAGGTCAATGCATTGTATGCCTTCTTAACCACAGAGTCAACCTGCGTAGCTGCTTTGAGTGTCCTATGGACTTGGACCCCAAGATCTCTCTGATCCTCCACACTGCCAAGAGTCTTACCATTAATATTATATTCTGTCATCATACTTGACCTACCAAAATGAACCACCTCACACTTATCTGGGTTGAACTCCATCTGCCACTTCTCAGACCAGTTTGCATCCTATCAATGTCCAGGTGTAACCTCTGACAGCTCTCCACACTATCTACAAAACCCCCAACCTTTGTGTCATCAGCAACCTTACCATCCCATCTCTCCACTTCCTCATCCAGGTCATTTATAAAAATCACAAAGAGTAGGGGTCCCAGAACAGATCCCTGAGGCACACCACTGGTCACCGGAAGAAATGTGACCTAAGTGATTTTGATCATGGAATGACTGTTGCTGCCTGATGGGGTTTGAGCATCTCAGAAACTGCTGATCTTCTGCAATTTTCTTGCACAGCTGTCTAGAGTTCACAGAGAATGGTGCAAGAAACAAAACAACAGCCAGAGAGTGGCAGCGGTGTGCAGAAGAACATCTCCGAATGCACACCAAGTTGAACCTTGAAGTGGATTGGCTACAGCAGCAGAAGCCTATGAACATACAGAAAACCACTCAGTGGCCACTTTATTAGGTACCTCCTGTACCAAATGAAGTGCTCACTGAGTGTACAACGAAATGCATTGTTTGGGTCAAATCAAGGCGCCACGGACCATGCTGCCAATCCTGCAAGTGTCTCCATGTTTCCTGCACCAACAAGGCACACCCAGAACTTACTGAAGGTAACCCTAACTCATATGTCTCTGGAATGTGTGAAGAAACCGGAGTACCCAGAGGAAACCCACACAGTAGGAGGGAGAATGTAAGAAACTCCTTACAGGCAGTGGTAGGAATTGAACTTCAATCAGTGATCACTGGCACTGTAATAGTGCTACACTTAACTATTATGTTACTGTGTTGAAAGACAGATATGCAGATATGGCTAGTAATAGGGAGGGCAAGATCACTGGTGGGGGAGTGGTGCTTCAAATCAAAGATCAAAGATCAAAGATCAGCTTTATTTGCTATATATATTTACATGTGTTAGGAAGTAATAAATGTATTATCAGTTACGGTCCGTGGATGAACCGAAACTTAACTTTTAAGGAGACCAGAAAAAAAAATAGTTGAGACCACGATGAGATTCAATACAAAGGAATATTGATGATGTGCAGATATGGAGGGGTGGGCTTCTGATAAGGAATGATCATATGGTTTGCAGTACACCCAACATGTGCCACCATTAAGTATTCAGTTAGAGATACATACGTGATTTAATATCTCTCCCAGTCCTTTTATAATAAGGAAATACAAAGAATGTGGCTTTCCATAAGCCCATAAGATATAGAAGAAGAATAAGGCCACTTGGCTCACTGAGTCTGCACTGCCATTTCATCATGGCTGATCCATTTTTTCTCCAGCCCCAAACCCCTGCCTTCATCCTGTATCCCTTCAACCCTGACCAATAAAAATCTATCAACATCTGCCTTAAATATACATAAAGACTTGGCCTCCACAGCTGCCTGTGGCAATAAATCCCACAGATTCACTACTCTCTGGCTAAAGAAATTCCTCCTCATCTCCATTCCAAAATAGCCCCTCTATTCTGAGGCTGTGTCCTCTGGTCTTAGGCACTCCTGCCATAGAAAACGTCCTCTCTACATCCACTCTATTAGGCCTTTCACCATTCGATAGGTTTTACCTAGTTCATCCCTCATTCTTCTGAATTCCAGAGAATACAGGCCCAGTGGCATCAAATGACCTTCATATGGAAGCCATTTAATCCTGGAATCATTTTTGTGAGCCCCCTTTGAACCCTCTCCAGTTTCAGCACATCATTTCTAAGATAAGGGACCCAATTCTGCACACAATACTCCAAGTGAGACCTCACCAGTGCTTTATAATTCTCAACATTACATCCTTACCTTTATATCCTAGTCCTCTTGAAATGAATGCTAACATTGCATTTGCCTTCTTCATCACAGACTCAACTTTCTACGGGCACCCCTCTGGGTCCCAGCTATACCTGCCTTTTTGTTGGTTTTTGTGGAACAGTCCATGTTCCAAGCCTATACTGGTATCTATCCCCCACTTTTCCTTCGCTACGTCAATGACTGCATTGTTACTGCTGTCTGCACATATGCTGAGCTTGTTGATTTCATTAACTTTGTCTCCAACTTTCACCCTGCTCTCAAATTTACCTGGTCCATTTCCAACACCTCCCTCCCCATTCCTGATCTTTCTGTCTCTATCTCTGGAAACAGCTTATCTACTGATATCTATTATAAGCCTACGGATGCTCACAGCTACCTGGACTATTCCTCTTCCCAACCTGTCTCTTACAAAAACGCTATCCCCTTCTCACAATTCCTCCATCTCTGCCGCATCTGCTCTCAGGATGAGGCTTTTCATTCCAGGACAAAGGAGATTTCTTCCTTTTCTAAAGAAAGGGGCTTTCCTTCTTCCACCATCAACTCTGCTCTCAAACGCATCTCTCCCATTTCACGCACATCTGATTTCACCCCATCCTCCTGCCACCCCACTAGGGATAGGGTTCCCCTTGTCCTCATCTACCACCCCACCAGCCTCCGGGTCCAACATATAATTCTCTGTAACTTCTGCCACCTCCAACGGGATCCCACCACCAAGCACATCTTTCTCTCCCCCTATGTGACTCCCTTATCCATTCGTTCCCCCATCCCTTCCGACCGATCTCCCTCCTGGCACTTACCTTGTAAGCGGAACAAGTGCTACACCTGCCCTTACACTTCCTCCCTTACCACCATTCAGGGCCCCAGACAGTCCTTCCAGGTGAGGCGACACTTCACCTTAAGACTGGTGTGATATACTGCATCTGGTGCTCCTGGTGCGGCCTTTTATATATTGGTGAGACAAGACGCAGACTGGGAGACCGTTTCGCTGAACACCTATGCTCTGTCCGCCAGAGAAAGCAGGATCTCCCAGTGGCCACACATTTTAAATCCACGTCCCATTCCCATTCTGATATGTCTATCCATGGCCTCCTCTACTGTCAAGATGAAGCCACACTCAGGTTGGAGGAACAACACCTTATATACCGGCTGGGTAGCCTCCAACCTGATGGCATGAACATTGATCTCTCTAACTTTTGTTAATGCCCCTCCTCCCCTTCTTACCCCATCACATATTTATTTATTTATTAGTTCATTCATTCATTCGTTCGTTCATCCATTCACCCATTTATTTATTTATTTATCTGTTCATTCAGTTAATTATTATTTTTCCTTTTTTCTCTCTCTCTGCCCCTCTCACACTCCTTGCTTGCTCTCCATCTCCCTCTGGTTCTCCCCTCCCCCTTTCTTTCTCCCTAGGCCTCCTGTCCCATGACCCCTTCCCTTCTCCAGCTGTGTATCCCTTTTCCAATCAGCTTTCCAGCTCTTAGCTTCACCCCACTCCCTCCGGTCTTCTCCTATCATTTTGGATTTCCCACTCCCCCTCCCACTTCCAAACCTCTTACTATCTCTTCTTTCGGTTAGTCCTGACGAAGGGTCTCAGCCCAAAACGTCGACTGTACTTCTTCCTATAGGTGCTGCCTGGTCTGCTGCGATCCACGTGCATTTTGTGTATGTTGCTTGAATTTCCAGCATCTGCAGATTTCCTCGTGTTTTAATCTTTAGGGAATCCCGCCCAAGCTACAAGTATAGGGATATCTTGTTACAACTATTCTTGCCACTAAATAGATCACATATACACTGTTTAAGTATTAATTTTGTTTCATTGGAGTCTGATTCTTGAGTTGAAGGGATTGTCTGATTTTGAAATATTGTGCAGCTTGTTGTAATTCTGGTCAGTATTTGGAAGGTTATGAAGTGTTCATATTAAAATGTAACTCAGCCATGGATGGTCCCAAGCTTAGCGGTGAAAGGAGGAGGTTTGGCCATGGGACAAGTAACCCCATCCCTTAAAAACCTAGAGCTACAGAAACACCAACAGAATGTCAAGGACTTCATCCCTGGAAGGGTCTTCGAAGGGCTACGCATGGGGACAATTTGAAAGGATGGCCCAGGACAGAGGGCCCTGGTGAGCAGCTGATGGCAGTCTAGGCCCAGTAGTAGTGATGGGGGCATTCACCATTCATTATTAAAACATATGATGGGACCTGACAGGGTAGATACTGTAGGGATTTTTCCCTTGTGTTGGAGTCAACAAGTGTATGGAATGGTTTCAGAAGAAGCAGAGCAGGAAACTTATTATGAAAGATAAAGATGAGGAGGAATTTCTTCACTCAGACAATCAAAAAATGTAGTAGAGTTTAAGATCAGATTGGGAATTATCTTAAGGCAGGGCTTGATAGGTTCTTCATTGGATGTGGCATCAAAAGTTACAAGGAGAAGGTGGGGAGTGGGGTTGAAGATGGGAGAAAAGGATCAGCCATGATTGAATGGTGGAGTAGACTCGATGGGCCAAATGGCCTAATTCTGCTCCTATACCTTATGGTGTTATGGTCTTATAGAAGAGCAGAGCAGGCTGGAGCCTGTATGACCTACTCTGCTGCCATTTTTAATGGCCTTAAAGTAGTCGACTAAAAATAATAGAGTGGAAAGACACTTCCTGGCTGAGCAACATCTGATGGGTCAGACAGTTACCGTCTGTGTTGTTGGTGGTTTTTAGAGGGGCTGGGAATACAAACTATGTGCTATCGCAGTTCTCTAGCCTTGGGTTGTCTGCAGAGAACCTGTTTATAACCAAATCCTTTAACAAGATGCAACATATGCATTCAATGATGAACAACAGAATAATTTCAGTATTTTCATAAATATTTCACAATGAACACTTGGCTTTAGAGGGAAGATTTATTTATTTATTTGTTTACAGATGCACTGTGGGACAGTCTGTCCGGCCTAACGAGCTATGCAGCCCAGCAACCTATTCAACACTAGCCTCATCACTGGGCAATTTCCATTGACCACCTAACCAACTAACCAGTATGCCTTTAGACAGAGGGAGGAAACCAGAGGAATCATGAGGAGACCACACAAGCTCCTTACTGATGGCACCAGGACTGAACTCCAAACTCTGATGGCCCAAACTGTAATAGCATCGTGCTGCTGAGCTATCTGGCGCCCGCAGGGAGATTTCATTTTATATGTGGATATTCTGAGTGATACATACTTCTAGTACAACGCCATTTACTGCTTTATAAGGAATGTGATGCAAGGTAACAAACACCGCGTTACTCCGTTGCTGGGTGTGACTATGTCTAAGCGTCCAACTAGAACTTCCCATTGCTGTAAGTAAACATCAGGTCCCTTTGTGCCAAATGTGTATCGGGCACACCTGAGACAAATGAGCAAGTAATTGTTTCAGTAGATTGAAAGAGTGCCATATCGCCTCAGTGTTATCTTTACTAAGATTTATCTCGAGGAAGTATGACAAGCCTGCTGATTCCTTAGAGTTTCTGACCCATTTCATATTAAAGTGGAGAATGAATGTACTGAGAACTTTGAGCAGGCATTGATGTGTACAGTAGCCCTGTGTAAAAGATGGATCCTGATGCTTTTGCAATCCAAAAGGTTCTTCAGAAGTCAAGAATGATGCAAAAAAACTTGGCGCTTACAGTCGTTTTATGAAGAGTTACAAGAGCAACAAGGCGGGGATGGAGAAGCATGATGAGAGACCAATAAAGAGAAAAAAAAAGACCAATTGTGTCTTCTCATACCAGACAACTGATTACAGAAATTCCATTGATAACAATTAACCAATAAGATAGCTAGGTTCATGTAATATGACACCTGCCACTAAAACCAAGAAGTTGGTGTGATGAGCTGGGGGGGACCGAGGCTGTGACCCTGCTCCGGCTGCTCCAGGCTTCGTGTCTATGGACTCAGTTTCATTCTGGATGCTGTTGCTTGCTTTTAGTGTTTGCACAATTTTTTTTCTTTCTTCCTCTGCACATTGGGTATTGATCTTTTTTAAAAATTTGATTCTTTCGGGCTTCTTGCTTTGTGGCTGTCTGTGAGCAGACAAATCTCAAGGTTGGCTCACTTATGCATACTTTGATAATAAATGTACATTGGAGCTTGAAGTTTGAACTTTGAACAGTACGGAGGCAAAAGCAGTCACTGTAAAACTCATAATAATTACATGTATATAGGTAATTATATAAACATATAAAAATGAGCATAGGAGAGTTGAACAATAAAATTAATAACAATTCCACAGCTGAAACAACACCACCCACCAGGCACCTTCTGCTTCATCTGTGGATAAGCCTGAAGCTTCGGTTGGTCATTTTAGAATGGAAGCAAAATCATCTTCGTTCCTGAAAGACTAATGTCAGGAATAGATCCATTATTTCTGTATTCACATGCATTGACTTTATTGACTATATTTAAATCCTTGTTGGGATATTTGACCTTCTTAAACATTTCTGACAAAATTTCTGATTAATAATTAAATACATTTTTGATCTAACGATCTGGATCACTTTACTAAGATGTAATTGCTGAGTCTTGCAACTGTCCTTGAACCAAGCTGAATCCAAGCGGCTCATACTCAAAAACAAATGTTTTTTTTTTCAGTTGCTGCTATTATACTCCCCTCTCCAAGTCTGGGTTTTGCAAGGATGTGAACGTTACATTAACAGCTCTGCTGGAGAGAAGTCACCCATGGTGACTGGAGTTGTGTGGTATCTTTATAAACAAGATTAGCACGTTTCATTGGAAAACTAGAGCAACCCTGGAAATCTGGCTTCTTATTATACAACTAGGACTTTCTGTTGCTTGAATAGAAGCGGTCAACATGGAAAGATATCAAGAAATGTTTGAAACCATTGCAAGGAATGTAGCCCATGAACAAAGAGTAATTCTGCTAATATTCTAAGAGTAGCAAAGACCCAGCTCAGATCTTCAATGGCTGGTCAATGTTCCCATTAGTCTGTTCACAAGATGGCACCAGATGGCATTGTGCCTGTAAGACCTTGGTCTCCACCTTTTCTTCCCCACCCCTCCCCTTCACTATAACTTAAACTGCAAGTATTTTCTCACTATTCTGATGACCAAAATATTTTTCTTTCTCCACAGATGCTGCCGAACTACTCAGTATTTCCAGAAATATCAGTTTTGTTAATGCTTCCAGAATCAGAATCAGAATCAGGTTTAATATCACCAGCATATGTCATGAAATTTGTTAACGTAACAGCAGCAGTCCAATGCAATACATGATAAAGTGAAAAAAAATAGAATGATGGTCTTCATTCTGTTGATTTATCCAGAGCAAAGATGCCTGTGTGTATATTTGTTTAACATGTACTTGATGTTGCACTCCAAGAAGCACATGATACTTCACAAATCAACCAACTGATTCCAATGGCATGTTTATTGGGATGGAGGCCGGTGACTAGCGGGGTGCCTCAGGGATCTGTTTTGGGCCCAATGTTGTTTGTAATATACATAAATGATCTGGATGATGGGGTGGTAAATTCGATTAGTAAGTATGCCGATGATACTAAGGTAGGAGGTGTTGTGGATAATGAGGTGGATTTTCAAAGCTTGCAGGGAGATTTATGCCGGTTAGAAGAATGGGCTGAACGTTGGCAGATGGAGTTTAATGCTGAGAAGTGTGAGGTTCTACATTTTGGCAGGAATAATCCAAATAGAACATACAGAGTAAATGGTAGGGCATTGAGGAATGCAGAGGAACAGAGAGATCTAGGAATAACTGTGCATAGTTCCCTGAAAGTGGAGTCTCATGTAGATAGGGTGGTGAAGAGGGCTTTTGGAACGTTGGCCTTTATAAATCAAAGCATTGAGTACAGAAGTTGGGATGTAATGCTAAAGTTGTACAAGGCATTGGTAAGGCCAAATTTGGAATATTGTGTGCAGTTCTGGTCACCGAATTACAGGAAAGATATCAATAAATTAGAGAGAGTGCAGAGACGATTTACTAGGATGTTACCTGGGTTTCAGCAATTAAGTTACAGAGAAAGGTTGAACAAGTTAGGTCTCTATTCATTGGAGCGTAGAAGGTTGAGGGGGGATTTGATCGAGGTATTTAAAATTTTGAGAGGGATAGATAGAGTTGACGTGAACAGGCTGTTTCCATTGAGAGTAGGGGAGATTCAAACTAGAGGACATGATTTGAGAGTTAGGGGGCAAAAGTTTAAGGGAAACACGAGGGGGTATTTCTTTACTCAGTGATAGCTGTGTGGAATGAGCTTCCTGTAGAAGTAGTAGAGGCCAGTTCAGTTGTGTCATTTAAGGTAAAATTGGATAGGTATATGGACAGGAAAGGAGTGGAGGGTTATGGGCTGAGTGCGGGTAGGTGGGACTAGGTGAGATTAAGGGTTCGGCACGGACTAGGAGGGCCAAGATGGCCTGTTTCCATGCTGTGATTGTTATATGGTTATATGGAAACCACGACGATTGGAGCTGATGGATTTGTTGCAGCCTTCATCCGTATTCACAGCCATTGAGTTCGAAGTAACTTCGTCCGCCTGTTCCACCATTGAGGTCTTGGTTGGCTTGTTCTTTGTCAGGGACCTCACCCTTGACCTTACCACCATGGGTGACCCTACCAGGAGCATAGCTCCAGACGGCATCGCTCTCGGGATCTCAGGACCACACAAGCTTCTCCACCATGACAAGGTGACAATCCACAAAGAAAAGTAAGCATATATATGTATATTAAAAATAAAATTAAAAATAGTGCAAAAGCAGAAACAATAAAAAAGTAGTGAGGTAGTGTTCTCGGGTTCATTGTCCATTCAGAAATCTGATGGTAGAGAGGAAGATACAGTTCCTGAATTGTTCAGTGTGGGCCTTCAGGCTCCTGTACCTCTTCTCTGATGGTAGCAATGAGAAGAGGGCATAAACTGGGTGATGGGGGTCCTAATTGATGGATGCTGCATTTTTTAGGCATTGCTTCTTGAAGATATCCTGAATGGTACAGAGCCTATTGTCCATGATGGCACTAACCGAGTTCACAACTTTCTCAGCAGGCCAGGCAGCATCTATAGGGAGAAGCGCTGTCGACGTTCCACCAGCATTTTGTGTGTGTTGTTGTTTGAAATTCCTGCATCTGCAGATTTCCTCGTGTTTGCTCACAATTTTCTGTAGCTTCTTTTGATTCTGTGTAGTGCCTCCCCTCCACCCCATACTAGATGGTGATACAGCCAGTTTGAATGCTCACCACAGTACATCTGCAGAAATTTGTGGGTGCCTTTAGTGACATACCAAATCTCCTCAAACTTCTTTTGAAATATATACCTCCTAAGTCATACATGATTCACCAGATCCTCAACTTATAGAATCGGAATCATTTAATATCACTGATGTATCTCATGAAATTTGTTGTTTTGTGGCAGCATTAAAGTGCAATACATAAAAATAGTATAAATTACAAAAATATATTTATTAAAATTAAATAAAATTAGTGCAAAAATTGAGCAAAAATAGTGATACAGTGTTCATGGGTTGAATCATTGTCAATTCAGAAATTCTGATGGTGGAGGGGAAGAAGGTGTTCCTAAGCTGTTGTGTGTTTCTTCAGCTCCTGTACCTCCTCTATAATGGTAGTAAAGAGAAGAGAGCACATCCTGTGTGACGGGGGCCCTTAATGATGGATGCTGCCTTTTTGAGGCATCGTCTTTTAACGATATCCTCAATGATGGACCTGGCTGAGTTTTCAAGCCCCTGCAGCTTTTTCAGAACCTTTGATAGATTTGTGATAGATTCAATGACTATCTTGATCGATCTTCAAGTACAAGGATTTCAGTTTCTCCCAGATGTTGTCTGCAATCAATAGTTGTCTGGTATCTCAAGCAGTTATGGATTGAGGTATTCTTCCAGTGTTTGTAATTGTAAGGCATTGAACAGATTAGCCAGAAACACCTTGAATACAATGTGGCAGGGAGTTCAGAAGCCCAGTGGCCTGGGGGAAAAAGCTGTATCTCACCCTGACTGTTCTTGTTTTGATGCATCATAGTCTCCTGCCCGAAGGTACAAAGTCAAAGAGGATGCTGATGGATGGGTGGGATCCTAAATAATACTAAGGGCCCAGTGTATGCAACTTTCCTGATAAATGCCCCCAATGGATGGTAGAGAGACTCCTATGATCCCCTCAGCTGTTCTCACAGTCCTTTGTAAGAACTTCTGGTCCGATGCTTGACTGTTCCCATACCAGATGGAGATGCAACTTGTCAAGATGGTCATAATGGTGCTTCTGTAAAATGCAGTTAAGATGGAGGTGGAGCTTTGCTTACCTTAATCTTCTTAGGAAGTGGTGATGCTGCTGTGCTTTCGTGATGTGAACTCCCAGAAGTTTGGTGGACTTCACTCTCAGCGGAGACAGAGTGAAGTGTGTCATTTGTGTCAACTCTGTACTGGGGTCAGATCACAAGTGGTGCCATGATTCTGGCGCCAACATAGCATGCTCACAACTAACTCAACCTAACCTGTATGTCTTTGGAATGTCGGAGGAAACTGAAGCAGCTGCAGGAAACAAGCAGTCACAGGGAAACCATACAAACTCCTTATAGACGGTGATGGGAAATTAACCCAGATTGCTGGCTTTTTTCAGCACTGTCTTACAGATGATAATATTTACTGGCCTTGACAATAATTATCTCTATCTCTCCATGTAAAAATATAACATAGAAACATAGAAAACCTACAGCACAATGCAGGCCCTTTGCCCCACAAAGTTGTCCCGAACATGTCACTACCTCAGAAGTTACTAGGCTTACCCATAGCCCTCTATTTTACTAAGCTCCATGTACCTATCCAAAAGCCTCTTAAAAGACCCTATCATATCCACCTCCATCACCATTACTGGCAGCCCATTTTACTCTCTGAGTAAAAAACTTAACCCTGACATCTCCTCTGTACCTACTCCCCAGCCCCTTAAACCTGTGTCCTCTTGCGGCAACCATTTCAGCCCTGGGAAAAAGCCTCTGGCTATCCACACAATCAATGCCTTTTATCATCTTTTACACCTCTGTCAGGTCACCTCTCATCCTCCGTCGCTCCAAAGAGAAAAGGCCAAGTTCACTCAACCTATTCTCATAAAACATGCTCCCCAATCCAGGCAACATCCTTGTAAATCTCCTCTGCAACCTTTCTATGGCTTCCACATTTCACACATTTTGTTAACATCTTTAGGTTGCCTTTAAAGACTACTTGTGCTTGTGGTATTCGAGCATTTCATATTTTTGCACTCGAATACTTGGCTAGTTGACTACTAAAGACATGCACTGTCATACCTGTTTTAATTTAGTGTAATTTCAGCAGCAACTGCTGCTCCACGGTGAAATGCAGTGTCCTTAACTGTCTCTGATCTGATCCACAGAACTCATGCAAAATAGACTAGAGTAATATCTAGGGCCTGTTTTCTGTTTTCCAGCAGATCTTCTGCAGCCGCAGAATTTTCAGAGTCCACAAGGCGGCATATGATACATCTAAAACCCTACGGTGAAATATATGCACAACAGAGAAGCGATGGAGCAACTTACAAAGTTCTATTGAATCAAAAAGCTGTGGGCTTCTCCATTTGTCAGATCATTTGCTGTTGATCATCAATTCAAGAGGAAAACTGATGTCCAGCAAGTGTGATGACATCAAACAGGCACCACAGCCAATCACAACCCTTTAAATTAGAAAGCTAGGTGATTAGAGTTCTTAAAGTATTAACTATTTTATAGAGACCACTTTAGTATTGAAATGAACTCATAAAATTAAAGCAGAAATTAAAATAATCATTTAAAAACTTACTTCTTACATCTCATGTTTAAAGTCTTCAAATCAAGTTTGCTAAAAATTAACTAAAGCAAAAATTAAAATAAAGTGAACAACAATTTACAATTCTTTCACTTGCATTGTGTACTTCAGATTATTCTGAAATGTTTGCGTTTATTGGTGGGAACATTTTTAGTAGATTATGTATCCATGATGAGAAGTTTCATTCTAAACTGAGATTAATTTACAGAATTCATACATATCATCCTCCAATCTCATGGTATTGTAACAGTTGGTGCAACACTGTTACAGCCAGGGCGTCAGAGTCCCGAGTTCAGTTCTGACACTGTCTGTAAGGAATTTGTACATCAGGAGTGAGTTTCTTCCTGGTGCTCTAGTATCCTCCCACATTCCAAAGACATGAGGATAACTGATTACGTGGTGTACCTGAGTGGCATGGACTCATTGTGCTAGAAGAGCCTGCTACCATCCGGTATCTCTACATAAGTAAAAATACTGCATCCCTTGTTTATAGATAAGGGAATAAATATTCCATTTTGTTGCTAAGTGATGACTAAGATCTTGAACCATGAATAATAAGTACAGATATCTGCCAATTAATGCATAATACAGCATTGCCCATTGGATCAGTCAAGGCCAGCCATGGCAACCAAACCATAAAGGTAGGCAAGATACAGATAATTTCAAGCTGGAGGCTAACCACAGCCTCGGTCCAGATCACCAGTAGGCTTGCTCACCAACATGTCTGACTGGCAAAGTAAAAGTGATCTGGGCAAGCAGTTAAATTTCCCCAACTTTATCACATTATACCTGAAGCTGACGTGGTCATTCAAAGCAGGTGGTCATGGTAGAACAGATAGTTCCTTGGGAAGACAGATACCAGGAGCTGGTAGAGCGGTGGTAGAGACAGAGATGGAGGACATGATTCAGGCCTTGGAGATGGGGTGTAGAGTTTTTGCTGGATGCTCGCTGTGCAGACCATCAATGGCTTTGCAGGGGGGGCTGCAAAGAAAGGAGCCGTCAGGACCATCACAGTGGCTGCAAATCAAGCCTCCTGATGGCTATAGATCAAGACGTACAACCTGTGGACCAATGCTGTTGGGACACAAGCAAGGGCCTGATCAATCCTGGCTAGGTCTCCCGGGTGACGGTGTCTGATGTTGAAGACCCGCAACACCCGATGGCCCCAGGTTACATCGCTGACGATGTGTCCCAATACCTCCCAGCATCTGTATCCCAGTTACCACAGTGTTCTCAGGAAAAGCAACATTACCACTTCCTCTTAATAACTTGGGAAGGGCTTTGGAGCTCCAGTGAGAATACAAAAGAAAAATATCTTCATGTAGCTATATAAATCTCCTAGAAGAGATTTTGTTTCGTGTGGCATAACGGCATAGAGGTTAGTGCTACTGCCTCACAACTCCATAGAACCATGCTTGATCCTTTGATGCCTTCTATGTGGAATTTGTGTGTTCTCACTGGGACTGCAAGGGCTACCTCCAGGAGTGCTGGTTTCCCAAACATCCAGGTAGGTTAATGGCCTCTGTAAGTAACAGCATCACAGGCGCAGAGCATCAGATCCACAACATTCACAAGGCATAACTTCCAAAAGAAGAAGACGTTAAACAGATTTTTACAAGAAAGAACACGAATAAAGCAAAATGAGCAAAATCTATTGTAGTGAAAAGTGGTCATGATGTCGCTGGAGTAAACTGGGAAAGTGATTAGATTTGTGCAGGTTGGTTCAAGGACTGAATAGTTAAAAGAAAATAATTGTTCTTTAAGCCGGTGGTGCGGGACTTCAGGATTCAGTACTCTCCTGTCTAATGGTATCTACGACAAAGAGATATGACCTGGATGGTGAGGATCTTTTAATTTTATTTCTATTTATTTATTGGGATTCAGCATGAAACAGGTCCTTTGGCTCTTTCAGCCATGCTTCCCAGCAATCCCCAATTTAACCCTAGCCTAATGATGGACTATTTATAATGACTAATTAAACTACCAACCAGTACGTCTTTGGACTGTGGGAGGAAACCGGAGCACCCGGAGGAAAGCATACAAACTCCTTACAGACAATGGTGGGAATTGAGCCCAGGTCGTCAGTACTGTAAAGTGTTGTGCTAACCACTACGCTAATGTGCTTTGATGATAGATGTTGCCTTTTTGAGGCAATGCCTAATGGAGACACTTCCAATAGTGGGGAAGGAAGTGCCTGTGATGTATTTAGCTGTTCATAATTTTCTGCATTTTCTTTATGTTCCTGCGCATTTGAATTGTCATGTGTGTTTCAGGAACTACAGGAGGCATGACCAATAGTACCAATGTCTCCTTTTGTGCGATAAAGTGTAGGTTAATGAAATTACACACTGAAGGCCCCATAAGGCATTTGAGAAAAAGATTCAATAACGTTAAAATCATGCCAAAATAGAATTGTAAAAGGTAACACTGATGATATTTATTGACATTTTAAAAGGTGGAAAGGGGCAAACTTTCAAGCAATAACTTACAGGTGGAATACAAGCTTAATGGCAGGATTCTTAAGAGTGTGGAAAAACAGAGGGATCTTGGGGGTTTATGTTTATAGCTCCCTCAAAACTGCAGCCTAGGTTGATAGGGTGGTAAAGAAGGTGAAGGGTGAGTTGGCTGAGCATAGCAGTTAACACAATGCTTTACAGTACAGGTGACCCGGGTTCAATTCCTGCCACATGGGTTTTCTTCAGGAGCTTCAGTTTCCTCCCTCAGTCTCAAGATGTACCAATTGGTAGTTTAATTGGTCATTTTTAACCGTCCTGTGATTAAGGCATCCATTAGTCTAATGAGACCATGGATTTACGCTTTAGAAGGTTTCTAGGGCGCAGGCCTGGGCAGGGTCGTATGGGAGACCAGTAGTTGCTCAAGCTGCAGGCCTTCCCCTCTCCATGCCACCAATATTGTTCAAGGGAAGGGCACTAGGACCCAAGCAGCTTGGCACCAGTGTCATCGCGGAGCAATGTGTTGTTAAGTGCCTTGCTCAAGGACACAACGCGCTTGCACCAGCTGAGGCTCGAACCAGTGACTTTCAGATCACTAGACCGATGCCTTATCCACTAGGCCACGTACCAACACATCGTCCCGTGATTAGGCTAGGATTAAATTGGGAGATTGTTGGGCAGCATGGTGAGAAGGGCCTACTCTGCACTGTATCTCAGTAAATAAAAGTTGGGAGGATTAAGTTCAAGAGCTCTGTGGTAATGTTGCTGCTCTATAAAACTCTGGCTAGACCACACTTGGAATATTGTGTTCAGTTCTGGTTGCCTCATTATAGAAAGGAGGTGCAAGTTTTAGAGAGGGTGCAGAGGAGATTTAACCAGATCCTGCTTGAATTAGAGAGCATGTCTTATAAGGATAGTTTGAGCAAGCTGGAGTGTTTCTCTTTAGAGTGAATGAAGATAAGAAATGATTTGATAAAGGTGGACAAGATGATAGGAGGCATATATCAAGTGGAAAGCCAAAGACTTTTTCACAGGGGAAAGATGCCTAATACAAAGGGACATAGATTTAAGGTGTTGGGAGGAAAGTATAGAGCAGGAGCTTCCAACCATTTTTGTGCCTTGGAGCCTTACCATTAACCAAGGGGTCCATGGACTCCAAGCTGGGAACCCCTGGTATAGAGGAATATATCAAAAGTAGTTTTTTACACAGAGAGTGATAGGCGTGTGGAATGCACTGCCAGTGGTGGTAAAGGCAGATATATTAGGGATATTTAAAAGACTCTTAAAAAGGCACATGGATGAAAGAAACATGGACTGCTCTGTGGGATGGAAGGGTTAGATTGATCTTGGAGAAGGTTAAGGTTGGAACTGTATTGTGGGCCGAAGGGTGTGTATTGTGCCGCACTGTTCTATGTTCTATGTGGATGTGGAGGCCAGTTATTGGGTATATTTACAGTAGAAGTTGACTGGTTTATGGTTATTAAGGGCATCAGAGGTTATGAGGAGAAGCCATGAAAATGGGGTTGAGAAGGAAAATAAATCAGCCATGATGGAATGGCAGAGTAGATTCGATGAAGCAAATGGCCCCATTATGCTCCTATGTCTTATGGTCTTATTATTAAGTAATACATAAAAGTAACACGAAAAATTCTGCAGATGTTGGAAAGCAAAAGAAGCACATGCTAAATGCTGGAGGAACTCCGCAAGTTAGGTAGCATCTATGGAAATGAATAAACAGTCAATGCTATGGGCCAAGACTGAGGAAGGACTGAGAAGGAAGGGGCAAGTTGCCAGAATACAAAGATGAGAGTAAGGGAAGAAGACCAGCTGGAATGTGATGTGAAGCTAGGCGGGTGGGTAAGGTGGCTGTGGTAGCAGGTCTGGGTGAGCACATGGTTGAAGAGTCAGAGGGCAGCAGAGATCACAGAGGGGGTGCAGTGAGAGAGGGTTTCACTGAACTCCTGTCAAAGAGAAGGTGTAAACCTCTTCAGGGTAGGCGTCCCTCGAAGAGACATCGCAGTGGAGCAGGAAAGCATAAACGTGAGAAATTTTGCAGATGCTGGAAATCCAAAGCAACACACAAAACTCATCAGGTCAGGCAGCATCTACGGAAATAAATAAACCTTGATTCCATGAATCCATGGTTTCACCGTAACAATTTTGCTTGTTTATATTTTGTTTGCAGAATGAGGGGATCTTTATGAGCATGTTCACACTTTCAATTATGATATGACCATGACTAAACAACCCTGGGAGTTTTCCCACATTGACTCATCCAAAAGTTGCATGGTGGGCAAAATAGAAATCTTAACATCTTCACCATCCCCACCTTTAATGATATAGTTTAAATAATGAACAAGTAATCTGTATGTGTAATAATAATTGAAACCTGAAGCAAGTTGGTTGACACAATGAAAGATGATTTGTGTATAATCACAAATGAGGGTGTGACCACATACATGCAAATAAAATCACTCCCATGATGACTGTTTTATTTTGAATATTTTATGGCTTCCAGATTCTGCAAATTATTGCTTGGGTAAACTTCTTACAAAAGCTAAACACTAACAAATCATTTGGGTAGCCCTCTTTAAGAATATTATGTCTAGTTTTAAGTGTGACACAGTGGAAAAGACAATCATCCGCTTCTGAACATAATAGCATGGGTGTCCAAGCTGGAACTATGTGTTGTTGAAACCCACTGCCGATACCCAAGGTCCTCTATATGACAGTATGGTAATACAAGTTGAAATCAGAAACACAAGTTATGGGGAGAACATTATATAAATTTCATAACCTCTGGCTTTCAATTGTTCTTTTCCTGTTGCAGAAATTGGATTGAGTAGTCCACATAGACAAGGTTCTACAGGGTCTGATATGATTTTCCATATTTTCATCTAGTTCTGTATTTCCTTATGTCATAGACTGAGAAAATAAGCAAGAAATGCACTGCAGAGTTTGCAAGAGCTTAAGTATAGTTCCCCTCACTTTACATTTTTATTGTTAACGTTCATTTATAGTCACTTTGACAAGTTAACTAGTATTTTATAGGCAAAATTCTTTAATGCCAAACAATGTAAGTACATGTTCAGCACAGCATTGTGGGCCGAAGGACCTGTATTGTGCTGTAGTTTTTCTATGTCTCGGTGTTTCTATGTTTCTAATGTGATATTACTCATATGCATAGATAATTGCAAATATTTTTTCTTCAAAGTATTATAAGTTGAAGGTTACATTTTGGTTTCTCAGTTAGACGTTCTTTCTATTTATATCATAAATGCCTCCCTTGAGCCTCCTTACACTCATCTTTTCAGTGAAAGTGTTACATTACATCTGGGAAACATACAGCTGATATTCTTGGGAGAAATGCTTTATTATCATTACACATAGAAGGACAAGTCACATCAGAGTTGGTTACACAGTTGTTGAGTAGTTGGGGGATTTGTATATCTTTGGCCCATGTGAAACCTGAATAGTCTGAGAATGCCGTCCGAACTTGATACTATCCCACAGCCTGTGGTTCTCAACTTATTCACAGTGATATAATTTGACTAAATAATTTTTTGCTGTCAGTGACATTGATACTGTTACGTCTGCTGCAATGAAGTGTTGGTGTTTATTTGGGACCACTCCATTGCCTTGAGACAGGAAAACATAGTACTTCATGAAGAAGAGCCTCAGGTATTCCGTTCCACACCATGAGCAGACAATAACAATACTCTTTTTGAAACAGAGCACAGGTAACTATGTTTTACTTTGCATAAAATATTGGAACTATTAAGTTTTATGTGACAATTAATATTTAATTATGTTAGAGTAAAAATGTCCTTCTCTGGACTTGACATCAGCCCTACATGGGTGATTTAAAGCACTGTGTTTGGAGTTAGGCGTAAGGTACATAAACATGGTTTAAAATGTCCCAGATTGTATTGTAGTGGCTGTAATGTCCAATGACTATTCCAGAGACAGATATTAGATTTCAATGAATTCCATAAATCTGGCATTTTCTAGATTACTTTTGTCATAAATTTCATAAAATGTTCTGGATTGCTGCAAATAGATGGGAGGGGTAACTGTAAACTGAAATACTAGCTGAAAAGAAATTATCTCTAAAAATGTGTTAACTGCACAATTAGCAAAGAAACATCAAGTTATTCTATTTTATTAGAACAGTTTCTTTAAAATGGTTCAAAATCATTTCAGTGTTTGCAAAACAATTTGGGCTCTGAAAGGCATTATATAAATACCATTCGTTTGTTTTACCTTTCAAACTGAGTTTTAGTCCCATACAGTGGCTAATGAGCAATTATAACTAAATATGGATACACATTTTTTGCTGTTTATTTATATTTGCATTTGCACAGTTCGTTTTCTTTTGCGTTCTAGTTCATCTTTCATTGATCCTGTTATCCTTCAAGAGGACCCAGAACCTTGTCGTGGTTTGCAGGCTTGTATGCTTTAACAACCTGGAGAGCTATGTTGGCTGGAGTCAGGGCTTTAAGCTTCAGCTCTTGATAGGGACACCCATGTCAAACAGGTCAAAGGGTAGAGGACAGACTAAGAGTGGTCCTAAGTCCTCCAACCCTCCAACGAACGAGAAACGGCAGTGAAGAATACTTCTACATCTGAGTGCGACGGTATTCCTGAGTCTCCGCCTGGGACTTGCATGACTGACGGTGGTGCAGACTGAGAGGGAGCTATTGACAGTGAAGGAAGTCCTAAACACTGCCAGCACTGCCAGAGATGGAGGACATTCATTGCTGCCCTAAATGCCAGAGGTATAACAGGCAGTAAGTGATCCTGTTATAGTTACTATTCTATAGAATTGCGGAGTATGCCCACAAGAAAATGAATCTCACAGTTGTACGTGGTGACATATATGTACTTTGATCATAACTTTACTTCGAACTTTTTATGTTTATGTATATATCATTTGATTATTCCTTAAGCAACCAGAAATATAAATGTAAAGAATGAGGTTCTTATCAGGCCACGTGGCCAGCACAATTCTGAGTTCGTTCTTTTAAAACTGTTCAACGCTCAGCCTTATTACTGGATTGCACACTTTTGTTTGAACTTCAGAAAATATCGATCTTAATTTTGGATTTGTTGGCAGAGCCAGATCTAAGAGCACTGCGGACCTTCTGACTCAGTTTCAAGCTCTGGTTAGTGAGTGAGTTTCTGAGTATCTCAAAGTAATCCCAAAGGATACCCAGACTCATTCACTATGAAGAAAATTATGTGCTGGTATTTCAATGATAAACATTAACATTCCATTTAAAAATTCATGAAGAGTTAAGAAGTTGTATTTCAAGAAGTAAAAGTATCAGTTATTAGGGGAACAATCAAACAGCATGTAGAAATTGCAGATTTGCGAATTGCTCTATCTTAGAATTATTGCAGTATTGAAGAAGGCCTTTGCTGCCTATAAAGTCTTTGGTAGCTCCCAATAAAATAACTCCATCAGTCACACATTCCCAGCTCTACTCTCATAGCCCTCCAATCTATCCCATTCTAAGAACAGTATCTGTTCAGTTCCTGATAGAGTCTGAGTCATAGTTATAAAGTCTTAGAAAAGCACAGCACAGAAACAGGCCCTTTCACCCATTTAAACTGCTTACTCGCATCAACCTGCACCAGGACCATAGCCCTATGATCCATGTATGCATCCAATCTTTTCTTAACTGTTGAAATCAAGCTCACATGCATCACTTGTGCTGGCTGCTCATCTACACTCTCATGATCTTCTAAGTGAACAAGTATCCCCTCATGCTTCCCTTAAACTTTTCACCTTTCACCCTTAACACATGAGCTCTAGCTGTAGTCCCACCCAACCTCAATGGAAAATGCCTGTTTGTATTTACCCTACCTATACTCCTGATAATTTTGTATAACTCTATCAAATCTCCCCTCAATCTTCTATGTTCCAAGGAATAAAGTCCTATACTTAAAATATACTTAACAACAATGAACTTACATTGAATTTCAAGTGGCTGTTGTTATTGTTGTTGTTGCTTCACTTTCAAGGACTCTTCATCTCACGTTCTTGATATTTATTGCTTATTTGCTCCTCATTACTATTATTACTTTTTTTCTCTTTTGTAATTGCAGTTTATTGTCTTTTGCACATTGATTGGTTGTCTGCCCTGTTGGGTGCGGTCTTTCAATTATTCTATTGTGTTCTTGCATTTACTGAGAATGTCTACAAGACAACGAATCTCAGGGCTGTGTATGGTGACATGTATGTACACCGATAATACATTTACATTGAACTTTGTTTTATGCTCAGAAAAGAGGTTTTATCCAACAAACTTTTAACTAGAAAACAAGTTTGCATAGGTAAGTTCGAAGGTTCAAAGGTCCAATTTAATGTCAAAGGAATGTATACAATATACATGTTGAAAAGCTTTTTCTTCACAAACATCCATGAAAACTGAGAAGTGCCCCAGAGAATGAATGACAGTTAAACGTAAAAACCCCAAAGTCCCCCCCCAGCTCCCCTCCCTTTCGCATGTAAGTGGCAGCGAGCAACAATCCCCCCTTCCCCCACCGGACAATAAAAAGCAAGCTTCGGTACCACCGCCAAGCACTCAAGCGTGAGCAAAGCAATAGCAAAGAAGGAGGCTTGTAGTCACCCCAAAGACTTTGCGTTTCACCCGACATTCAACACACCACAGGTTCTCTCTTTTCCTAATAAGGGAGGAGGAGGAGTCTCCATTTTCCCAGCGAGCGGGAAGACATAACAACCAATTCGTTGGTTTATGATGTTATAAGTCTGTTATGTCCCTTTATTTTTAAGCTCTCTGCCTGAAGATTGCAAAGTTCCCGGGTCTTCGGACACATTTTGGCTTCATTTAGGATTTACTGAGTTATATAATTTTAATATTTCAAAATGTAGTTGAAGTAGCATTATACCTGCATAGTTATTAATGTTGTAGATTAAACAAAATATCTTTAATTTTCACTGCAAATACTAAATGTTTCACTGCAATTACTAAAACCTAAAAAGAGCATGCAAGGAAAAAAGATGTCCAGTTATAAAAAGTTTTACGAAGTCTGAAGACTGTAAACATGAGAAAGACTGCAGATGCTGGAAATCTAAAGCAACATACACACCCAGAAGAGGGCCATTTTGCATGAAACATCAACTGCTTATTAGTTTCCATAAACGCTGCCTACTGATCCAGTATTTTGGGTGTGTTGCTTAGAATATTGTAAGGTTTTTTTATAGCTAACCGTTATAGTTAAACGCATAATCAGTATGCAATGCAGGAAACAATGCAGCTAATTTACTCTGCAAATTGTAACTAATGAATGAGATCATTGATTTCAGTGAAGTGGATAGACAGTTGATGGAATAATAGTGCCATGGTATTCTCTGCATCCACTTGCAAATACCAACAAAACTTCGGTTTAATGCTTCAAACCCAGAGCAATACTTCCATCAAGACTGCAATTAGACTGTCAGTCCAGTTCCTGAGCCCCAGTCTCTGGAGCAGGGCTTTCACTCATACCCTTGGGGCTTGGAGGTAAAAGTACTACTGATTGAACCACAGTTGGTTCAAGTAGGAGCCTATTTGCTGCGGAAAAAAACTGTACAGGCCAATAATGCTTTGGCTTGAGTAGCATGAAGTTATGTGAAAAACTAGTTTAAAAAAAGGAAAGATTCACATTGGTTTCAGCTGTTTCCTCAATGATTTTAAAGCCACAGACCCACTGAAAGTCGATTGTATGATTATTTAGGAAAGCTGATCTGGCTACACAAAGGTACTTTGCTAATCAGGATGCTACGAGAGTGTTGGGTGAGGTAATCTGCCTCCCATGTGCAGAGATACATTCTTGTCATGTAAGGACTGTCAAAAATCCCCAAGTAGTCTTCAGAAGATGATTTATTCAAATGGCATAGCTACTATAAAGCAGAGTCTGAGGAAATGGTACAATCTCAGCAGTTTATCACATCACTATTCGGCATTTCCCAGTAAATGATATTTCAAGGGATCCCCCAGACCAACATTAGCTTAATCGCTACCTGTAAAGTTTGGCCTGCATCCAGTGGTCATGATGTTACTGTAATTGCTTTGAATCTGGTTAATAAAACAAGAATTATATGATATTAGTTTGGAATAAGTACCTGGATCACTCAGAGGGTAGTTCAAAGTATGTTTTGCAATGTAATTTAATCATTCTAAATAACTTCTGTCAGAAGCAGATCTAAATTCATGCAATTATGGATGAAAATAGGTGCAGCCGACAACATTGACCACACAGGCTGGTAGGGAATCTGTTTGGCACTAGTCCAGTGGAAAATGATGCTGATGGCAGTCAGTTACTTACTGCCAATTTATCACCAGGAAAGAAAAGTCTTATTTGCTATATAATCTTATTTTTTGCATCTTGTTCCCGCCAACAGACTTGTGGGGAAATAGAAATGTAGCTGTTGACACCTGCTGATTAATCTACAAACATTTGTTTCTATTCATTCATTGCCGCACATTGGACAAAATGTCAACTTTTATTTTGTATAGTACACTTATAGTAAGTGTATCAAAGGTTAAGGGGAGAAGGCAAGAGAATGCAGTTGGAAGAGGTAATGAAGCAGCCATGATGGAACGGCAGAACAGACTCGATGGGCTGAATAGCCTAAATCTGCCCCCTGATGGTCTTATGGCATCTCATTGTGAATTTGTACATAGTTTTAAAGGATTCAAAGTACATTTATTATCAAAGTATGTATGCAGTGTACAAACCTGAGATTCATTTTCTCCACAGACAGCCACGAAACTAAGAAAGTCATAGAACCCATTCAAAGAAAAACATCAACCCACTCCGCCACATGCAAAACAAATGGCACAAATGGTAACAAGAACTTCCACAACCCCCCCCCCATGAACAAAAGATAAATTGCATGAACAACAACTTTCTAATTCCTAGAGAGCACCTAGTATTTATTTGACCTGACTGCTTAACATGTTCCTTACACTGACCCTTCCAATTCATCTGTGGCAGTTGGTTCACTGGGGCAGAGAGTCACATCCAAAGATGACGTATGAGAATGACAATCAGAGATATGTTTCTCCTTTATCACTTTAAGTAAATAAGTACCTTTTCTCTGCAGAGCTATTACCACCACGTGTCACAGTGAATATTTTATCTCTGAGGTTTTTCTTGGTCTTTCCAAGCCATGCTTTGGGGATTCATTGCTGATCAGTCTTTCCTGGAACATGTGTGTTCATAAAATTTAGATTTCTCTTTAGATAAAGTTACAATGTTAGAGTTAGCTGACTTCGTAATTGTGATGATTTAAGAGGTGATTGCTTTGGGGAGAGCACCTTGAGCACACGCACGCACATTAGGTGGCACGGTAGCATAGTGCTTAGCACAATGCTTGACAGTAGCAGTGAACTGGGTTCAATTCCCACTGCTGTCTCCAAGGAGTTTGTATGTTCTCGCAGTGATCAACTACGTTTCCTCCAGGTGCTCCAGTTTTCTCCCACAGTTCAAAGACTTATGGGTTGGTTGGTTAATTGGTCATCATGGATCGTCCTGTGATTAGGCCTGGGTTAAATTGGGGATTGCTAGGGGGTGTGGCTTGTACCATCAGTAGTGCCTATTCTGCGCTGTAATTCAATAAAGAAAGAAAAACACAAATAAATAAATAGATAGATAAATAAATAAATAAATAGATAAATAAACAGATAGATAAATAAATAAATAAATAAATAAATGGCACCATTTATTTATATGTTTGTTTTATTTTTGTTTAGAAATACACCGCAGAAAAGACCCTTCCGGTCCGATGAGCTGTACTGCTCAACAATCCACCTATTTAACACCAAGTTACAATGACCAATTAACCTACAAACCGACACATCTTTGGACTGTGGGAAGAAACTGGAGCACCCAGAGAAAACTGGTGTGGTTCACGGGGAGAATGTACAAACTCCTTACAGACGGTGCCAGAATTGATGCCCAAACTATGGAACACCCCGAACCGTACTCACACAGTACGAACCACTACGCTACAGTGGTGCCATTATAATTTACACATGTATACATCTCTGTAGCGTTGAGCTATCATTGGGGGTAGTCTGATTGCCCTGTTGGCTCTTATTTCCTATCTTTGTCACTCTGTCACACCTTCATGGCCAGGACCCATTTTAGCATTATTGTCCATTTACTTCCATGGATGTTGCCTGACCTGCTGAGATCCTCCAGGATCTTGGTATTGCTCCAGATTCCAGCATCTGCAGTGTCTACTGTGTCTCCAATTTGCTACTTAAGCTATGGTCACTTTCAAGAAGTTTTCTTCCCCTTTTCAATGGGATTTGTGTGCAACCTTCTCTCATTGTTTGCCCTCTGTGACCTGTGCTGCTGTCCCACACTCTCACTCAGACTCATCTCTCTCCTCCCCCATCTGCCTGTCGCTCCTCTTCACCTGACTTCACCTATTGCTTGCTATCTTTGCTTCACACTTTCTCTCCCCACCCCTACCTTCTGATGAACTCCCCTTGATACTTCTGTCCAAATGAAAAGTCTTGACCCAAAATATTGCCTGTCCATTTCCCTCCGCAGATGCTGTCTGACTCATTGAGTTCCTCAAGCATCTTACATGTTGTTCTATTTTACCTATGTCCTGTTACATATCTCTGTTCAAGTCAAGTCTCTTTTTATTGTCATTTCAACCATAACTGCTGGTACAGTACACAGTAAAAATGAGACAACGTTTTTCAGGACCATGGTGCTACATGAAACAATACAAAAACTACACTGAACTACGTAAAAACAATACAGAAAAGAACTACACTAGACTGACTACATAAAGTGCACAAAACAGTACAGGCATTACAATAAATAACAAACAAGACAATAGGCACAGTAGAGGGCAGTGAGTTGGTGTCAGTTCAGACTCTGGGTATTGAGGTGTCTGATGGCTTGAGGGAAGAAACTGTTACATAATCTGGTCATGAGATTGCTTCAGTGTCTTTTCCCAGATGGCAGGAGGGAGAAGAGTTTGTATGAGAGGTGCATGGGGTCCTTCATAATGCTGTTTGCTTTGCGGATGCAGCGTGTAGTGTAAATGTCCGTAATGACAGGAAGAGAGGCCTCGATGATCTTCTCAGCTGACCTCACTATCTGCTGCAGGGTCTTGCAATCCGAGATGGTGCAATTTCCGAACCAGGCAATGATGCAGCTGCTCAGGATACTCTCAATCCAACCCCTGTAGAATGTTATGAGGATGGTGGGGTGGGAGATGGACTTATCTTAGCCTTTGCAGAAAGTAGAGACACTGCTGGGCTTTCTTTGCTATGGAGCTAGTGTTGAGGGACCAGGGGAGATTCTCTGCCAGGTGAACACCAAGAAATTTGGTGCTCTTAATGATCTCTACCAAGGAGTCATCAATGCTTGGTAGCCAAAATGTAGAGATTCCTAAACATTTCTTTATTCTGTGCTATTTCCAGATTGCTAAACTGTTCACTTACCCTCTACCAGCATATGATTTTATATTGGAAATGCTTGCACACCATTTTTAACTGAAGAGCTTTGAAGGCATTCTTAAAAAAAAATTTCTTTTTGCTTATTACATGTGAAAAAGTTGATGCCCAGAAATTGAAGCTGTGCAGTTTTTGATGTCAGTCACATTTCCTCTCCTCATGGCCCACCCCAGGTATCAGTTCTTGTCTTAGTATACTTAACAACAATTTATTTACTCTGAAGT
The DNA here is from genome assembly GCF_030144855.1 of Hypanus sabinus. Classification (NCBI taxonomy): domain Eukaryota; kingdom Metazoa; phylum Chordata; class Chondrichthyes; order Myliobatiformes; family Dasyatidae; genus Hypanus; species Hypanus sabinus. Next base: position 14,548,970 of record NC_082721.1, read on the forward strand.
TCAAGTTTTTGTTGCTCAACAATGGGATTTTACTCAATCAATGTTTTAATGAAAAGAGAAGTTAATATTGGCAAGTCTCTGGGATCTGACAATAGTTACACAATATTCTGCGAAAGTCAGGCACCCTAGCTATATATACAGTATGTGCCTAAGACTATTAATAATTATCAACATGGTGTGGAGAGCAAGTTTGTAAATCTGATAGGAGCAAAGGATATTTGGAATGGCACGGTGGAGTGCTATGGGAGTTGTGTGGATCAGGTGGCAGAGAAGGAGTGCCAGGGGAGGGGAGGGGTCGCGGATGCAGACACACTCTGCCCTGAGACACCAGGCAAGGTCATTTGATTCTATACAATTGGTTTATTGATCATTACAGAGTGCCTCTCTGGTGCTCCCCGCTCCCTCCCCTCTCTTCCCCGTTTCCCAACAATGATTCCCCTCTCCTTGTCTGCTTCCCTCTCTCAGTCCACAATAGAGACCCATATCAGAATCAGGTTTATCATCAGTCAGATTTGTCATGAATACAGTACAATGCAATACATGAAGTTACTACCGTACTGTGTTCTGGTTTTATTTTTGATTTCCTATACAAGTCCTCAGGTCCTTCCAGCCACAATGTTGTACCAATCTTTTAACCTAACCTAAGATCGATCTAACCATTCCCTTTCTCATAGCCCTCTATTTTTTTCCATTCATGAAACAATAATTCTAACATTACAAAGTGCAGTTAGAATAACATTATTTCTTATCTGAATAGTTATTCAAAGTTCACTTATTATCGAAGTATGTATACATTATACATCCTTGAGATTGGTCTCCTTACGGGCAGCCACTAAACAAAGAATCCCAAAAGAACTCATTAAAAAAAGATCCCCGAATCCCCATTGCGCAGAGAGAAAAAAAACTTGTGCAAGCAATAAAAGTAAGTAGCATTTAGATCAAACGTGAGTCCTCAGAGATGGAGACCAGAGCAGCCAGCGCAGGCCCACAGCGTCAGCATCAGTGAAACACAGAGCAGAGTAAATATTGTAGAGCAGTGAGCCAAAATGGTCATTGCTTGTCCCTTGTCCCCTTGTCCCGCCATCTTAAATTGCACAAATATTACCTAAAAAAGGCAAGGAAAATAGGTTTCCATTTATAGAGAATTTTACATACAATATCATAAGGCACTGTACATAGTCATTGTGCAGTGTGGAAACAAAGCAGTTAACCTACTCTGAAAATTGTAACTAATGAACTAGATAATTGATTTCAGTGAAGTGGACAGGCAGTGGATGGAATAATTCCTGAGCTCTGAAATAGCGCCATGGCATTCTTTGCATCCACTCGAGAATGCCAACAAAACTTTGGTTTAATGCTTCAACCCTCCGGAGCAACTTTTCCAGCCAGACTGCAATTAGATTGTCAGTCATTGTCCTTGAGCTCAAGTCTCTGCAGCAGGACTTTGAATGTATGACTTATGCATAAAGATCATTTGGTAGGTACTACGTGTCTGAAGGGGCAGGCTAGGGTGGTGGTGCACTGTTCCCACTGTTTAACCTGAGCTTCCATGTTTATCTGATGGACTCAGTGTTTCCTCTGTACCATCCTGAATGCTCCACCCCTACTTTGACCAGTCAGGTCGGGGGTGTGGGGGGTAGGGGGGAGCTGAAGGAGGTGAGAGAAAATGTGAGGGAAATGGAGGAAAAGAATTTGAGGGTTCCATCAATTATGGCAGAAGGGAAGACATATTTCCAGAAGAAACAGGACATTACAGAACTCTAGAATGGAGGATCTCATCCAGAGAACAAACCCAACTGATGCACCATCAATAACTCTCGGAGACGGGAGGCAAAAGATAGGCTTTTATTAGCTGCAAATGTGACCACGACATCTTGGAGACTGAGGGAGGAGCAGTGCCTCCAATCTCCTTTATACAGGGGTCTGTGGGAGGAGCCACAGGAGCAGTTAGTAGAGGGGCGTGTCCAGACAGGTATACACATAGTTTACCACACCAACAATGACAGAGAGATTAAGAAAAAAGGATGGCACCCTTACTGGAGTGCGGGAGGAGGTGTAGTCAAGGCAGCTTTGGGAGTCAGTCAATGAAATTTAGTTCTGGACCCTGTTGCCTCCTCTCTTCCCTATTGAGATAGTTTCGCTTGAGTTTTATCATGTAGAAAATCATGCAGTTCCTGTGTTAATGTTTCTTTCATATTTAAATCACCTTAACACTGTTTTGAAGCCGTTTATGAACATTTTAAAGATTTGGCTTTAACAGTAAATGAAATAATAGTTTTGGATAATAATACAGATGAAGGATTTAAAAGGATTCAATAATCATTTAATATCAAAGTGTGTATACCTTATATAACTGTGATATCTGTGTTCCCACATACAGCCAAGATACAAAGAACCATGGAGCCCGTTCAAAGAGAAAAAACATCAACCCCCCCCCCTCGCCCCTACACACGAGGAAAAAAATTGTGCAAATGGCAACAAAAAAAACAAGCAAAGACACAGAATATAAACACAAAATCAAAAGGCTATTTCAGTTCAGCCCAGTGATCATTACCTGCAGACTGCCCTAATTCAAAAATCACCCAAAAATAGCAACAAAAAAAAAAGAGCAACTGGAAACTAGGATACGCCATAAGGTGAATTAGAGTCCAATCTACAAACGGCATCCAATTGTTATTAGATAAACGTCACTTGCATTATCTTATGTTTCTCTAACGGATTGCTTCAGGGATAACCTGTACATACTGACAACTGTGAGAACTCCCGTGACATCATTAGGGAATGCTGTGCTGACCCCAAGTATCTCAACACTTGAGTGCTGTTACACAGAGAAGCTGATAGTTCTGGTCTGTCAGTCTTGCAGTTGACTTCCTTACCCTTCATGCAACCTTGGCTGATCAAAAAAGCCCAGTCAAGTCCAGATATTCGTCCTTAGATTAATAAGATCTGAAATGATAAATGTGTCTCCAGCATGACTTAAAATCAAGAATCAAGGGTCAACTTTATTCACCGCATTAGGGTGTATATGTATTAGGAATTTGCAGTTATCAAGGGCAGTGTGAAGCAATTTCAAGACCTAGTACCTCTGCTCAGTAACAATTTGCTGGTTATGCCACTGGTGTTTGGGCCAGCAATGAAAGTCCTCCATCTCTCGTGGCCTTCGCGGCTTCCTTCCTCATGTCAGTAGTTTTCTCCTAGTTTACTGGCAGTCTTGCAAGTCCCAGGTGAAGACTCAGGAATACTGTCCCACACAGTTGTAGAAGGATCCTTCATTGCTGTTTCTGTAGCAGTTTTGTTTGACCAGTCAGAGTTTGTAGCCCTAAGCTGAATTCCTGAAATTGGAGGATCTGCAGACCACTCTTAGTCTGCCCTCTACCTTTTGACCTGTTTGGCATGGTGACCCTACCAAGAGCCAAAGCATAAAGCTCTGACTCCAGCCAACATATCTCTCCAAGTCATAGAGGCAGGCAAGACTCCAAACCACGACAAGGTTGTGGCCCTCTTGGAGGACTGACTGTGATACTACCACAATTTCCAGCTGATTAGTTATAGGGAAGATTAGTGAGGGAATGGGATTGCTATGGTTGCTGATAGAGACCTAATGAACAAAATGTCGTAAAGAAATCTGCGAACTGCAAAATCTGCCCTTGGAAGACAACTTTTTGTCAACATGTGTCTGCAATGTAACATTCTAGTGCATCTTTCTTCCTGAGGCTTACTGACTGCCCCACAAAGCCAATGGAGAACCACATATGTTATAAAACTTCCAAAATGTCAGTGAAGTTCCTCAGAACCAAACAATATTTCTTATCATAAAATATTTCTTGAGTTAACAATATTCTTGAAGCAGAAGTGCAGTTTAACTTAGTATGGTCATAGAGCACAGTTAATTTAAGATGGAAAATATTCTTTTAAATTCAAGTTGAAATTAATATTGGTTGGATTATCCTATAACTGCCACATGCCTTTGCTTATTTTAACGGAATTGCTGACTCACTTGCCCTCATATCTTCTGAAGCTTTATCACATCATATAACTGATCAGAAATCTGATTGCTGATTGTTTTGAGCAATTTGCTCTCAAAAGCCCTGATGTTGCACTCAAATGCAATTTTGTAGCATCTTTCATGCAACTGCAGAAAATGTAAAAGGTTTTTTTTTGTGCCCTTGGTTGTGGGCAGTTGAAAAACTTCAAAAGGACTGAAATAATTGCGAAGAGAAAATAAGTTGTGATCAAAGATTCACCTCAGACATTTCAAAATTTTCAATCTCTGTTATCTCCAACACTCATCAAAATATAGATACAATACAAGACAAAAGAGAGGCCAACTCGGAATGCTTTGCCACGGCTGTTAAGATATTAAAATCGTTCTGGTGCAGGAAAGCCCTGCTTGTTTTTACATTTTTGCAATACTTCACATTACTAATCAAATGTCGGGTGGTCTTTGATGTATAAATTGTCCCATATTTTATTTGAGAGTGAAAATGATTAGCAGATAACATCAACAATTCAGCAGATGGACAAATGCTCTGAGATTATTTCTGCAGGCTAGACTTTTGGAAAAAAGTACCAACTGCTGTTGGATTGTGAAGTTAATGCTGGCTACTTATGGCTTAAGCAGTAGTGATAAGATGTGGATAGTATCACACCTTGCTAGTACTAGTTTGTCACTTCAAGGAACCTAACAATGTACTTGCGTTTTATAAATCCCTAAGACATTCGGAAAGTGAAAGTTAACGGGAGAGGTCCTGTATTTCTCATTGACCCAGATCATCATATGGATCAAACTCAGTGTTTTAAAGGTTTTAATAATGTGCACCTTCTGAAAATGAACAATTTGTAGGATTGTTAAACACGAGGAAGTCTGCAGATACTGGAAGTTCTAAGCAACACACGCAAAATGCTGGCGGAACTCAGCAAGCCAGGCAGCATCAATGGTAATGAATAAATTGTCAACATATCGGGCCGAGACACTTCTCCAGGATTGAGAAGGAAGGAGAAAGATGCCAGAATGAAAAGGAAGGGTGAGGGGAAGGAGAATAGCTGGAAGGTGATAGGTGAAACCAGGTGGATGGGAAAGGACCCTTACTGGAAGAGAAGGAATCTGATAGGAGATGAGAGTGAACTGCAGGAGAAAGGGAAGGAGGAGGGGATCCAGGGGGAAGTAATAGGCAGGTGAGAAGAGGTAAAAGGTCAGAGGAGGGAATAGAGGAAAGTGGGAGGGAGGAGGGGGAGCGAGGAAATTAGTTTACCGGAAGAAGAAATCAAAATTCTTGCCATCAGGTTGGAGACTAGCTAGAAGGATCTGTTGAGCTGAACACTCATATTAAGTAACAGGATCCCAGGTTAAATGTTTTGGCTCTTTACTCAACAGACACCTCGCACGTTCTCTGAAAATCTGAGAAATGTTATTCCCCCATGATGGTTGCAATTTTAATTCATGTCAGGGATACAGAGAGTCATAGAGTAATTAACAGAGCTTGGAAACAGGTCCTACAGTCCAACTTGGCCATGCCAACCAAGATGCCTGTGTAAGCTAATCCCATTTGCCCAGATTTGGCCCATGCCCTAGTGATCCTTTCCTACCCATCCGAATGTACATGTATTTTCAATTCCAATGGATAAGTTTTACAGAATTGTTCAAAGGTTTCTGAGGCACATATATAGCTAGGGTGTTTAACACAGTTGAGCAGTACAGTAAATGGGAATGAGGTTCATTCCCTGGTGAGCTCGATACTGTTGATTTATTTACCTATTGAGATACAGCACAGAATAGGCCCTTTGAGCCATACCACCCGGCAACTGTCGCAGCTTAATCCTGGCCGAATCATGGGACAATATACAATGATCAACTGAGCTACCAGTCGGAAGGTCTTCAGACTGTGGGAGGAAACTGAAGGAAACCCTCGCTGTCACGGGGTGGATTTACAAACTCCCTACTGGCACCAGCGGGATTTGAACATAGGTCGCCTGCACTGTGAAGCGTTGTGCTAACCACTAGACTACTGTGCCGCCTCTGCTAGGGAGTATTCTAGAGTCATGTGAATGTCTGCTAGTTGTTGTGCTGTTGGCGTTTAGGGCAGCAATGAAGGTTCTCCATCTCTGGTGGTGCTCAGGGCGTCCTTCGTCGTGTCAGTAGCTTGGTTTTCACTACTGCCTGTCATGCAGTTCTGGGTGGGTGGAGACTCTGAAACACTGTCGTACACAGTTGTAAAAGTACTCTTCAATGCAGTTTCCTTTTTGTTTTTCCAGTCAGGGTTGTTAGCCCTGAGCTGAACACCCTCCCCCCCCCCCAAACCTGGAGTACCGGTGGACCACTCTTAGTTTGGCCTCTACCCTTTGACCTGTTTGGCATGGGTGACCCTACCAAGAGCCAAAGCTAAAAGGCCCTGACTCCAGCCAACATAGCTCCCTGAGTCATTGAGGCGTGCAAGCCTCCAAATCCTATGAGAAGGTTGTGGTCCTCTTGGAGGAGTTATGTGAATATAGCAGCTATTATTTCAAGGAAGAACCAATATGGTACAAATGTCTTAAGCATCCTAGCTATATAAATGTGCTTAAAATTTTTGCACAGTACTATAAGTACATTAATTTATGACTGAATCTGACTCAACTATTTAATATATCTAAATGTAATATTTACATATTATTTACATATTATATTACATACTGAAAGCAATAGGTTCTGATTACTACACTTCAAAATTTGCATTGCATTGTTCAATGTACTTATTTGATGCTTTACTGCGTGCTTGAGTGCTCAGTGGAGAGTTCTGACGCTTTTTTTTCCAGTGTGTGGTGGGGGGGGGGGCATCAGTGCCTTGTTGCTGCTTGTGTGTGGGAGGGGGAAGCTGGTGGTTGGTTTGGGGTTCTAACATTTTAACTGTTGTTCATTCTTTGGGGCACTTCTCTGTTTTAGTGGATGCTTGCAAAGGAAAAGAATTTTAGGAGGGCATTTCTGCTCCAGTGCTAAAAATCTGCAGTGAAGCCATTCTCGTCCCTGCCACTTTGAAGCAGGTGGGAGCCCCAGACCGCAGGGACGAGAACTGCTTCACTGCAGATTTTTAGCGCTTGAGCAGAAATGCCCTCAGGGCTTGGCACCTTGGGAGGGATTTTCTGGTATCAGCTTCTTGAGAATGAGATCCCAAGGCAGTCAGGTGACATGGGAATTCACACAAGGATTTAGACCAAGAGTTCCCAGCCTGTGGTCCATGGACCCCTTGCTTAATGGTATTGGTTCATGGCATAAAAAAAATTGTGAACCCCTGATTTAGACCATAAGGTATAGAAGCAAAATTAGGCCATTTGGCCCATCAAATCTGCTCCACCACAGCTGATCCAATTTTCCTCTCAGCCCCAAACTCCTTCCTTCTCCCCATATCCCTTCATTCCATGACCAATCAAGAACCTATCAACCTCTGCCTTAAATATACACCAAGACTTGGCCTCCTCAGCTACCTGTAGCAAAGAATTCCACAGATTCACTACTGTATGGCTAAAGAAATTCCTCCTCATTTCCATTCTAAAAGGACCCCCCTCTATTCTGAAATGATCATCTGGTATTAGACTCTCCCACCGTAGGAAACATTCTCTCCACATCCACTCTATCAAGGCCTTTCACCATTCGATAGGTTTCAATGAGGTCGCCCCTCATTCTTCTGAAATCTAAAGAAGTGGCAATTCAAAGTTCAAGGTAAATTTATTATCAAAATACAAATACATCACTATATGCTACCTTGTGATTCATTTTCTTACAGGAATTCACAGTGAAACAGAGAAATGCAATGAAAACCTACACACGAATACTGGCGAACAACCAATGTGCAAAAGAAGATAAACTGTGCAAATAAAATAATAAATAAAATAATAAATAAGTTAACAGGCAGGTAGATAAATAAGTAATTAATACCGAGGCGATGAGTTGCAGAGCCCTGGAAAGTGAGACCATAGGTTGCAGAATCAGCCTACTGCTGAAGCAACTGGAAACACCTACAATGGTTCAGGAGCCCGACAGTCAAAGGGTAACAACCATTCCTGAACATGGTGGTGATGGTGCAGGACCCAAAACTCCTGCACCTCCCTTCCAACAGTAGCAGTAAGAAGAGACCATGCCCTGGATGATGGATGTTGCTCTCCTGTGGCAGTTTTCCCATAGATGGCGCTCAATGACAGATGCACTTCCCACTTCCAAACACTATCCTATTTACAATCATGAGGTAAAATTTTCTCTTGTTGACACCACCTCCTTGCTCCCCAAATTAAGTTTTATGGTATCAGAAACTGCTGGAAATGTTCAGCTGGTTAAGCAGCATCCATGATGAAAAAATCTCAGTGTTTTAGGTAAAGGGCTCTTCATCATGACTGGAAAAGCTAGGAAACAGGCATATGTTAAATTGCAGAGAAGGGGAGAGGGGTGGAGAGGAACTCTGAACACAGGAATCAGTATCAGTAATTCACCAAGTATATTATTATCACTGACCTCTGCTCTTTGCTCTGAGCTTCCTATTTGTCACAGGTGCCAGGAACTAAGGGACAAAGGACATTTAGTGGTGTCTCTATATACACCATGAAAAAGTGTTATTGATTGATAAGGAAAATTTCAACTGCAGCTAACAGATTGAGCTTAGGAAGGCAAGCTTGCAGAGCTACAGTCAATCCGATGCACCTTTCAAACTGAATGCTATGTTATTTTAAGGAGTTATTTTGCTAGTGATACATGTGTAGTGGAGCACTAGCTCTGGTGAATAGTTCCAAAAATAGATCCACTCCCTAAAGTGGATAAGAGCCATGTAAGACTATTAAGTATTGGGTAAAATCTTTCTGCTTTCCACCGGGACAGAAGTGCAGTACAATTAGAATCTGGGAACGGCGGAAGAAAAGAGTGAGCAAGGTTCTTGCTGCTGGCTGGTAGGGTGAAGTCATCAACACACCTAGCACAAAAAAAAGATCCTTTGGCCCACTGAGTCCATCAAACACCCTTAAAAAAAACTGATTAATCCTCCTTTCATCCTGTTTCTCATCCTCCCTGAATTCACACCAACTCTGCCCCTCCCCTCAAAAAATTCTACCACTCACACTTTAGGAAATCAGTCTAGATGGGGCTTGTTCGATGTTGTGTAACAGAGTGGCCTGTGGGAATAAGTGCTTATTTCACTGAAATCAGCAACACAGGATGGCGAAGAAGCCACTTGTCACGCAGGCCAATTGAGTATAGGAAATGGGCCGTTATGTTTCAGTTGTACAAGATGTTGGTAAGATTACATTTAGACTATTGTGTGCAGTTTTTCAGTACTATGCAAAAGTCTTTGGCACATATGTATAGCAATAGTGTCAAAGACTTTTGCACAGTACTATGGTAATTTTATATACTGCACTGTACTGCTGTCACAAAAAATAATTTGTGACCTGGTTCTGATATGGGTCTCTGTCGTGGCCTGATGGTGGGAAGGGGGCAGGAAGACGGGATTCATGGTTGAGGTGATTGGAAAAAGGGGATAGGAGCAGAAAGCACCAGAGAGACATTCTGTAACGATTAATAAACCAGTTGTTTGGAATCTAATGACCTTGCCTGGTAAATCAGGGCTGGGTATGCCTTCTCACACGCCACTCCCCACCCACTCCTGGCACTGCCTTCTTTATCCCACACTGCTCGCGAAGCGTTCCACCCTCACCGTTCCCAACATACTTTGCTCCTGCTAAATCTACAAACTCGCTCTCTGTTCCATGTTTACTTAAATCTTTATTTACTTACTCTCTATTATGTCGCTGCCATTTAGGGCAGCAGTGAAGGTCCTCCATCTCTGGTGGTGATCAGGGCTTCCTTCATCATGTCAGTAGCTTCCTCTCGGTTTTCACTACGGTCAGTCATGCAAGTCTAGGGTGGAGACTCAGGAATACTGTCACACTAAGATGTAAAAGGATTCCTCATTGTTGTTTCCATAACAATTTTGTTTGACCAGTCAGGGCTGTCAGCCCTGAGCTGAACCCATGAATATGGAGGACCAGTGGACCAGTCTTAGTCCGGCCCTACCCTTTGACCTTTTTGGTATTGGTGACATTACTGAGAGCCGAAGCATAAAGCACTGACTCCAGCTAACATAACTCTCAAGGTCATTGAGGCACACTAAACCGCAACAAGGTTGTGGTCCTTTTGAAATTTACAAATACAGCACTGTTCAAAAGTCTTTGGCACTCCAACACACATGACTGTATTTACTTTGTTATAGGTGAGACATCATTAGGTTGGAAAAAAGGCAGAGAAGATGTTCAGGACTCAAGGGCCCATGGTACAGGAAGAGGTTGGGCAGGCTAGAACTTTATTTCTTGAAGCATAAGTGGTGGAGGTGACCATAAAGAGGTGTATAAAATCATGTATGGCATAGATCAGGTGAACCTGTGTGGAGTTTTTCCCAATAACCTGAACACTTGAGAGCATGTGATTTATGATACGAGGTGAAGATTTAAGAGGGATCTGAGGGGAAACCTCACGGTGGAGGTGGTGCATATGGAAAGAGCTGCCAGAGGAGGGGGTTGAGGCAGGTGTAATAACAACTTTTAAAAGACATTTGGATAAGTAAATGAAAAGGAGGAGTTTCAAAAGCTATGGACCAAATGTGGGCAATTGGGACTTGCTTGTTGACCCCATGGTTGTTACGGATGAGTTGGGCCAAAGGGCCTGTTTTGCGTGGTGTGTTAGTTCAATGATTCCACATACTAGGAGCAAATTGCCCTGGCTAATTTAACCTGTCTTTGGGAAACCGAAGGAAACAGCAGGAGACAGATCAGATTCTGCAGCTGAACATTTTACAGACACGCAGGATTTGAAATCCGATGCTACCACCTCAGATGTTTTGAAATGTATTTGTTGGCCCCATGTAGATGTAAGTAGTAAGGCAGGCATCATCTCTGATTGCTTGCTGCACATTTCATAGAGTGGTGAAGAACCAATTTAATTGGTAGGTCTGGGGTCACATTCAGAAATGACGGATTTACTACCTTAAAGAATATCGAACTAGATGGCCTTTGATGATAATGTAGAAGTTTCTAGACTTCATAACTTTCAGTTTTCAGTAATTACTTACTGATAAGTTCCTTCAGCTTCAATGCAGAGATTCATAATCAATGTCTGGATCAATGGTCTAGGATTCTAGATAATGTTCTAGTACTTCACTGCTATATCCCTGGGTCTCACAGGCACAAAGCAGCCCCACATCGGCACCTAAAGTGGTAGGTGTTCTTTATAGTCCCTGAATGTAAATGCTCTGCCTCCATACAAGACCAGACAAGATGGCAAACCTACCTCAATCTTAGAAATCTATGCTCACTCTATTCCCATCTCTTTCTTTCTTTCTTTCTTTCTTTCTTTCTTTCTTTCTTTCTTTCTTTCTTTCTTTCTTTCTTTCTTTCTTTCTTTCTTTCTTTCTTTCTTTCTTTATTTCTTTCTTTCTTTCTTTCTTTTTCAATCTTTTTATTGAGTTTCATATATATATAAAAAAAACATAACATAATAATGAATAGGTTATAAATACAATAGACTTGAAATTGCATTAATAATAGGATAATAATATCCTATTAAACATCAACAAAAAAAGGTACATTAATCAATCGTCTATATAATTATATATGAAAAAAAACAAAAATAATCGTCAAAAGAAAAGGAAAAAAAATTTGAAAATATATAAAAGAGAATATATATTGAAAAAAAAACATGAAACTAAACTAACATGGGCAATAATAACAGTTTATAAGTATATGATAGTGTCAAAAAACTCCGGAACTCCATACCTAAACAAGAATAAGCAGAGAGAAGGTCTGAAAAAGGCCAAATTAATTCATATGAAAATGTCGAATGATCCCATCTCTTCTATTGACCTGACTTTTTATTCGACCTGGCGTACGGTTAGATCCTCCGCAAGTACAGTGAGAAGCCTTCAAGCATGTTACTTAAAGGACTCATGCAATGCACCTAGATTAGTTTGTCATTGATATTATTGGAGACACAAGAGACTGCAAGTGCTGGAATTTAGAGCTATCAGCAATCCGGTGAAGAAACTCAGCAGGTCGAGCTTAGGTTCTATCAGGCTATACTGGAAGGGAAGTGAAAATCATTGCAACCTATGGCCTATGCATTCAGGACTTTAACAAGTGTGGAAGCCAACTATGCACAGATAGAGGAAGAGCATCCCACCAGCACACACAGTATGCATGTGAAAGCTTCCATCAGTACATCTGTGGACATGTTTTGAAGTGGAGACAGATCATATACCACTGATCTCAATTATGTCGAAGCAACTGAATGACTGCCCCATGAGGGTATCGTGCATGTTGATAAGGTCTGCAGACATATGAAGATGGCCTACACACTGGGAAAATATATGTTTTCTGCTGATGCGCTGTCTCCAACAGTTGAAAAGAAAGAAAAGCGTGACCACGAGGTTAGTGACAATATATAAGCCTATGTTGACATGATTTTCACTTCCCCTCCAGAATCTCCAGATAGAGCAGAACACATTAAGAAAAACACGCCCTCCTTTTGCCTTTTCATCACAGATGCTGCTCGACTCACTGAGTTCTTACAGCAGACTTATTGATATACGGTATTATTGGTGATATCTGGGCAGATGTTCTTTTACCGATTGAGAAGACGTAGTTTTTTTTCGCCACGTGACACAGTAGCGTAGGGGCTAGTACAACACTTCGCAGCATCAGCGATCACTGAATCAATTCCCACAGCTTTCCCGAAGGAGTTTGTCTGTACTCCCAGTGACTGTGTAGGTTTCCTCCAGGCATTTCAGTTTCCACCCACATTCCAAAGGCTTATGGAAGTTGTAAGTTAGTAAGTGGTGGGCATGCTATGTTGGCGGTAGAATCATAGCAACGCTTGCAGGCTGCCCCCAGCACATCCTTAGACTGTGTTAGTTGTTGACACAAATGAAACATTTCACTATATATTTTGATGTTTTGATGTACCTGTGACAAATAAAGCTAATCTTATCTAATTTAATCTAATCATTCAGGAGTTGTAAATGTAACTGATGGTGCCACCATTTATTGTTAATTCCTAATTCCCTGAGATGAGGAAGAAGTTAAACTACAACCAAATTATTGGCACGTAAAGGTCAGACAAGAAAGCATGGTACAGTTCCTCCCATGAAACACTGATGGGTTTTTACAACAATCTGTGCCATTATCCAGACTAGAGGTTTTTTAAAATCATGATTCATTTACTTAACCATAAAATCCTCAGTTATGCTGGGATTCAAAGCTTCTGGTCCACGTATCCACCCAATATAGCAGGAGTAATTGCCACTGAAAATAAAACCCTAGAAATTTGCAGCACAGAGGAAAGCCACTGACTCACTGTGTGTTTGAATAAGTTTGGTTATGCTAAATCCCACAGCCCCTGATCTTGCCTGTTATTATACAGATTTTTTTTTTTTTGCAGACCCTGTCTAATGTACTTAAAAAATGACTTACTATCTTCACACCTTACAACTATATTCCAAATCCTGACAACTTTCAGGAGAGAATTATTCTTGCAACATTAGATCTTCGGTTATTTAAGACCATAAGATATTTGAGAAGAATTAGGCTATTCAGTCCATGAAGTCTGCTGTGCCAGTCATTCCTGGGTTACTTATTATCCCTCTCAAACCCCAATCTCCTGCCATGTCCCTGTAACCTTTGATGCCCATTCTAATCAAGAGCCTATCATCTCCATTTTAAATATGCTCAATGACTTGGCCTTCACAGCCATCTGTGGCAATGAATTTCACATATTCCACCATCAGTCTAAAGAAATTCATCCTCATCTTTGTTCTAAAGGACCGTTCTATTCTGAGGCTGTGCCCTCTGGTCCTAGACTCCCCCATTATCAGAAACATCCTCTCCACATCAACTCTTCTTTAATTACTCATTAGGTATGCATCGGAACATCATGAAAACCACCATTAGGCCATTTCCTGGTGTTCTCTGTTTCATGAGAATCATTTCAACATTTTCTGACTGTTGATGTTCAGAAGGTTTCACAAAAACTACACATTTTATCCTCTGTGTGTGACTTCCTTGGAGGGTGGGTATCAAAGCTTACAGGAAGTTCACAAGGTTTTTGGAGTACTTCGGTAATTTAACTAGAATGATTCTAATTATCTGAAAGTCAGTATTATGTGAGGGAAGAGTTAAGAGTTCAGAGGTTGTCATGAATATCAATAGCAGGTGCAGATATAAGCCATAATAACACATGGGTGTACTATGAATCGTCGTCGTCATCATTATATGCCGCGTCATATGACACAGGTAATCATGGTGACCAGAATTGCACTTGACAACTTTTTCCAGCAAAGTGGTTTGCCATTGCCTTCTACTGGGCAGGATCTGTACAAGGTGGAGGACCCCAGCCATTAACAATACTCTTCAGAGATGGTCTTCCTGGTGTTAATGGTCACATAACCAGGACTTGTGATATGCACCAGCTGCTCATACAACCATCCACCACTTTTTCCCAATGCTTGATGTGACCCTGATCAGACTGGGGCTAAATAGGTGCTACACCTTGCTCAAGGGTGACCTTCAGGCTAGTGGAGTGAAGGAGCACCTTATACTTCCTTTGGTAGAGATGTATCTCCACCCTGCCACCATATCCAATGAATGTTCATCATGAATAAGAGGAAGGAATGATGAGAAAGTGTGGATGGAACAAGACAAACATTCAGGATAACACACACGAAATTCTGGAGGAGTTCAGCAGGTCAGATAGCATCAATGGATATGAATAAATAGTTGATATTTTGGAGCAGGACACTTTATCAGGACTGGAAAGGAAGGGAGTGGGGGAGAAGCCAGGATAAGAAAGTAGGGGGGAAGGGAAGGATTGCAAACTGGCAGGTAATAGGTGAGACCAGGTGAGGGGAAGTAGTATGGGTGGGAGAGAAGGGCTGAAGAGAGAAGTTGGGAGATGATAGATAGAAAAAGTAAAGAGCTGTAGAAGAAGGAATCTGACAGGAGAGCAGAGTGGACCATAAGAAAAAGGGAAGGAGGAGGGGCAGCAAAGGGAGATGATGGGCAGTTGAGGAGAAAGGAAGGGGTAACAGAGGAGCTGGAATGGGGAGAGATAGAGGAGGGGAGTAATTACTACCAGTTAGAGAGATCAGCGTCCATGCCGTCAGATTGGAGGCTACTCAGACAGAGTATGAAATATTGCTCCTCCAATCTTTACAGTAGAGAAGACCATGGATTTGCATGACGGAATGGGAATGGGGAATGGAAGTAAAATGGTTGGCTTCTGGGAAATCCTGCCTATTGAGGATAGAGCAGACATGCATGACAAAGGAAATATCCAACTGAGTTCCAATATACTGATAGCCCTTGCCGAAAGCTGAGAGCAGAAATGTATTCAATGCAACGTGTAATAGGTTCGTTTATCATTCAAATAGATTTCATACATGTAAGGAGAACATGTATGATGTTACCATTAATTCCAGATTATCAATGATCTGATATGAGAGTGAATATTCCGTATTTAATTGGCTGTGCCCACTGAATGGGAAACCCTCTATCTTACAACTCAGAATATGAAAATATTGTTATCGTGAAAAGCCTACTTCAATATTCCTGCAAGTTCCAGTTAAAACCATCATGACTGAGACTTGACAAGAACACAAGAAAGTCTGCAAATGCTGGAAATCCAAAGCACCACACACAAACTGCTGAAGGAACTCAGCAGGTCTGTTGGCATCTATGGAAATGACTAGCTAGTCAATGTTTGGACCAAGACCCCTCTTCAGGACTATTTCTGTTTAAGAGCTAATGGCTGTAATGGAGGAAAGTATCCTCATTTTTGAAGTTAGCTGAGGTTGAGGCCCCAAACCAGTCTATCAGCAGCAACTAAGATTCTGCGCATGCTGGAAATCCAGAACAACACATACAAAATGCTCGAGGAACTCATCAGGTCAGGCAGCTTCTATGGAAATGGACAGGTAGTCGACGCTTTGGGCTGAGACCCCTCTTCAGGACTTGTCAATTGTAGCAAAAAAGCAAGCAAAAATTTCTTTGGTGATCCCTGCTTACTGGTAAGAATGGGCAAACAGCATTGCTATGAGCAGGGCTGAGACAGAGGGTGCTCAGAAGACAGGCCAGTCTGTTTTAAAACACAATATTGGACACCTTATCCAAGTGAATCTTAATAGCACTATATCTTAGTCCAAGCACTTCAGTGATAGACATTTTACATAATGGGAGAATAATTCAGAATGGACTGGTGAGCACATCCAAATGGGGTGAATTAAAATATTATAAATGTAACAGAAATAGATTCTTCTCAGCTATTTCCATTCTGCAATATTACCAATGAGCTAATTCAAAGGGAACGGGTCAAATAAAAACAAAATCCCTTATATCTTTTAACTTTGAAATGTTTTACTCATGCCATTGTATTCCGCATCTATAAATGAAACAGGATACAGTTAATCTTCTGATTTATGTCTTTCTTGAAGGATTATCTGTACACAAATGCTGTTTTCAGTGAAGGGTCAAGTGTCCTTTCTCACCCCTCAGATTGGACTTTCTGCTTTGGTTAAATAAAGTTAGCCTGTAAAGCTCAGACCCAGGCTTGTACTTTTGTCCTGAGTGAGTAACCTGAGAAAACAGTTTGATTTTCTTCCCCTAACCTTTCACAGGCCCACACTTTTATTTTATTTCTCTTCAACTGTCTGCTATCATGTTAACATGCCTGAAAGAATTTCCATAGTGCATTGACAACATAATATAACAGGAATTGTATTTCAACGCTATAGAATGACTCCCTGCTGGAAATCGAATTCAAGTTCTCGGGGAGGGGGGCGATGGGTTGTGCAGTTTAAGGGATCTTACAGGTAAAGTACCGAGGGCACACTGCTGGAAAAAAAAATGAGCTCAGGGGACTCGGGTAGTTTAAAAGGAGTATGACAAAAGCATGCCTAGTCATTCCTATTCAGGAATCTTTTTCAAGATGCTCACTCATTTCCTCTCCAAAATATGTAGGTCTTGGTTTTTCCCAAAGTGAGGCAGGTGCAAAATCAAACATAATGCTGGTCTGTGTCCGTGAGTTAAATTGATATTTTAGGCCTACTGGGAAAATGTTCATTCAGATTGGTGGGGGCTGGTTATTTGATGTGATTGCACAACCTTGGTGGCCATTTTTTAATTATGAATGGGCAAGACGGACACAAGCAGGGTCTTTCTTCCGTCCTAAAAAAAAGCACTTCTGTGCCACAAATGAATAACATTCAGCTTTGCAATAGTGTGAGACCCTGGCATGTGTCAAATAGGATTATAAAGCACATCTGGGCAAATGCCCCATTGAAAGCCGCAGTGGGGGTAAGAGGGCAGAATTATATTCACACGTGGGAACATTTTGATGGGAAAAGAATGGATCTCATGCGCCACCTCCTCACACAGGAGCCCAACGAGGTCTCACCCCCTACATGATAAGAAATGGACATGTTGTGCGTGCAGGTTGTGAAGTATAATACTGCAATGCTCTACAAAGATGGAGGTGTTAAAATCAACCTGATTGAATGAACATCAATTTTTCTAACTTCTGGTGATTTCTCTCCCCTCCCTCCTTTCTCTTGTTTTCCATTCCCCATTCTGATCACCCTCTCACCCCTTCTCATCTCCCCTCCTTCTGGTTGCCCTCCTCTCTTCCTTTCTCCCATGGCCCACTTTCCTCTCCTATTAGATTCCTTCTTCTTCAGACCCTTGCCTCTTCCACCTATCACCTCCCAACTTCTTACTTCATCCACACCTACCCACCTTCCCCCTCACCTGCCAGTTTGTACACTTGCCCACATCCTCCTACCCCTCTACTTTTTCTTTTCCAACCCTGATGAAGGGTCTTGGCCCAAAACATCAACTGCTTATTCCTCTTCATTGATGCTGCCTGACTTGCTGAGTTCCTCTGGCATTTAGTGCATGTTGTTCAAGATTTCCAACCCCCGTGCAATCTCTTGTCTTGATGATAATAGTAAACTGCTGCATCCTGTTTGAATTTGGAATACAATAGCTTAATTACCTTCACTACCAACTTTCTTCCTGCCCTCACTTCCACATCTCTAATCCTGTTCCTCCTTTCCTACATAGAATACAGAATGTAGAACATTAGAGCATAATACAGGCCCTTCGGCCCATGACATTGTGCCTACCTTTTAAAATAATCTAAGATTAATCTGATCCTACTTCCTCCAATGTAGCCCTTAATTCTCTTTTCCTGGATTTCTTGAAGTTCCATTTTATGGGGTAGGTTAGTGAGTGACTTTCATCATAAATACATAGATTGCCATAACTTGCCTCTGATTCTGGAAACACTGCATTCTATCAGTTCCTCCTCATCCTTTGCCTCTGTTCAAATGCTGACATTTCCACATTGGTGCTTGCATAGCATCCTCCTGTTTCCTCTAACAAAATTATCAGCCTCATCTGTTCCATTTCCCATATTTCACCCCCACTTCTACCCCTCCCCCACACCCTATGAGATAGGATAATATCCCCCTTGTCCTCATCTTCCACTCAACCAGTCTTAACTTTCCTTGAAGCATCCTTGTTATCTTCCAGCAAGTTGAACATGATACCATCACCAGGCACATCATCCCCTCTGATCCCCTTTCAACATTCCACAGGGGAGGCTCCAGCAATCTTATTTTCTTATATAACACAGAATTCCACAGTACTGTGCAAAGGAGATTAGGCAAATATATATATATGTATATATAGCTAGGCTGCCTAAGACTTTTACACATTACTGTAGTAATTTTATGTATTACACTGTACTGCTGGTGCAAAAAAAACCAATTTCATGACGTATGTGAGTGATGATAAACCTGATTCTGATATGGGTCTGTTGTGGACTGAGAGTGGGAAGGGGGCAGGGAGAGGGGAATCATGGTTAGGAAAAGGGGAAGGGAGAGGGGAGAGAGCAGGAAGCACCAGAGAGATATTCTGTAATGATCAATAAACCAGATGACTTTGTCTGGTGTCTCAGGGCTGGGTGCGTCTGTACCTGCAGTGACACTCCTTCTCTGCCATTTGTCCCACATACCACCCTTGCCATTCCCAACATCTTTTGCTCTCGACAGATTTACAAACTCACTCTCAGCTCCACCTTGACAAAAGTCTTAGGCAACCTAGCTATATATATGTACCTATGGCTTTTGCACAGTATTGTGATTCAAAGACCCATAGAGTAAAAGAAGAATGACAATATTCTTCCATGAGGACCTCAATGGACTAAGGCGAGATGTTGGCTTCAGCAGCTGGCTGGAAGGGAAGGAATGTCTGATGCACACCAACAAGTCGATCATCTTAATTTGTTGTTACCTTAAACAGAAGCAAAGAGTATGTCTGATCATGTGACTTGCACAAACAAAAATAGCTTTGCCAGCCCTACAGACCCTTGGAATTTAAGCTCCACAGTCCTCCTCAAAACCCTAATTCATCTAAACTCTTGTTAGCACATTGATTGAATTACAGGACTCACATCCATGGAGCCTAGACCATACTGACCCCACCAGAGTAGTTTGGAATTTAAATTCAACTAATTGAATCAATCCAGAATGACAAAGATAGTATCAGAAATGGCAGCCATAAAACTACCAGACTTGTGAAAACCCACCTAGTCCATGAATATTCTCTGCAGAAGAAGATCTGGCACCCTTACCCAAATAACATGACTCCAGATCCATTATTGCTATAGACTCATAACTGCCTCTTTGGTTCAGCAACAGGTGATAAAGAAAAGCCTTGACAACAATGTCCATAGCCATATTAATAATTCAAAAGAAATATTTCTCTGTCTTTCTCCCATGGATTTATCCAATGCACACATGAATGCCTTTGTCTATCTGGAATGGAGATGGGGAGGAATTTCTTTAGCTAGAGGGTGGTGAATCTGTGGAATTCATTGCCTCAGATGGCCATGGAGGGTAAGTCATTGGGTATATTTAAAGCGGAGATGAATAGTTTCTTGACTAGTAAGGCTGTCAAAGGTTATGGGGAGATAGCAGGAGAATCGAGTTGACCATAAGATCATAAAATATAGGAGCAGATTTAGGCCATTTGGCCTATCAAGTCTGTTCTGCCATTTCATCATGGTTGATCCATTTCCTTCACAGCCACAATCTCCTGTCTTCTCCCTGTATCCCTTCATGGCCTGACTAATCAAGAATCTGTCAACCTGAGCCTTAATGACTTGGCCTCCACAGCTGCCCTTGGCAATGAATTCCACAGATACACCACTATCTGGCTAAAAAAAATTGCTCCTCATCTCTGTTCTAAATGGTTGCCCCTATATTCTGAAGCTGTTTCCTCTGGTCTTCGATTCTCCCATCATAGCAAACATCCTCTCCACATCCACTCCTTAGAGGCCCTTTCAACATTTGATAGGTTTCAATGAGATCCCCTCTCATTCTTCTGAAGTCCAGTGAGTACAGGCCCAGAGTGACACATACATACTTTGATAATAAATTTACTTAAGATTTTTGAACTTCTAATTAAATGTTACAATTGAACGTACCTGCCACTTTAGTAGCAGCTCGTTCCACACTCGCACCACACTCTGAATGAAGAAGTTTGAGTTGAAGCTGTACAGCAACTACAATGGTTCAACAAGACAGCTTTCCCCTTCCCAAAGAATGGTACACCTTAAAGTCGCATGCCTACTTCCCTGCTCTACACTCCACACACACATTAACGTGAGCCCTGCAGGCCTGTGCACATGTAGTTGTTAATTGTTGTCTTATCTAGAGCCATCAAACCCTTCTGCTCTCTGTTTAATCTTGTCAAGTTTATTTAGACCGGCATGGGTTTTCAGTGTCCTGTGCTTATTTAAAGCGGACTCCAAATTAACGCTGATTGAGGGGCCCTTCTGAGTTTCAAGAATGCGGTCTTGCGGTGTCGCTCATTCAAGCCACCGTTGTTCAGTTGGAATTAACATAGAAATCCACAGCACATTACAGGCCCTTCAGCCCACAATGTTGCGCTGACCATAATTCCTATTGATAAACTCTTGTTTCTATCTTAGCACGGGAGTCTGTCATTCGTCCGCATCTGGGTTCATCGTTTGTCAGAGCACACCGTGACACACATGACCGTTTGCTTAAGCACAATTCCAATGCCATATATAAGTTCACCAATGACACCACTATTGTTGGAAGAATCATCGATGGCGATGAGTCACACAGTGAGACAGGACATTTTGTTGACCGTTGCTGTAACAACTTTTCGCACAATGCCAGTGAAACTAAGGAACTGATTGTTGACTTCTGGAAGGGGATGTCAAGGTGAACATGTGTCTGCCTACATTGGGGCATTAGTGACAGAGAGAGTCCATAGCATTAAATTTCTGAATGTTAACATATCAGTTGACCTGTCCTGGGCCCAACACAAAGATGCAATAACAAGGAGGGAGCTCCAGCATCTTTATCTGGAGGTTAAGGAGGTTTGACTTGTCACCAAGCACCCAAACAAATTTCTGCTCAGGTACTTCAGAAAGTGTCCTGACTACTTGCATCACAGTCAGGTATGGCAATTCAAATGTGTAGGAATGTAAAAGCATAAAAAGCTGCAGAGAGTAGTAGACTCAGCCCAATACATCAGAGGCACATCCCTCCTCATCTTCAGGCTCTTGAACCAGAGAGGATAACTTCACTGAACTTCACTCATCCATCACTGAACTATTCTCAGAACCTGTGGACACACTTTAAAGACCTATTCATCTCATGTTCTTGATACTTATTGCTTTTGTATATATAATTTTTTTCTCTTTCTTTTTTTGTATTTGTAGTTTGCTGTCTCTTGCATACTGGTTGTCCATTCTCAGTGCGGCCCTCCATTAATTCTATTACGGTTATTGGATCTATTGAGTATACCTGCAAAAAAATAAATCTAGGTTTGAATATAGCAACAGAAACAGTATGTACTTCGACAATAAATTTACTTTAAACTTAGAGCTTTGATCTACAGGACAGGATCTACAAGAAAATAACATTCAGCATCAAAGATACCTACCATCCAGTCCATGACATCTTCTTGCAGCTACAATTGGGCAGGAGATACAAAAGCCTGCAGATTCGCAAGACCAGTTTCAAGAGCAGCTACTACCCTTCAACAATTTGATTCATGTGCAAACCTGTACAACCCTCAATACTACAGCACCATGACTAGTTTGATGACTTTACACTAAAATGGACTTGATTTTGTTTTATACTTCTAATTGTGTTCTTTCTTGTAAAAAGTGTGTTTCATTAATGCTTTTCTTTTAAGTGCTGCTTACGTGATGGAATGTGCCCATGATGTTGCTGCAATTAAGTTTTCATTGGACCTGTGCATACTTGTACTTGAGATTTTGACAATAACTTGACTTTGACTTTGCTATTTCGTTGGCTCTTCACACAACCCTGGAACATCTGGACAGCAAAGATACATACAACAGGATGCTATTTATAAACTACAGCTCAGCATTTAACACCATCATCCCCTCAAAACTGATCAGTAAATTCCAGGACCTGGGCCTCAATACCCACTTAAAGCTAATGGATTCCAGATTTCCTCACTCGCAGATCCTTATCAGTTTAGATTGGCATAAACATCTCGTCCACGATCTCCATCAGCGCAGGAGCACCACAGGGACGAGGGCTTACCTCCCTGCTCTACTCATTTTACTGTATGGCTAAGCACTGCTCCAACACCATATGTAAGTCTGCCGATGATACCTCTGTTGTGGACTGTATCAAAGTGGACGACAAATCAGCACACAGGAGGGAGATTGAAAATTTGGCTGAGTGGTGTAATAACAACAACCTCTCTCTCAATGTCAATAAGACCAAGGAACATGATTGTAGACTTCAGGGGAGGGAAACCAGAGGTCCGTGAGCCAGTAATCATCAGAGGATCAGAGGTGAAGAGGGTCAGTAACTTCAAATTCTTGCATGTCGCAATCTCAGAAGACTTCTCCTGGACCCATCATATAAACATAATTGTGAAGAATGTACAAGAGCACCTCGACTTCCTCATGAGTCTGCGGAGATTCAGCATATCATCAAAGACCTCGGCAAACTTCTATAGATGTGTGGCACAGAGTGTGCTGATTGGCTGCATTGCAGCCTGGTACGGGAACTCTGATGCCTCTGTGCGTAAAACCCTATAACAGGTAGCAGACTCGCCCCAGTACATCACATGTAAAACCCTCCCACTAATTGAGCACAACTACATGAAACATTGCCGTAGAAAAGCAGCATCCATCATCAAAAATCCTTCCCACCCAGGCCATGCTCTTTTCTCACTGCTGCCATCAGGTAGAAGGTACAAGAGCCTCAGGACTCGCACCACCAGGTTCAAGAACAGTTACTACCTCTCAGCCATCAGGATCTTGAACAAAAGGGGATAACTACAGTCATCTAAGGACTCATTTACTGCTATTTATTTATATTGGTGTTTGCACAGCTTGTTGTCCACTGATCCTCTTTACAGTTACTATTCTATTGATTTGCTAAGTATGCCTTCAGGAAAAGAATCTGAGGGTTGCATGTGGTGACATGTATGTACAGTGCTCGGAAAATAAGTTTTACTTTGAACTTTTAATTTTGTGTTCCAAACTATTTATTTGTCCTGATGAGTATGCTGTACTTTCTGCTCTCCTTTTAGACCAGAGGTTCTCAACCTTTTTTATGACATGGACCAATACCATTAAGCAAGGAGTCCATGGACCCCAGGATGGAATCCCCTGTCAGAGACATAGAGCACAGAAACAGGCCCTTCAGCCCAACTGGTCCATCCTACCCTAGGTGCAATTTAAGCTCGTCCTATTGTCCCAGGTTTGGCTGGTAGCCATCTAAATCTTCCTCACCCATTCTGGGTCAAGTGCCTTTTAAACTTTGTCAATGTACTCACCCCAGCCACTTCCTTTTGGCAGCTCATTCCATTTACAGACTAATCCCTGGGTGAAAATGTTGCCTCTGAGATTCCTGTTAAATCTCTCTTACTTTAAAACCTATGCCCTCTAGAGTTTTATTTCCCAACCCTGGGAAAAGACAGTGTGCATTCTTAACATTGCAGACTATATAATAGTTTATAATCATTTTCTGATTGAGTTTAAATTGATCTTGTACCCAGGTAAAACTGAAACATTATGATAAGCAGGTGACTCATTTGATTCTGGTTTTCTTAAACTCCACGAAGGAGGTTGGTGGGAGCAATGGGAGTGTATAATGCTTGGCTTCTGCTCCTGACCAGGGTTTAATGACATTTGATGCAAATTGTAAATGTGTGTACATATCTGATAAGGTAGTAAAAGAACTCACTATCTGCGTGCGTGAATGAATGTTTGGTGTCTGAGACTGCCTGAAGCATGTGTCATCACTTTCAGGGAAGAACAGGGAGAAAGTATGATTAGTTTCTTTTACAGGACTCTCCCGGCACCACTTTCTGCCTGCTTTTCTGACTCAGTCTCAAATCTAATACACTATCTGAAGCTGCAGTTCAGTTAAGGAAGCAAATTAGATTGTTTTCTCATGGAGTCACAAGAAGAGATGAGACGTTAACGTTTTAAAAGTGCAAAAGATCGCTGCATGGGATAAACAGAGATCAACTGGGTAAGACCAAAGCATAAATAAGAAAATCAATTGAGCTGAAATAGAACATGCAACATGGAACAGTAAAACTCAGGAACAGGCCATTTAGACCACAATGCCTGCACTGCACTGATGCCAATTAAACTCAATCTTTTCTGCCTGTACTTGATCCATATCCCTCCATTCCCTGTATATTCCTGATTTGACAAGGCATGGAAGATATTAGGGAATGGGGTTGAGAAGGAAATGGATCAGCCATGGTGAAATGGCGCGGAGCAGACTTAATGGGCTGAATGGCCCAATTCTGCTCATGTCTTATGGCCCTATATGAACATAAGAACATAAGAAGTAGGAGCAGGAGTAGGACACCTGGCCTGTCAAGCCTGCTCCGGCATTCAAAAAGATCATGGCTGATCTGGCCA
Source organism: Hypanus sabinus (assembly GCF_030144855.1). NCBI lineage: Eukaryota > Metazoa > Chordata > Chondrichthyes > Myliobatiformes > Dasyatidae > Hypanus > Hypanus sabinus. Next base: position 14,573,991 of record NC_082721.1, read on the forward strand.
TGGACTCATCTCCACCTACCTTCCTTTTCCCCATAACCCTTAAATCCCCTACTATGCAAAAATCTATCCAATCTTGTCTTAAATATATTTACTGAGGTAGCCTCCACTGCTTCACTAGGCAGAGAATTCCATAGGTTCACCACTCACTGTGAAAAGCAGTTCCTCCTCATCTCGGTCCTAAATCAACTTCTCCCAAATTTTGAGGCTATGTCCCCTAGTTCCAATCTCCCAGAGTGTAATTTTCCTGCCTCTATCTTATCTATCCCTTTTGTTTACAGTCTTATATTCAGGTATCTATCTTAAAGTTCTTTTTAAGAACCTCTTAAAGCTCACTATCATTTCAGCTTCCAGAATTACCCCTGGCAGCTCATTCCATGAACCTACCATTCTTAGTGTAAAAAATACATGCCTCTCATATCCCCCTCTCACATTAAGTGCATGTCTTCTGGTACTTATGTCATGGAACCCGACCATAAACCGAGAGGTCCGTGGACCCCAGGTTGGGAAGCACAAACGAATGATTTATATAACTGCACCATGACTTCTATTCTCCTATACTCAATGTCGACCAATGAAAGCATTTATCTTCTACCCCATGCTATCTATTTGCATGGCCACTTTCAGGGAGCTTTCGACTTTGACCCCAAATCCCCAGTGAACATCAATGATGTTGGGTGTCCTGCCAATTACTGTATACTTTTCCCTTTCTCCCAAACAAAGAGAGAGATAGAGAGAGAAAGATAAAGCTTCTACCAAGCCTCATCTTTCCAGCAAAAAGCCTTAGGGTCACTACTGCCTCCCTCAGATGGAAATGCTCAGGAGAGAATGGATGAGAGTAAGATAGAATGGGATGATTTACTCATCTGTTTTCAAACAGGCCTTGCTAAGAACAAATCTCATTCCCAGAAAAGCCTCAAGAAACTCCAGCCTCCAGTCCCCTTCTATTTTTTTAGAATTCCAGATTACTTCGAGGTCCAGTAACGTAGACATGACCAAAATAAAGAAACATATAGGTCACATTCACTGAGTATGCTCACGGCTCACTTTGTTAGTGAATGATTGCGCATGGCATTATTATAGACACACATTGAACATAAATAAACAGAGTTATAGAATACTACAACACTGAAATGGGCATTCCAACCCATCTAGTCCATGCTAGCCTATTAATCTGCCTGGTCCCATCGACCTACACACAGACCACAGCACTCGACAACCCCCGCCCCCCCCCCCCCCCGATCTATGCACCTATTCAAGCAACGCACACAAAATGCTGGAGGAACCATCCATGGAAAAATATACAGTCGACGTTTTGGGCTGAAACCCTTTGGCATGTACCTATCTAAATTCCTCTTAACTGTCAAAATTGACCCCTCTTCCACCACTTGGCACATTGTTCCACTCTCTTATCATCCTCTGAGTGAAGAAGTTACCCTTAAGCATTTCACCTTTCACCCTTAATCCACAACTTCTAGTTCTAGTCCCACCCAACCTCTGTGGAAAAAGCCTGCTTGGATTTACCCTATTTATATTGCTCATAATATTGCATGTCCCTATTTCCTAATGCTATTTTGTTTTGTTAGTACAAAAGTCGAGCAATAAAAGGTGATTATGTAGACTGAGACAGCCTGTTATTATAATGTGCTGTTTCCAGTATGTAGTTATAATGTATCATAATCGTACATATAAATTCAGCCTTTATAAATTTAACATTGCGCCTTGCACCTTGTTAATCAAATTTGATAAAGAGAGAGAAAGGCAAAATAAAAATGGAAATGAGGTGTATACATTTTGATAGATTATGCAAAAGGCTGAAAAATTTGAGGATGCCCTGCCCCCAACATTAGCTACTATTTAATGATTGGCATGAAGTAGAAAACGGTGTTACTGATAACATCCACATCAAACAAGTATGTGGAGTCAGCTACTGTGTCTAGCTTTCGCAGTGACCCAGAGTAAATGACTTTTTTCTAACAGCCCTGGACTCAAGCCATAAATGTCATGCTTCAAATATATCATCAATGATGGGAGAAAGTGAGATACCAGTAGTGCCCTGAGGGAACGGATCCAATTAACATAAGGTGCTAATTGAAAACATAGGATAGGCCATGAAAAAGAGGAGAAAAAATAAGTGAAACTTTCGGGAACTCTGAACATAAACTGGCCAAGATTCCAGGATCCTTTTGTAAACGTGTTACTGTGCCATCATTCAAGCCTGTCTTCAAGAATTATTGTCCGTTTCTGTCACCTACAAGTCAAAGTTCAATAATTTTAGCAGAAGTGCAGAAAGATGGCCACTATAAGAAGACAGGCAATTCCTCTTTACTTTAGTATAACATAGTGACCCCTTAACAGAAGGAATTCATTTTTAAATCTTTAGAAAGGTAATTAACATACTAGTGGATCAAAGATGAAACAAACGGAGGTTTCAAAGATAAACAAAGAATTTAATGAACTGAAATACCTGATGAGTGAATATTTCTGTAAAGTGAGTAAAACAGATTTACTCTTTCCAGTTGCATTTTATTTCATTAAGCTTACTTCATTTAATTTCATTAAACTTACTTCATTTAATTTCATGATTTGCCCGGAATAAACTGACAGAATGTTGGGCTACATTCGGGCAAAGTGACTGTCTAAGAGTTTCTATGTTTGTCATTGAGAAGTAATAATCTTATATTGGGCCTCCATTGAGATATATTGATTTGCTTACTTATTTATCAACGCCATTACCCAGCCTTTAGTCTTCAAATTGTTCAGCACCTATTGAACATACAATTACTCACAATGTTTGTTCCAATAGATTCTTATGCCAGACTTTCTTCTGACCATAAAGTTTTGACTTTAAGCAGACAGTAATTCCTCTTTAACACAAGTGGTAAGAGCACTTTGACAAGCAGAATGAAGCACTGGGCCACATGAAATGCATTTCCTGCCTGTTTTACACTCTACCTTTAAGGACCTGAGGCAAAGTTCTGAAAAAAAAAGCTTTAGTATTTTATCATTAAATCCTTCAGCACTTAATTTTACTTGGAACTTCTTAGCTATTCAGTTTTGAAATATTTTATGGTAATCATTATAGGGTAGTTTCATAGATCTTTATTCTTTATTTCTAACAACATTTTTGATTACAATCAAACATATCTATTTGGTATCACATTTTAACTAATGTTTCTGTAATAAAATTCATAGAAAATGTTTGCCATCCCACTGCCGGCAAATGCTTCTGAAACTTGGCCATAGGTACGCTTATTGCATCAGTTTGGACTTCATTCAAGTATAAGAGATATGGCTTATAATGCAGTTATTGAATTTGTTTTATATTGTAATCTGGCATGCATATGCTGTGTGATCCTTGCGAAAATTGCTCAAGGTTGTCCCTCAGACCTATTATATTTTGTAAGAGTATTTGACATAATATTTTCCCAATTTTCTGCTAGCATGCTTGCACACAACTTTAGCTAATTCTCTGCAGAAGCACCAAGAAGGTGATGTACAGTCACACTTTCACTGCAAGGTATTGGACCAAAGTCCCTGCTATATTCTTTCAAGTGAACATGGAAGACCAATTCAGAATCCAAATCAGGTTTGTTATCATTGACATATGTCATTACGTTTGTCATTTTGTGGCAGCAGGACATGAAAAAATACTATAAGTTACAATAAAAAGTATTTTAAAAATAAATGAGAGCAAAAAGTGTGTTCAGAAATCTGATGGCAGAGGGAAAATGCTTCCTAAAACATTGAGTGTGTGTTGTCTTCAGGCTCCTGTATCTCTTCCATGTTGGTAGCAATGAGAATAGGGCACATCTATGGTCCTAAGTGATGGATGCTGCCTTTTTAAGGTATTGCCTATTGAAGATCTCTTTGATAGAGGGAAAGCTAATGCCCGTAATGGAAATGGCTTAGTTTACAACCCTCTGCAGTTTTTCTAATCGTGTGTATTGATACCTCCATAACAGGGATGATGCAACCACTCAGAATGCTCTCCATGGTGCAAGATTAGAGCGACTGGGCTTGTATACACTGGAATTTAGAAGGATGAGAGGGGATCTGATTGAAACATATAAGATTATTAAGGGATTGGACACACTGGAGGCAGGAAACATCTTCCAGCTGATGGGTGAGTCTAGAACTAGAGGCCACAGTTTAAGAATAAGGGGTAGGCCATTTAGAACAGAGATGCGGAAAAACTTTATCACCCAGAGAGTGGTGGATATGTGGAATGCTCTGCCCCAGAAGGCAGTGGAGGCCAAGTCTCTGGATGCATTCAAGAGTGAGTTAGATAGAGCTCTTATAGATAGCGGAGTCAAGGGATATGGGGAGAGGGCAGGAACGGGGTACTGATTGTGTATGATCAGCCATGATCACAGTGAATGGCGGTGCTGGCTCGAAGGAGCAAATGGCCTACTCCTGCACCTACTGTCTATTGTCTATTGTCTATTATCTGCAGAAATTTGCTCAAGTCTTTGGTGACAGACCAAATCTCCTCAAACTCATAATGAAATACAGCCGTCGACGTGGCTTCTTTGCAATTGCCTGAATGTGTTGACCCAGAATAAACTTTCAGAGATGTTGACATGCAGGAACTTCAAGCTGCTCTCCCCTTCCTCTGCTGATCCCTCGATAAGGACTCATATGTCTTCTCCTTTCTGCCCCTTCCTGATGTCCATAATCAGTTCCTTGGTTTTGCTGATGTTGAGAGCAAGGTTGTTGTTGCAACATGACTCAACCAGCTGATCCACCTCACTCCTGTGTGCCTCCTCAATTGAATAAAGTGAAGAGTTTTCTCTGGTAATCTAACACTAAGCATGCACAACCACAACAGATCATCTGGTTATTGTTAGATTGTAGCTAGTGATCACTGTTCAAAAAATTAGTTATCCATTTTGTGCAGGTGACAAGACAACAAACCTTTTCTCAAAGGATGTGAGTGCTTGACATGCTCTTCCCCAAAGGAGTTGTTGCATATTTTTAAGGCAGAGAAAAATGGGTCCTTTATAAACAAAGACATGAAGGGATTATCAGTGGTGGGCAGTTTACAATCAGAAGACATTGAATAACCAAGCAAGTTCAAGGGTTCAAGTTGCCTGCTCATCTTCTGAATTCATACTGTATATTTGGATCGTATTGCATCGAAGACAAACGGGTTGCTGTGGTTAATGCATAATAGTCACTACTCCACAAAAGTTCTTCTTCAACGGTTTTGTAATTTGGCACATCCTGAGGTTGTTAAAGTTTCTTTGTAAATGCAGAACATGTTTGTACAGGAATACTACAATAAACTCCTGTAATAAAGCAAGTCTCTCAATTAATCTTTGCTTTCAAAAACTTACACTTGGTGTTGTGTTCTAAGAGCAAGATGTCAAATCCAGTAGCAAACTCAGAGTCTACCAACCTGCAGCAAACTTTGCCTTTTTGTGGGCCTTGAAATTGTCAGACCACAGCATGGGATGTATCATCAATGCTGTCTCCATAAGACCCTTTAACTCCATTCTGAGGGTAACCGAGCCAACAAATGAGTGAAGAAAGCACAACAGCATCTTTACTTCCTCAGGAGTTCGTGGAGGTTCAGCACATCATCAAAAATCTTGGCAAACTTCTCTAGATGTGTGGTTGGAAGTGTGCTGATTGGTTGCATTATAGCCTAGTATGAGAACACCAATGCCTTTGAGTGGAAAATCCTACAACAGGTAGTGGGCTCAGCCCAGTATATCACGGGTAAAACCCTCTCAACCATTGGGCACATCTACATGAAATGTTGCCGTAGGAAAACAGCGGCCGCTATCAAAGATCCACACCATCCAGGCCATGCTCTTTTCTCACTGCTAATATCACATAGAAGGTACAAGAGTCTCAGGACTTGCACCACCAGTTTCAAGAACAGTTACTACCCCTCAACCAACAGGCTCTTGAACAAAGGGGGTTAGCTACACTCATTTAAGGACTCTTTTATCTTGTTACTTCATGCTCACTATTCATTGCTATTTATTTATATCTGCTTTTGCAGAGTTTGTTTTCCATTGATCCTATTTACAGCTACTTTTCTATAGATTTGTTAAGTATGACCACAGAAAAAGTATCTTAGGGCTGTATGAGGTGACATGTATGTACTCTGATAGAAAAAAATTGACTTCGCCTTTGAGAATGAGTCACACTTGATCATAGTAAGAGAATGGACACCATTGTCTTCATACTTGCCAACAAATTCTGAAACAAGCACTCTGTTCTGAGTGTTATCACAGCAAGAGAAATCCCAGAGAACATACACCGCCAGGACAATCTCCATGGAGAACCACATGGAATGTTTCATGGGAAACCAAGCCTGTCCTACTTCAGAATAAGGAAGGAGAATCCAGGAAGGGATTTAGCCACTCAAGTGTCAAGTTGATTTTATTGCATAGTGAGGTACAGGTAGAATTAAAAGTTGGTTTGAAGCAACATCACAGCCACATAGATGCAGATAACAGACAGAATACAAATTGTACAAGACAGCGACGCGAAAAAGTGGAAAAGACTGAAGATCCTACTGAAAACACTGAATGACACAATCAGAAGCAAGTCCATGACAGTTCAAGAGGTGGACTGTACGGCTTTGTTGCTTAGGTAGGGTTAAGGTTGTGCAGATCACTTCAAGATCCTGATGATTGTAAGAAAAGAGCTGTTCCTGAATGTGCTGGGACTTCAGGCTTCTTCCTACCTGATGGCAAAAGTAAGATTTTTTTTTTAACAAGAGGGCAAAACCTGGATGGTGGGAGCTCTTGATTATAAATGCTACCTTCTTGAGCTTTCCCTGTAACCTGGTCTCAGCAATCACCCAGCAGTTTGTACTCCTTGGCCTCCCCTCCCCCCAACATTCTTGTTCTGGCTTCGTCCACTTTCTTTTCCAGTCCTAATGAAGGAGTGGGCTTGAAACATTGATTGGTTATTGACAGCGCCCCACCCTCACATTTGCGAGTTCCTGCAGCATTTTGTGTGTGTTACCCCCTAAGGATGCTGTCATTGGTAGGGGGGCTGTTTCAGCGATGGACAGGGCTGCAACAATTACTCCCCACAACCTCTTGCATTCCTGTGCTGTAAGTCAAGATGCTTTCAACAGAACATCTGCGATGTTCGCCTGAATATTTGGTGACATGCCAAATTTCCTTGAGCTTCTAAGAAAGCAGAGGCATTTTTATTGATTGCATCGATATGCTGAGCCCAGGACAGGTCACCGGAGATGGGACTGAGAGGGAACAGAGAATGGAGCTCAGGATGTCCTACATGGCCGACCCACCAATTCTTGCAGGGTCAATCTGACAGAGTTTAAGGATACACATTGGCCTTACTGGCTACATTGAAACCCAGAGGAGTAAAATGGTAATGAGTAGTCCTTGACCTTGAGATACTGTCCACCAAGAGAGAAAGGAATGGGAGTAAACCTCAGGGATAAATACAATGCCTTAAAAGAGGTAAGGATAATCATGAAATTCTCCAGCCACTGAATTTCTTTCTTGAACATGAAGTATTACTTTAACAGAAGAGAAGCCCAAGAAAACAAATATAAAAGCACGGTAATAAGTTCAAAGTTCAAAGTACGTTTATTATCAAAGTATGTATACATTATACAACCTTCAGATTTGTCTCCTTGCAAAACAAGAGAACCAAAAGAACCAATTAAAAATAAGAATGATAAACACCTAATGTGCAGAGAGAATAAAAAACACAGATTTGTCCAGCAGTAAAATCAAGCAAAGAGCATTTAGAATGAAAGTCAGCCTTCAGACAGGAGTAGGTATCTCAGACCCTGCAGGCGTGAAGCCTGGAACAGCCGGAGCAGGCCCACGGCCTCAGCCTCAGTACACTGAAGAGCAGAGCAGCAAGCAGAACTGGCCTGACCCTTGCCTCTGGTCCTGCCTCTTCAATCCATCTGGCCCAGAGTTTAAATCATCCAAACATCGAGACATTCCTCGCTCAAAGACCCAAGCCCTGATGCACCGATATACTCTGTGCCTGGACCCGGAATCAATGTGCCTGGGAGTTGTTTTTTGTATTTTAACATTGTGGTGCGCACTCGGTCCATGATGACAGGTGAGAAAAGTTTGTTTTTCTCAACTGCTTTTTTTAATTGCATCCAGCACAATAGCAGACAGAGTGCGATAGCTTGATGAGAACCAACTCAGTCACAGACAGACGGGGGAGGTGATTATTACACACCTCAGTTATATTCAGGGTGGCTCACAAACACACAGGCAAATAACTATATAAGCCGAGCTAAAATGAACCTGAACATCTCATCGTAATTCAACTGAACACGCACACCGCAAACACATTTAAAAACAAGAACAATAGGTAGCAAACACGAGGAAATCTGCAGATGCTGGAAATTCAAACAACAACACACACAAAATGCTGGGAGAACACAGCAGGCCAGGCAGCATCTATAGGGAGAAGCACTGTCGACGGTTCGGGCCGAGACCCTTCGTCAGGACTAACTGAAAGGAGAGATACTAGAGATTTGGAAGTAGTGGGGGGAGGGGGAAATGCGAAATGATAGGAGAAGACCGGAGGGGTTGGGATGAAGCTAAGAGCTGGAAAGGTGATTGGCGAAAGTGATACAGAACTGGAGAAGGGAAAGGATCATGGGACGGGAGGCCTCAGGAGAAAGAAAGGGGGGGGGGAGCACCAGAGGGAGATGGAGAACAGGCAAACAACTAAATATGTCAGGGATGGGGTAAGAAGGGGAGGAGGGGCATTAACGGAAGTTAGAGAAGTCAGCGCTGACGGCTATCAATGCAGTGCTGAGCTGTTGATCATGCCCCTGTAGTGCCACAATATATATATTCTGAAGTGCTTGCAGAACAAAACGTTCTGCTGATGTGTTTGGATTTACAGCCATGTTTGATTATTGACGGCTTACAGTGCAGTTTTGTTATTTAATGGAATGCATCAAAAAGCAAAATAGCAATATAAAAGCTGCTCAACTGTCCTTTCCTGTAATGGTGATCATTTGCACAGAGGTGAAAAGGTGCTTTATTGAGTAAACCAAATCACACCTTGTACTCAAATCCAATCTCAATAATATTATGTATAATGAACAAATTATCATCATTCTGTTGTCAGTGGGTTACTGACATAGTTTGGAGTTACATTTTTATTTACTAATTCACAGGATGTGCATAGCAAGACCAGTATTTGTTGTCCACCCAGAGATCAAAATAAGCCAGCATAGGTCAGTACTACATACCAGCAAGGAAGTGGCCTGCACAATCATTATAAATGTATTAAATATTCGCCTTATTTGTCACATGTGCATGGAAACATACAGTGAAATCATACTCAAAACAGCCAAGGTTGTGCTGGGCAGCTCACAAATGTCACTATGTTTTTGCCTGCAACATAGCATGTCCACAACTCACTAATCCTAACTGTACATCTTTGGAATGTGGGAGGAAACCCATGTAGTTATGGTGAGGACATACAGACAGTGATAGAATCGAAACAGATCTTACAGCTGGTTCTGTAAAGCGAGTGAGCTAATAGCCACGCCATCTTAGATTATCGCCCCTCAGAGAAACAATATTAGATCTAGAACTATATTGAGAAGAAATTGAAGATATTTTCCGTCTTATGGCTTTATTGCCTGTTGAATGGGATGAATTGTAGGCATTTCACAGTGAAGTTAAACCAACTGACAATGATAGAATTGGAACAATACTCAAAATGCTGGAAGAAGTCAGTAGGTCAGGCAGCATCTATGAAGAGAAATGGACAGTCAACATCTCAGGTGGAGACTTTTCATTTACACTGTTTGGGTGGGGGAGGGACAAGAGATAGGGTGATGGATGCCAGCTGGGTCAGGAGAAGAGAGCAAAGAGAAACAGGTAAAGGGACAGATGGGGAGCAGTTAAAGGAAATTAAGAATTCAAAGTCCATGCTGCCAAGTTGGAGACTAGCCTAGTGCAATACGAGGTGCTGCTCCTCTAATTTGTGTTTAGCTTTAACTTGGTAGTAGCAGAGGCTGTTGAAGTGGGAATAAAGAGAAGAATTATAATGACTGGCCACTGGGAGATCCAGTCAGCCTCAGAGGATGGAACAACAGTGCTCAGCAAAGCTGTCACCCAGTCTGTGTCCAAACTCTCGCTGACATAGAGGAGGCCACAATGGGAGCACCATTTGCAATAAATAAGGCCACAGGATTCATTGTCTCACCTGGAATGGCGGTGTCCTGGTCCATGGTGTTGGAGGAGGTGTAGGAGCAGATCATAGAGCCATAGAGTCTTAGAAAAGTACAGCACAGAATCAGGCCCTTCAGCCCATCCACTCCATGCTGAGCCATTTAAACTGCCTACTCCCATCGAGCTGCACGGGCCATACACCTCCATACCCCTACTTATCCAAACTTCTCTTAAACATTGAAATTGAGCTCGCATGCACCATTTGAGCTGGCAGCTCATCCCGCACTCTCACGACCCTCTGAGTGAAGATGTGATCCTGATGGAGGAGTGGAGGGTCTAAGGAGGTACTACACCATACCCAAGGGTGACCTGCAGACTAGCAGAGGGAAAGAATGCCTTTGGTAGAGATGAATCTCCACCCTGCCATCCATTTGTAACAAAATGTGTAACACCTTTTGTGGTTACGGGGGAGAGTGTTTGAAGAGGCAGATGGGGATTCAAACTAAATGAAGACACCAAGGCTTCCATCTCTAAAGAGCATTATTGAACTAAGTGGATTTTACAATAATCAGGTAGATTCTTGGTCAACATTACTAATAGTAGCTTTTAAAATCCAGATTTATTATAATACTTGAACTTAAACTTGCAAACTGCCGTTCTTTTCACTCAGACCATTGGTTTAGACCAGTGATTTAACCACCATACTGACATACCCCTTTATAATCACCTCAGACTAAACATGCGAAAATCGGCAGTGAATAAAATCAGTTTAGGAAGGCAATCAATCCTTGATGGTCTTGTCTATTTAAGTGGGAGAAGATGACCTTTTGTAATAACCTGGCTCGATGGATGAGGTTAAGTTAGAGTTTGGACTGAACTGTTCATTTCTCAAAAGAAAATATGGGCTCTAATGTTATTCCATAAATCAGATAGATGGTTCTGTGCAAACGACTTGGGCACATTTCTCTAGCTCGGCTGTCTAAGACTTTTTCACAGTACTGTATTTGGAGTGGAGAGTGAGCTCATCAGTCTGGCTGGAATAGCGAGAGCGGAGTGTTGTTTGAGGGGTGTGGGACAGGTGACAGAGAAGGAGTGCCAGGGGTGAGGGTCCCGCAGGTGTAGACTCTCCCTGCACTGAGACACCAGGCAAAGTCATTTGATTCCAAACAACTGGTTTATTGATCATGACAGAAATACTTCTCTGGTGCCTCCGGCTCCCTTCACTCTCCCTTCCTCTTTTCACAATCTTCATTTCCCTCTCCCTGTCCCCTTCTCACTCTTAATTCACAATAGAGATTCATATCAGAATCACATTCATCATCACTCCCATTTGTCATCAATTTATTTTTGTGGCAGCAGTACAGTGCAATACATAAAATTACTATAGGACCGTGCAAAAGTCTTAGGCACCCTAGTTATATGTATCTAATAAATTTGCACAATACTGTATGTCTGAAGAAGTGTATCATTTTTACATCAACAACATTGTGTAACTTAAGATATAACTGCCTTATTTTAGTTATAAGATGGAATGTGGATTATTATTAAAAGTTAATAGGACCTTGGCTATTTTAATGTATTTGAACTAGGCTATCACAGATTTCTTCCAGACTCAGAACAGTAAATCATTTTATTTGGGTACTGATGAATAATTGTGTAGACTGCTGCTCTTAGAAAGAGAATCTGTGATGTGTATAACTGTATGTGTAACTTTAAGAATTGAATGTAATATGCAATACGACTTCTATATATTGTTGTAGGACTCTGGCTTAATTGAACATTGCTACCTTCAACTGAGGAGGCTCTGGTCAATAGCTCTACTTCTGTTTACTTGCTTGCTCGTAATAATACAAAGAAATCTATAGAAGCTACCATCCACAAATATTTACTGCTGCATCTCAGAGCATCCTGGATTTAATATACCAGAAAGCATCGGTGGTTGTTATGTGAATTAATCAAAATATTATATGCTGTGGGTGTGAAGTGTGAAAGGACTGAACAGTTTTGGAGAGCAGGTCCACAGAACTCTGAACGTGGCAGGTACAAGAGATTCTGCAGATGTTGGAAATCTTAAGGAACACACACAAAATACAGGAGCAACTATTGAATTTTCTCCATTTCTGCATAAATATGACCTAAAATGTGATCAGATCTTCATGCAAGTTCTAAACTTACATAAAGAGAACCCAATTAAATAAATAACACAAAAACACTATACTTGCTCAATTAGTTATTGAGAAAGATTATCAATATTACATGTATTTGCTGGGAAAAGTATGTAAACCTCTGGGGTAATGCTTTCCACAAAAGCTATTTGGAGTCAGGTGTTCAATCAATGAGATGAGATTGGAGGTGTGGTTGTAGAGGTGCCCTGCCCTATGCAAAAGACACACTAATTCTGTTCTTCCAAAGAAAGGTCTACAGTTTGTATTTAAGTGCACCATGCCTCGATCAAAACATATTTCAGAGGACCTTAGAAGAAGAATTGTAGAGATGCATGAAGCTGGGAAGAGCAACAAAAACATTTCTAAAGACCTGAGTGTTCATCAGTCCACAGTAAGAGAAATTGTGTACAATGGAGGAAACTCAGTACTGTTGCTACTCTCCCTAGAAGTGGATGCCCTGCAGTGATTACACCAAGAGCACAACGTGCAATGCTGAAGGCAGTAAAAAGGAACCCTATGGTAACAAAAAAAAAGACCTGCAGAAATCTCTAGACCTTGCAAACATCTCTTTTCATGTGTTCACTTTAAGAAAAACATTGAACAAGAATGGTGTTCATGGAAGGACACTGTGGAGGAAACCACCCTCTCCAAAAACACTGTTGCTTTTCTCAAGTTCTGCAACACTTCTGGGACAATATTCTGAGGACAGAAGAGACAAATGTTGAACTTATTGGCAGAAAGACACATTGCTATGTTTGGAGGGAAAAGGACACTGCACACCAACAGCAAAACATCATCCCAACTGTGAAGCATGATGGAAGGAGCATCATGGTTTTGGACTGCTTTGTTGCCTCAGGGCCTGGACAGCTTGCAACCGTTGAGGGAACAATGAATTCAAAATTGTATCAAGACACTTTACAGGAGAAAGTCAGGGTAGCAGTCGGTCACCTGAAGTGTAATAAAAGCTGGATAATGCAATAATGTAATGATCCAAAAGACAAGAGTAAATGAACAACAGCATGGTAAAAAAAAAGAAGAAAATTTGTGTTTTGGAATGCTCAAGTCAAAGTCCTGACCTTAATCCTATAGAAATGTTGTGAAAGGACCTGAAGCCAGCAGTTCATGCAAGGAAACCCACCAACATCCCAGAGCTGAAGCAATTTTGTAAGGAAGAATGGCCTAAAATTCCTTCAAACTGAAGGACAGGACTGATCAACAGTTACCAGAAACAGTTGGTTGAAATTATTGCTGAACAAGGGGGACACATCAGTTACTGAAAGCAAAGGTTCACATACTTTTTACAACTAATACATGCAATATTGGAACATTTTTCTCAATAAATAAATGAACAAGTATAATATTTTTGTGTTACTTATTTAATTGAGTTCTCTTTATCTAGTTTCAGGACTTGCGCAAAGATCTGATCATATTTTAGGTCATATATATGCAAAGATAGAGAAAATTCTACAGGGTTCATGAACTGTCTAGCACCACTGTACATGGTAAAGGTGATGCACCATTAATAACTCTCGGAGACGTGAGGTGAGATATAGGCTTTGATTCACTGGAAGAGAGCAGTCAGCAGCAAGAGATCACCATACGACATCCTGGAGACTGAGGGAGGAGCCGTGCCTCCAATCGCCTTTATACCGGGGTCTGTGGGAGGAGCCGCAGCAGCAGTCAGTGTGTGTGTGGGGGGGGGGGGGGTGCGTGTCCAGACAGGTACATGTAGTTCACCACAAAAGGTGCAGGCTGTAGACAGACATATAGGTGTGAGAATGGGGAATGGGGAGGAGAATTAAAATACCTGGGATCCAGACAGCCACAGCACACAATAAAGTAAAATTGCTTGATGTCATTTCCAATATACAGGTGTAAAGGAGAACAGAATAATTGTTACTCTGGATCTAGTGCAGCACGAAATAACACATTAAATATAAAAATGTAAGATTGCTTACATAAACGAGAAAATCTGCAGATGCAGGAAATCCAAGTAACACACACAAAATGCTGGAGGAACTCAGAAGGTCAGGCAGCATCACAGATTGCTTATATACATAGATTGATTGCATGCCTATAGAGTGATGATAGGCACAGTATTGTCTTTAGATAAGGTGACTGTGATGACATGGGTGGGTTAGATGGTGGAGATGTTGATCTGCTTTACTGCTTTACTGCTTAGTGAAAGTTACAGTTTTTGAGTCTGGTGATCCTGGTGTGGATGTAATGTAGCCTCCTCACTGATGGGAGTGGGACAAACAATCCATGAACAAGGTGTGACACAGAGCAACAATGCTCGGCAAAGCAGTCCGCTCACTTCAAAGTAGTTGATGAACTTCTCGCGGGAGAACAAGTGGATATGATGATTTAGAAGATATCCAGGTTTTATTAACTGAGACACAGAACATGGAAACAGAGCAATCATGCTTGAAGTTATTGCCTGTTAGACCACAACTAGAGTTCTGTGTAACTTTCTGGTTGCCCCATTAGAGGAAGAACATGATAACAACAGAAAAGGTGAAGATGTGGTTTATAAGGATGATAAAAGGATGGGGTATATTCATTGAGAAAGGAGACTGATAAGGCTGAATTTGATCTCTTCCGAAAAGTTGAGGCTCAGGGGAAATCTTCTCTGAAATGTGTAATATTCTGAGATGCCTTAGATAAAGTGAACGGTAAGGACATATTTCCCTATTAGGGAGTCCAATAACTTAAAGAGTTGGCAAAAAGATGAGAAGGTGATGAAGAAAGATTAATTTTGTCCATAAAGAGCTCACTGCCTTACAAACAGTAAGGGCACAAAAATCTATCATATTTAAGGTGCACCTAGGTCAGCATTTGATATCCCTGAGGCTTCAGAACTATGAACTAAGTAGAGGGAAGTGGAAATAACCAAAATAGTTCTGTTTTGACCATTATGGATCAGGTATTTCACTAAATGAGGGTCGTAAACGTGAATATGCACCATGTGTAAATTGAGCTCATGATGACTCACAATGTCACTCTGTATAGCAACACTGTGACCACTTTGCTCTATAATAGACATCTATTTTCTTATAATTGACCTGCTTCTTGCATAATTTTGTATAATTTATCTTGTTAGTTTTGGTGAATGGTTTGCATCTGATGTAATGTGCCTGTAATGCTGCTACAATTAAGCTTTTAGGCAAAGATTCAGAGTCATATAGCTCTACAGCATAATAACTGACCATTCAGCCCATCTAGTCCATGCAGGCCTGGTTTTCTGCCCAGTCCCATCTATGCCCTCCTGGACCATAGACCTCCATAACTCTCACATCTGTATACCTATCTGAACTTCTTCTGTGTGTTACAATTGTATGTGTTACCATCAACTACTTCCCTTGCACAGTTAGTTTGGCTTGTGATAATAAACATGACTTTGACTTTGATGACATGGGTAATACCAAAAATCACCACCTGGTGGTAGGTGAGGCAAGTAGAGTGGGGGAGCTGTATGGGAGGCTCATCCCGTGGTAAGACCATAAGACATTGGAGCAGAATGAGTCCACTCGGCCTATCGAGTCTGCTCCGCCATTCCATCATGTCTGTTTTGTTATCCCTCCCAACTCCTTTCTCTTGATTTCTCCCTATGAGTCCTGACTGACCAAGAACCTGCTTTAAATATACTCGATGATTTGGCCTCCACAGTCTGTGGCACTGAATTCCACAGATTTGCCACTTTCTGGCTAAAGAGATTCCTCCTCATCTTCATTCTAAATGGCCATGCCTTTATTCTGAGACTGCGTCCCTGGCCCTAGACTCACCTACTGTAGGAAACATCCTCTCCACATCTACTCTATCTAGGCCTTTCAATATTAGATAGGCTTTAATGAGATCCTCTCTCATTATTCTAAGCTACAGTGAGTACAGGCCCAGACACTCCTCATACGCTAACCTTTTCATTCCCAGAATCATTCTTGTGATCCCCTTCTGGACCATCTCCAATGCTAGCACCTCCTTCCTGAGATAAGTTGCCCAAAACTGCTCACAATACTCCAAGTCAGCCTAATCGATGGCTTATAAAATTTCAGCATTACATTCTTGATCTTACATTCTAGTCCTCTTGAAATGAATGCAAACAGTTCATTTGCCTTCCTTACCGCTGACTCAACCTGCAAGTTAACCTTTAGGGAATTCTGCAGAAAGACTCCAAAGTCACTTTGCACCTCTGATTTTTGAATTTTCTCCCTGTTTAGAACATAGTTATGCATTTATTCCATCTACCAAAGTGCATCACCATACACTTTCCTGCACTGTATTCCATCTACCACTTCCTTGCCCATTCCTTCAATCTGTCCAAGTCCTTCAGGAGACTCCTTGATTCTTCAATACTATTTGCCCCTCCACGACAGTCTGTAAACTTGGCCACAAGCCATCAATTCCACCATTCAAATCACTGACCTATAACCTGAAACCCAAACCCAACCCCAGCAGAACACCACTGGTCACTGCCTGCCACTCAGAACGGCTCCCCTTTATTCTGACTCTTTGCCCCCTACCAATCTGCCAATCTCTCCATGCTAGTTCCTTTCCTGTAATACCATGGGCCCTTATCTTGTTAAGCAACCTTGCGCGCAGCACTTTTGGCACCTTGCCAAAGGTCTTATCCTGCCTGTTATTTCCTCAAAGATTCCAAAAGATTTGTCAGGCAAGATTTCCCCTTCAGGAAACCATGCTGACTTTGGCCTACTTTATCATGCACCTCCAAGTACAGTGAAACCTCATCCTTAATGATGCAACATCTGCCCAACCACTGAAGTCAGGCTCACTGGTCCGTAATTTCCTTTCATCTGACTTCCTCCCTCATTAAAGAGTGGAGTAACATTTGCAATGTACCAGTCCTTTAGAGGCATTCCAGAATCTAGTGATTCTTTAAAGATCAATACTAATGCCTCCACAATCTCTTCAGCTATCTCCTTCAGAACCCTGTGGTGTAATCCATCAAGCCCAGGTGACCTACCTACCTTCAGTCCTTTCAGCTTCCCAAGCACTTTCTCCTTAGTAATAGCAACTACACTTGCTTCTGCCCCCGACATTCTTGAATTTCTGGCATACTGCTAGTGTCTTCCACAGTGAAGACCGACGCAAAATACTTACTAAGTCCAGCCACCATTTCTTTGTCCTCTCCAGCCTCATTTTTCAGTGGTCTGATATCCTCCCTCACCTCTCTTTTCCTCTATATACAATGTATATCTGAAAAAAGTACTTTTGGATTTTCTGATATTATTGGCTAGCTTACCTTCATATTTCATCTCTTCTCTCCTTATTTTTTTAGTTGCCTTCTGTTGGTTTTTAAAAGCTTCCCAATCCTCCAACTTCCCAATAATTTTTGTTATATTATATGCCTTCTCTTGCTTTTATGATGTCTTTGAGTTCCCTTGTCAGCCATTTTTGCTTTATCCTCCCTTTAGAATACTTCTTCATCTTTAGAATGTATCTATCCTGCACCTTCCAAATTGTCCCTAGATACTCCAGCCATTGCTGTTCTGCTTTCATCCCTGCTGATGTCCCCTTCCAATCAACTTCGGCCACCTCGTCTTGTATACCTCTGTAATTCTCTTCATTCCATTGTAATAATGATACATTCAATTTTAGCTTATCCTTCTCAAACTGCAGGGTGAATTTTTAAATATTATTATCACTGATTCCTAAGGGTTCCTTTACCTTAATCTCCTTAATCAAATGTTATACTTTACACAACACCCAACCAGAGCTTCTGATGTGGACCCACCCCATTGTGTCAGGTACTGAGTTTTCTAGTCTTTATATACTTAGCTCTGAGAGCTGAAGTAAAGAGTGTTCTTCATAACCTTACAGCAATGGACTCATTGGAATTTTTGGGATCACCTGCCCTTCTTTTTCCCAGACCCATTCGAAATGTAACCCAACATTGACATTTCTACTCCCCCCGCCCCAAAACACACACACACACACACATAGATCTGGAGATGATATCGTCTGGAAGATCCTTTGGAAGTTAAGAATGAGGCACAAATTGTGTGGTTATAGTCATTTTAAAAGATGTTCATCACAAAGAAATAACAGTAAAGTACAGCAGCAGGGAACTCATTCTAACTGTAACCAACTCACCTAACAAAGAACCTGCCTCATGGTCTTTCCTTATGCTGAAAACTGGTTCCAGCTAGACAGATAAGGGAATCTTCTCTGATAACAACGAGGACCGTTTTGATTTACGCTGCCATGGCATTTCTCTGACTTATAGACAAGAACCAGAACCAGCTCTACTACAAATTACTGAAAATTCACTGAACATTTACAATCATGTGATCACACAAACATATAAGCAAGCATAAAGGAAGCAAAACTACAAGGGGAATAACAATTTAGACCCTAATCCAGCCCTGCCCCCCAAATCTAGCAGTTACTTTCAGAGAGACAGATGATTGGTGTTTTCAGTGCAGCGTTAACACAAAAGCAAGGTCTGACATGGAATTTGGCCCAAACTTTGTGCTAGCAATGGGTAACATCTATGTTGTGATTAATTGGGGCACTAAATGCATTTTTCTCCCTTCCTGTCTGATGAGCAGATTTGCTTTGGGCCAACCAATACAGCAAACAGCTCAATTTGAACTCACTGGAAATGGGAACTTAACAAACTCCAATAAAACCTCTGTGCCCAGGAAACAGAGTAAAGATCAATGACAACAGCCCTGTGGGCAGCACGATAGCTTAGTGGTTAGCACAATGCTTTACAGTACAGATGACCCGGGTTCAATTCCCACCGCTGCCTTGAAAGAGTTTACATATTCTCCCTGTGACCGGGTACGTTTCCTCCAGGTGCTCCAGCTTCCTCGCATAGTCCAAAGATGAACCAATTGGTAAGTTAATTGGTCATTGTAAATTGTCCCCTGATCTGCCTCAATAGGCCAGAATTGCCTATTAATCTCAAATAAATAAATAAGTTCAAGATTTCTTTCTTCCTTCAGAATAATAAACTTAAGTATTACAAAGTAACTGTAGACATATAATCCACAAACTTCCTACACAAACATTTTACACAGTGATTTGCAATAGTTATCTGTCACATGAGTTCAATCCCCACTTGAACAGCAATTGAAAGTTATTGAAATATTGGGCTAGATTTAATGATCTGCATCTTCTCAGGTAAACATTTTGGTTGACAGAAGCAGATCAAAACTCACTGAGAGCAATCCACCAACGTGATTCCGTTGATTATATTTATTCTCTATTCTTTAACCTACTTCCAATCATTTTCCATGCTTGGAAAACCACTTAGCAAATATTTTATATTGAAAGTGGTGACCTTTTAATCTTCCTTGCTGGCGTGCTGTTTTTAACCTATCAAGAGGAGAGGAAGAGCAAATGTGTTGATGAAAACAGAAATATTTCTGCTTATGTCTCTCCTTCCTTCCTCTACACTTTGCCCCCCTTTCACAATTGAAGTAAAAATCAGGAGATGCGGTAAAAGTTCAATGAATATTAAATGATTAACATTCTTCCACTGTGTGGAAAACATGATGCTTTATCTGAAATTGAAACCTATCAACCAAGAAAGGGAAGAAATTCTAGGAACTTCAAAGAATTAATAGCATTGAAATCTCAGTATTTATTTATTTATATTTGCACGGCTTGAATTTGCACATTGATTGTTTATCAGTCTTTCTGTGTAGTTTTTCATTGATTCTGTTGTATTTCTTTGCTCCAATGTGAATGCCAGGAAGAAAATTAATCTTCAGGTAGTAAACGTACCTGGGTGGCGGGATGGAGATATGTCTCTACCAAAGGAGGTGTTAAGTGCTCCTTTCCTCTGCTAGCCTGCAGGTCGCCCTTGGGTAAGGTGGAGCAACTCCTTAACTCCCCAAACCCCACCGATCAGGAGCATGTGAAGCCATGGGAGCAGGTGGTGGAGGGACATATGAGCAGCCAGTGCAAATCACAGCCACAGTCGCCAGGTTCTGATAATGGCTTGGGTCACCCTGCCCAGACACCTCCTAGAAGAAGGCAATAGCAAATTACTTCTGAAGAAAAATTTGCTAAGAACAGTAATGGTCAAAGATCATGATCGCCCACATCATACGACATGGCACATATAGTGTCTATAAAAAGTATTCACATCCCTTTGGAAGTTTTCATGTGTTATTGTCTTACAATATAGAATCATAGTGGATTTAGTTTGACTATTTTTGACACTGATCAACAGAAAAAGACTCTTTCACATCAATGTGAAACATATAGTATCTCTACAAAGTGATGTAAATTAATTACAAATATAAAACACAAAATAACTGATTGCCCAAGTATTCACCCCCTTCAAGTCAGTATTTAGTAGATGCACCTTTGGCAGCAATCACAGCCTTGAGTCTGTGTGGGTGGGTCTCTATCAGCTTTGCACATCTGGACACTGCAATTTTTCCCCATTCTTCTTTACAAGACTGCTCAAGTTATATCAGATTGCATGGGAATCGTGAATGTACAGCCCTTTTCAAGTCCAGTCACAAATACTCATTTGGATTGAGATCTGTCTTGGTCAATCCAGGACATTAACTTTGTTGTTTTTAAGTCATCTTTGTGTACAATAGCTTTGGCTTTATGCTTGGGGTGCTGTCTTGAAGGAAAATAAATCTTCTCCCAAGTGACAGTTCTCTTGAAGACTACATCAGGTTTTCCTCCAGGATTTCCTAGTATGTTACTGCATTCATTTTACTCTCTACCTTCTCAAGCCTCCCAGGGCCTGCTTCAGCGAAGCATCCCCATGGCATGATGCAGCCACTGCCATGCTTCACGTTAGAAATGGTGTGTTTTTGATGCTGTGCAATGTTTGGCTGACACCAAAGCCAAAAGCCTCAATTTTGATTTCATCAAACCATAGACCCCTCTTCTTGCTGACTTCAGAGTCTCCCACATGCCTTTTGGAAAACACTAGCTGAGATTTCATATGAATAATTTTCAACAGTGGCTTTATCTTTGCCACTCTCCCATAAAGCTGTGACTGGTAAAGCACCTGGGCAACAGTTGTTGTATACGCAGTCCTGCCCATCTCAGCCACTGAAGCTTGTAACTCTTCCAGAGCTGTCATAGGTCTCTTGGTGGCCTCCCTCACTAGTCCCCTTCTTTCACAGCCACTCAGTTTTTGAGGACAGCCTGATCTAGACAGATTTACAGCTGTGTCATATTCTTTCCATTTCTTGATGATTGAGCTAACTGTACTCCAAGGGATATTCGATGACTTGGAAATTTCCTTGTATCCATCTCCTGACTTGTATTTTTCAATCACCTTTTCACAGAGTTGTCTGGAGAGTTCTTTTATCTTCATGGTGTAGTTTTTACCTGGATACTGACTCACCAGCAGCTGGACCTTCCAGATACAATTGAAACACTTTGAATGCACACAGGTGATCTCCATTTAACTAATTATGTGATTTCTAAAACCAATTGGCTTCACCAGTGATGATTTGTTGTGTCATAGTAAAGGGGGTGAATGCTTTTGCAATCAATTATTTTATGGTTTAGATTTGTTATTAATTTAGATCACTTTGTAGAGATCTGTTTTCACTTTGACATGAATTTTTATAGTCATTGTATGTACTTTGATAATAAATTTACTTTGAACTTAGAACTTTGAAGTGTCGGAAGATGAAAGGGTAAAACTAACTTATTGTGATACTAAGATAGTTCAGCAATTGAATGATCAGATAAACAATATAAAAATAGTTGCAAGAACATGGAAATTGATCCCTGGCATGAAGAATCATTGTTCTCATCTCGTGCGCTATAAATTTTCAGAAAGCAACCACGTGGAATATATCAAATTGTCCTTTTCTACATTTTGACTTCACATTGCATTTCTAATATAATAAGCTATCCCAGGACATTTCAGAGTAAACAGGTAAAATTTGAAACTACCCAGAGAAGGTGATATTGATAAAGCTTTGTCAATACTTTTAAGGAGCAATTATAAGAAAGAAAGTGAGATAGAAAGATGCAGAGTTTTGCATGAAAGATGTGAATTTCAAAGATGAGATTTGGGCCAGGCTCAATGCCATGATTGTCAATAACCAGGATAAGCTAGTCTCTTGCATTGAAGATGATGTGAATTTCATTAGGGAGTGCAGCTCCAGCAATATTCATGTAGCTCTGTATAAAGTAGCCTGCTTGTTTGTTATCTCATCCAAAATCCAATACATTCACACCTACTAACACCAGCTACCATAGCACAACACCTTCAAGATGCATTGGTATTTGATTGATATGGCACGATTCTTAAGGCGTTGGATAAAATATTACGGATCCATTGCTTTTAAGCTTACAATATTCCTTCATTTGATTGGAAAATCATACCTGCCACTCTGCTGTTTAATAAACATGAGGAGGATGAACAGAAAGTTTTTGGTCTTTTAGGTTTACATCTACAGGAAATATGTGGAATCAGTATTTTAGGAAAATGTGTCTGATCTCCTTGAAAATGTTCAAAAGATTTGGATGAACCATCATGAGGGTGATAACATTTATTTGTAAAGTTCAAAGCGCAACATAAATTTATTATCAATGTACATATATGTCACTATTACAGTACAAGGCAGAGATTCATTTTCTTGCAGGCATTCATGGTAACTGTAAGAAACACAACGGCATCACTGGAAGACTGCACCCATCAAGACGGGCAAATAAACAATGTGCAAAAGACAACAAGCCATGCTAATACGTAAAGAAAGATAAATGCAATAATAATAATAAATAAACAATAACTATCAAGAACATGACATGAAGTGGCCTGGAAAATGAGTTCATAGATTGTGGGAACAGTTCATTGATGGGGTGAGTGAAGCTGAGTGAAGTTATCCCCTCTGGTTCAAAAGCCTAATGGCTGACAGGTAATAACCATTCCTGAACCTGGTGGTGTGAGTCTTGAGGCTCTTATCCCTTCACCAACCATGGCCTGGATGGTGCTTTCCTGCAACAGCACTCTATAGCTATGCTCAATGGTGGGGAGGGCTTTTCCCATGATGGACTGGCCTGTATCTACTACTTTTTTGTAGGATTTTCCGTTCAAGGACATTGGTGATTCTATACCAGGCTGTGGTGCAACCAGTTAATATCCTTTCCACCACACATCAAGAGAAGTTTGTCAAGGTTTTTGATGACGTCAAATCTTCACATAATTCTAAGGAAGTAGATAGAGCAGTGACTATGGTAGAAAAAGGGGGATGAAAGTTCATCGACAAAAAAGTAACTCAATTTATGTTTTTTATACAGGTTACCTGACCTGGTGATTATTTCAGGATTTTCTGTACTTATTTCAGATAATGTAATATTTTAGCATCCACATAAATCATATTAATTCTATTACCCTATTTTGATGAGACTATTAGAAGAATTAGGCCCTTGGGCATTACACCTCACTTTCTTGTTCGTTTTCCAATCTCTTCCATATGATGGAACAGTAACTCTTAGGTGCTCCATTCAAATTTTTTTCTGAGCTTCCCCAGTCAGCTCTCACTCACAATGGGGCAAACGTTGACCCTGCGAGTTCAGCACCTCCTAATGTCTCTCATAATGAGACACTTTTGAAGCTATTGCCTTGATGGTTTGTTCTTTATCCTTTTTATAGAGTGCTTTCTTATGTACGTATATTTAGTTTGACAATAGCTATCACCTTTTCCCAACGTTCTGATTACGTAGTCCATTTTTTGAGTGCAATGTTGAAGTAAATTTTGAGGCATTTCTTGGACAGGAATTGTCTGAAAGTTAGGACACTTCATGGGGAAATTAAAGCTTTGGAGTCCTAAGTTCAAACTTCTTTTCGTATTGATGAATAGCATGGTAGTGTGGTGGGTAGCACAATGCTTTATGGTGCAGATGATTTTGATTTAATTCCTGCTGCCTGTAAGGAGTATGTTTGTTCTCCCTGTGACCCCGTGGATTTCCTCCCACAGTCCAAAGACACACCAGTTAGTAGGTTAATTGGCCATTGTAAATTGCTCTGTGGTTAGGCTGGGGTTAAATCAGCAGGTTGCTGTGCAGCGTGGTTCCAAGGGCCGGAAGGGCCTACTCTACGCTGTATCTCAATAAATAAATTATATAGTCATACAAATATGAACACTTCCCACAGTGAAGAGGCTTCAAAGTCCATTGGCCAGTTTGTACACGTGTCTTGTTGGACACTTGCAGCAAGAAGCAAGTTCATTTTAAATACAAAATAATTTCCGCGTTTACTATTTATGAATTAGTTTGCGTCCATAAATATAATTACAAATGCCATAAACCCTGAACATTTATTCCCTTGTCCGTGCAAGGAGAAATGATAAAAAAGATTTCTCCAGATTAAACATTAGCTAAACAAAATTTTGCACTTCATTGCAGAAAGTGTCAATGAGATTGTCAATGATTTTATGACAAGGCTGTTTTGAGGTAATGAGGATGTAGCGTAGACTTTCCTTTTGATATTTTTGAAATACAGTCCTAGTACGTCAGCATACTGCAGCTTTAATCACTAAACACAAACTATAGGTTTCACCCACTTTCTTTGAAAAAGCACGAAACCACTGTCTGGACATTCTGACAAGTAGCAAAGGTTGACCATTAACAAGCCTGGTGCTAATTGACTGGAGCCTGCAAACTGCTCTGGCTCATAAATGGGGCTGCTAATTAAACTTTTGAACTCTGGCCAACAAATGTAAGTTTATTACTTTTATTCCTTCAAGAAGGGGAAGTGGAAACCTCTCTGCAGTTACACTTTCTCAGAACATAGGGAACGGACTTAATTGCTTCAATTACGGTGAGAGGATCAAACAGAAATCGGGGACTGGTTGGAGTGAAGTCATTAAATGGATGACTACGCTTTATGGGACTGAACAGTCAGCACAAAGGGAGCTTTAATAGCCACAGGCATCACACTGCCAGTGACACTACAACACTCCAGAGGATGTCACCTCCGGGGTTGGTGTGAAAGAAGACAAAATGTTATTGGCCCACACTTTTACCATTTTTGGATAGTGAAGACTTCCACACAGTTCATCTTGGATCCTTATACCTCAGCTGCTTCTTTGCATCAAAAATGTTCATGTCATTTATGCTCTTCCAATAAATTGTT
Organism: Hypanus sabinus; assembly: GCF_030144855.1. NCBI lineage: Eukaryota > Metazoa > Chordata > Chondrichthyes > Myliobatiformes > Dasyatidae > Hypanus > Hypanus sabinus. The sequence goes on from NC_082721.1 coordinate 14,599,406, forward strand.
ACCAATGAATTCACCCCAGAAACAGAAGACTGAGGTTCCTTTATATTATAGCATGGTATGGAAACACCAGTGCCCAGGAATGGAAAAGACACCCCCAGGTTCAGGAACAATTGTTACCCAATGACTATTGGGCTCTGAAGCCAGCAGAAATAACTTTTCACCTCAACACTGAACTGAGTCCACAATCTCTAGATTCACTTTCAAGGACTCTACAACACATGTTGTCTGTATTATTTACTTACTTCTGTTAAAATTTGTACGATTTGTCTTCTTTTGCGCGTTGGTTGTTTATCTATCATTCTGTATAGTTTTTCATAAACTCTATTGTACGTCTTTATTTTCCTGCAAATGCTTACAAGGAATTGAATCTCTGGGTGGTATATGGTGACAGTTAAATACTTTGATAATAAATTTAATTTGACTTTGAATGAATGTGCTGCAGCACTTACATTAGAGTGTATCCTAGATCTTGCAAGTGCAGACCTGCAACCACTGACGTCAGGACAAATTACAGGCATATTTTCAGTTTGTTAATGCTGTACATTCCTAGCCATATCAACTCAGATCACCCACTAATCCTATACTTTTATCTAACTATACACAAGTATGTGTAGACCTGATGCAGGGGTTTTGACCTGAAGAGCCAGTTTTTTTCGCCATCACTCAGCTGCTCGACTGCTGAGTTCCTTCAAAGTTCAAAGTACACATATGCACCATGTACAACCCTGAGATTCACATTCTTGTGGTCACACCCAATTACCATAATAGAATCAGTGGAAGACTGCACCCAACAGGGTGGGCAACCAGTGTGCAAAAAACAACAAGCTGTGCTAATACAGAAGGAAAAGCTAAGTAATAAGAATAATAAATGAGTAAGCAATAAATATCGAGATCACTAGATGAAATGTCCTTGAAAGTGAGTCTATAGGTTGTGGGAACAGTTCAGTAATGGAGGCAAATGAAGTTGAATGAAGTTATCCTCTTTGGTCCGAGATCCTGCTGATTGAGGGGTAATAACTGCTCCTGAACCTGGTGATGTGGTTCCTGAGGCTCCTGTACCTTCCTCCTGATGGCGGCAGAGAGCAGAGAGCATGACCTGGGTGATGGGGGTCACTGATGCTGGATGCTGCTGTCCTGTGACAAGTCTCCATGTAGATGAACACAATGATTGGTACAGCTTTACCAATGAAGGATTGGCTGAATCCACTACTTTTTGGAGGTTTTTCTATTCAATGGCATTGATGTTTCCATACCAGGCCATGATGCAACCAGTTAATATACTTTCCGCCACACATCTACACATTCAGCAGATTGTTTACCGCTGTTACACTTTGCTGGCTCATAGAAAAATAGAAATTCAGGTCACCTACATAAATCTACATGAAAACCTCATTTACACCCTTACTCAATGTCAGCAAAACCAAAGAACTGATGATTAACTTCAGGAGGAAGAAACTGGCCTCATTAGGGGAATGGATAGTGGAGAGTGTTGGCAGCTTCAAATTCAATGGTGTTAACATATATCAGATAATTTGTCCTGAGATCAGCACGTAAGTGTCATCACAAAGAAGGCAGAAGTGTACTTCCACATTCTTAGAAGTTTGTGACTGTTTGGCATGCTACCAAAATTTTTGACAAGTATCCATAAATGCACAATGCAAAACATCCTAACTAGTTGCCTCACAGCCTCTTGGGAAAACACCATTACCAGGAATGGAAAAGGCTACAGAAAATGGTGGTTAGAGCCCAGTCCATCATATGGTGGAGCAATCAGCACAAAGTCACAGGCGTAAAGACTGCCAGTGACACTATAACACACCAGAGTGATGCACCATCAATAACTCACTCTGAGACGTAAAGGCGAGATATTGGCTTTTATTGACTGGAAGAAGGAACAAGCAGTGAGTGACTACCATACTACATCCTGGAGACTGAGAGGCCGGGCTCAGGCCTTGATCGCCTTTATACAGGGGTCTGTGGGAGGAGCCACAGTCTGTGGGAGGAGCCACAGGAGCAGTCAGCAGGGGGCGTGTCCAGACAGGTATATGTAGTTCACCACACAGAGGATGTTGTCTCTGGGACTGGTGTGAAACGGGATAAAATGTTATTGGCAGATTATGTCTTCCATTTTTGGTTCGGGAAAAGTTCATCTTGAAAACTGCAGTCTACCCTCCCAAGCATTTACAAGGAGCGTTGCCACAGAAAAGCAGCATCTATCACCAAATGCCCCACTATCCAGACCATGCCCTCTTCTCGCTACTACCATCAAACAGGAGGTATAGAAGCCTTAGGTCACACACCAGCAGGTTCAGGAACAGTTGCTACCCTACAACCATCAGCCTCCTGAATCAGCACGGACAATATCATTCACTTCTCCTCTGAAAGATTCCACAACCAAAAGATTTACTTTCATGGACTCTTTCCAGCTCATTTTTTCAGTATGATTTTTACTTGCATAGTTTGTCTTCCTTTGCATGTTGGCTGCTTGTCAGATTTTGTTTATACATTGTTTTTCATAAGACTCTGCTATATTTCTTCTTTCCTGTAAAAGCCTGCAAGAAAATGAATATACAATGTATATGGTAACATATATGTACTTGGATAATAAGTGTACCTTGAACTTTGAAGTAAATATACACTTGGAAAATCATGTCACTTTTGAACACTATTTTTGAAAGCAGAAATTATTAGCTGTCAGGCATATGTTTACTTTCTTTTACATTTACTACATGAACAAACATTTGTAACCCAATTAATATTTACAAGAAGAACAAACATCTGTTTTAGACAATAGACAATAGACAATAGGTATAGGAGTAGGCCATTCGGCCCTTTGAAACTGCAACGGCATTCAATCTGATCGTGGTTGATCATCCACAATCAGTACCCCGTTCCTGCCTTCTCCCCATATCCCTTGACTCTGCTATCCTTAAGAGCTCTATCTAACTCTTTCTTGAAAGCATCCAGAGAATTGGCCTCCACTGCCTTCTGAGGCAGAGCATTCCATAGACCCACAACTCTCTAGGTGAAAAAGTTTTTCCTCAACTTCTCTGTTTTCTTGATTTCAAATCTTTTTGAAATGAATAACTGTTGAAAATATCCAATTAAGGTAAATGTTAAAGTAAATGGAAATTTTGCTCTCTAAAACTCAGGTGGGAAAATAATCTGCAAACACTATCTGCAAATTTAAGGATCAATCTTGCATGCATCTTCTTACAATGAAAACTCAAGTATTTAATTAAGAGCAACAGATGGAATGATCTTATTATTTGTGTTCCTTAGCTACAAGACAGTTTTGCAATCTGGTTCTTGTTGACTAAGCTAGGCTTTTCTTTGTGCCGTAGCACACACCTAATAGTTCCTTGGAGTATGCAGGTAGAGGTGCACATGTTATACATTCTCTGTATAAACCTTAGTCTCAAGAATCTCAGAATCAGATAAGCATCATTCTAATGACATAGCGAACTCAGGCCTTCTTTCAAACCTGCTGATATAAATATTCAATTCAGTTTTCGGAAACGATGCATCATAACGATTTAAGATATTTATTACTAACACAATGATAAAATCTTGTTGCTGGTAACTCACCCATTGGCAAGCAGGGTGATTATTTTTCACTACCGTTTCTTGCACTTTTTATAATACTGTTTACTTTGTAAAATACTTGCTGGCATTTATGGATTCATGCACATTTTGTTCCAGACATGTACCTTAACCTCTGACTTTAATTTTTATATAATTATTTATTCTTTATAATTGTTAAATATTATTTTTGTTTCCGGTTGCGCCCTGACCAGCACACCAAGCAAATTCCTAATACATTTAAATATTGTATGCCACCATATAAAAATGTTCAAAAGAAGGTTCAAAAGTATATTTATATTGAAGTACATATGCTTTATGTAACCTTGAGATTTGTCTGTTTAGAGGGAGCCACAAAACAAAGAAACCTAATAAAATCCATTAAAAAAAGACCATCAAATACCCAAAATGGAGGAAAAAAAACAAAAATTGTGCAAACAATAAAAGTAAGCAAGTAAGTAACATTCAGGACTGAAGTTCACGGAAGTGAATCCACAGCCACGAAGTTAATCGTCACTGCAGCCAATCTAGGAGCCTGTTAGTTGCAGTTCATAGCTTTAGTTCAGCGCAGAGAGGAGTAAGCCTCGCAGTGCAGCATGCTGAACACCGGCCTGTACCCTGCCTGCAGCCCCATCTTGATACCACCTTGAGGTTCATTTTCTTGTCGGCATTCACAGCAATAGAATCAATGGAAAAACAACATACAAAGACTGACAAACAACCAATATGCAAAAGAAGACAAACTGTGCAAATCAAAATAAGAAAATAAAAGCTACAGAAAACATAAGTTGTAGAGCCCTTGAAAGTCAGTCTGTAGGCTGTGGAATCAGTTCAGAGTTAGTTTTGAAGTGTGTGAGGGGATTTTACTCAAGTTCATATAAATGCCTATCTGTGCCCCTGTTGCTACCAACTGCTGAAGCTTTGGTCTTCCCAGCTATACAGCAGAGCTAGTTGTGGTATCTCTGATCTAGCAGTCGATGTTGCTTTCTGTTAAGAACCCATGCCTCAGCAATATCCCAACTTACATGCTTTTTAAGAGCAGTATAGCCACAGGGGACTCCAGTACCATCTGAGCAACACACTTAAAATGCTGGAGGAACTCAGCAGGTCAGTCAGCATCTATAGAGGGGAATAAAGAAATTGGAATATCGAGACAGCGAACTTGGCTGCCGGAGGCCTCTGCTCTTGAGTGATCGCTCCCTCTCCTTCTCACTCTCTCTCCTCTCTCTCTCTCTCTCTCTCTCTCTCTCTCTCTCTCTCTCTCTCTCTCTCTCTCTCCCTCTCTCTGTCGATGACAAGGAAGAGTTTGCTGCTGATTCTCAAGTCACAGAAACTCGAAAAGGCAATGCTGCAGACTGTAATATCAGAACAGCGATTTGTTGGTCTCCCCTCTCGCTGTGGAGTGAGACCTCTCTCTCCTTTGTCAGTGAGAAGGAGAGAGCCTGTGGCACGTCGAGCTGTTGGGTCGAACAGTGATTATTTGATGGACTCTAGATCTTGGTCACTTTGGGACTTTGCCATTGCTTGCATGGTGGATGGTAGGGATTAATGCTTTTGCTGAGGCAGGTGGGGGAAGGGTTAATACTTTGCTGCTGCTTGTGTGTCGGAGGAGGGGGGCTTTGGGGTTCTAACATTTTCCTATCATTCGTTCCTTGGTGTTTTTCTTCTGTTTTCATGGATGTCTGTGGAGAGTAAGAATTTCGGGTTGTATACTGTATACATTCTCTGATATTAAATGGAATCATTGAGCCATCAAGACTGGAAGGGGAGAAGAAGCCAGGATAAGAAGGAGGTGAGGAATACAAGCTGGCAGGTGATAGCTGAGACTAGGTTAGGGGGAAGTTGGGTAGGTGGGGGAGGAAGAATGAAGTAAGAATCTGTGAGGTAATAAGTGGAAGAGGCAAAGAGCTAAAGAGCAAGGAATCTCAGAGCAGAGGACAACGGACCATGAAAGAAAGGGAAGAAGGAGGGGAACTAGAGGGAGGTGCTAAATAGTTAAGGAGAAGAGAAGGGTTGATAGTGCAACTAGAATGTGGAATGGAAAAAGTTGGAAGGAAGGCTGGGACTAATTACTAGAAGTTAGATAACTCAATGTTCATACCATCACGTTGAAGGCTACCCAGGTGCAATATGAAGAGTTGCTCCTCCAACCTGAGTTTGGTGCCATCATGACAGTAGAGGAGGCCATGGGTTGTCATGTCAAAATAGGAATGGGAAGTTGAATTGAAATGGGTAGTCATCAGAACGTCCTGCCTTTGTAGCAGGCAGAGTGAAGGTGTACTGCCTGCCTTCCCCAGTTATGCATTTACATAAAATGTTGTTCTACATAATAATACATAAGTCTTCCAGTAAGTGAACCAATAGATAAGATGCCAGTGACACTTAAACATGTGCATCAGAGCAGCCAACTACAGCAAATAAAATTGCCCAGGGCAGGTAAGTCTTTTGTTCAGGGGACATTTAATACTATCTTAAGTCCAAGACTGTGCCAATCCAGACAATGCTTTAAATGTGTAAATGCCAGCTATATCACATAGTTTAATGTTGAAATCTGTATTGTTCTTTTCCTATCAATCAATTCCAAATGCAAAATAACTTTCCAATAAATGTAGATCTGGTTTTAACAGCCTTCATCAGCCTAGGAATTATTTCCAACAATTCAAAACAATATAGGCACCTTAAATGAATCTGGAGTTATCACTGCATTTACAAAAATAAAGCAGCAAACAATGTTGAAAATGAAGTAGAGTGCTTTTTAGCAATTATCACCTCTGATGTGAGTTTTATTACTTCATAGCAGAATATCAACACTGAAGCAACAGGAAATAGCTTTTCTTCATGCTGTCAGATTTCATACTCTGATGCAGTTCATCATCTTAATTCTGGTGGTAAGGAAGACAAAAGCATTGTTAATACATTCATTTCAAGAGGACTAGAATATAAAAACAAGCATGTCTCTTTTAAGACCATCAGCCCTACTAGGACATAGGCCACCAACAGCAGTTCGCCAGAGTCCTCTGTTGTAGGCCAGTCTTTCAAGTTGTCCCCAGGTGTAGCCCATCTTCTGCCAGGGATGAGGTCTTTGGAACTTCTTAAGGCATTTCCGTAGCTCTGGGTTTTTATGAAATGGGGTTGCTATCCCCATGTTCAGCCCTCCTCCTTTTGCAGCCGGGCTTGGGCCCGACCATGGCAGAGCTTAAAGCAAGCATGTAAAGCTGAGACTATATATAATGTTGGTCAGACCGCTCTTGGAGTATCGTGAGCAGATTTGGGCCCCTTATCCAAGAAGGGATGTGCTGGCATTGGAGAGGGTTCTGAGGAGGTTCACAACAATGATCCTGGGAGTGATTACTAACATTGGAAGGAATAAGTAATTATCCTCGTAAGTACCTGTGACCTCTGTGTATCAAGGAGTTAAGTAATATAAATAGAATTCTAGGAAAAGGCCAATAGCAATAAAGTAATATTATTGCTAGGTTCAACGCTGCAGAGTTTGCAAATATAGCTGAAATTTCAGACACCAGAGATCAATGTAAAACTTTAGTCATCTTCTTCTGTCTCAAATGTAGCTTGTGAGTGTAGCAGTAAGGACTAGCAGAGCAACCGGAATCCCACAAGGTCTGAGAGAGCAGTTGAAAGTTTAAAGCAAATATATTATCAAAGTACATATATGTTACCATATACAACCCCGAGATTAATTTCTTTCCAGGTATACTGAATAAATCCGTAATGGAATAATAACCATAATAGAACCAATGAAATACTGCAACAACTTGGGCATCCGACCCATATGCAAAAGACTACAAACTGTGCAAATACAAAATTAAAGAAATAATAATAATAAGTAAATAAGCAATAAATATTGAAAACATGAGTTGAAGAGTCCTTGAAATTGAATCCATAGGTTGTGGGAACATTACAATAATGCAGCAAATGAAGTTGAGTGAAGGTATTCTCCTCTGGTTCAAGAGTCTGATGGTTGAAGGGTAATAATTATTCCTGAAACTGCTAGACTGAGTCCTGAGGACCCTGTGCCTTCTTCCTTATAACAGCAGTGAGAAGAAAGAAAGGGGAGAAAACAAATCAAACTTATGAAGCCAGAACCTTGTTCCAAATGGAATACTACTGTGATTTACTTATATAGGAGAAAACAGTCATTAGAAAAGGGTTTAGTAGTAGAGGCAAGCTAATATGATTTCTATGTGTAAAGCCAAGTATCTTATTATTAACGGTCAGAAAAGTACATAGAACATCTACAGCACATTACAGGCCCTTCATCCCACAATGTTGTGCTGACCATGTAACCTATGCTAGAAACTGCCTTGAATAACCCTACTACATGGCCCTCTATTTTCCTAAGCTCCATGTACCTGTCTAAGAGTCTCTTAAAAGACTGTATTGTATCTGTCTCCACTAGGCACCCGCCACTCTGTGTGAAAGACTTACCCCAGGCATCCCCTCTGTACCTACTTCCAAGCAACTTGAAAGCCATTTCAGCCCTAGGAGAAAGCCTCTGGCTATCCACATAATCAACACCTCTCATCATCTTGTACACCTCATGGAATCTTAAGTCAAGGATACAGTGGGAAAATACGTCAAGATATAAGGATTCAATTCAATGGGTAGTTTCTTTGCAAGTAGGGGCACCCAGTAAGCAACTTTTAACCCTTTTATAAATCTGCCAGGGCTTCATTTTTTTCTCTGAACAATGATTTCAGCACCATAAGTAACTTGGTAGCATAATGGTTAGTTTAACGCTATTACAGTGCAAGCAACCAGGGTTCAATTCTACTGTTGTTTCTCCATTCTCTCCATGATCAAGTGGGTTTCCTCTAGGTGCTCAGATTTCCTCCCACATTCCAATTTGTACAGGTTAGTAGGTCAATTAGTCACACTGATGTAATTGGCTGGAAGGGCAATTATGTTATACTCTTCTGTTTGAAGCAGGCTTCTATGTTCTTATGTAGCGGACTATTCTATCCACTCCACCACCCTTTTCAGCCATCTCTCTGAAGTAAGCTCTGAACATTAGAAAGGGCCTGTCTTCATAAATCACTGGTGATGGCAGGCCAGACCATGAAACAACCAGGAAGTGGGCTTCTACCCCACCTTATGACAACCATGGTCTGAAAGTTATCCTCAGCTTTCAAAATGAATGAATATTTGACCTCAGCTTGAAATTATTGTCCTTTACCAATCATTAAAACATTTGCTGCTCTGAAGAGGGACTAGTGTGCAAAAACATCACAAGGTAAATTCATAAGCATTATCATTTCCTGAGCAAAGCTTCTAGGTTAAATGATGCTTTTAAATTCTACACATCCATTTGAGTAAAACAGGTATGCCATCCAGTCAACGATACTGCTTTTGACTCTATGGGCTAGATTCACTGTCCCTCTGTGACTTGCCTCTGTAGGGAGCATAGATCATGAAGATTAGAAAGAGCGTTGGAGGTAGGAGGTAATGGGAAGGTCATTTTTAGAGGATAGGAGCAGCAGTAGTGATGGAAGAATAGAGGGAATGTGTGGGAATAGAAGAGGAAAGATTGCAGATGGTGAGGTAATTGAGAAAACTGGAGGGAGTGGAGAGATGGTGGAGATTTCTGGAGGGTAGGATGAGGGATGTCTGCATTTGTGTATATGATCTACTGTAGAATGTATGAAAAGTTTTCATGCGCTTGTGGGATCATTTTGCTCTCCTTTTCCCAGCGGTGTTTTCTTCACTAAGATATTTCAAGCCTTGAATGAACAGTTTAGTTTAAGCTTCTATATACCTTTATTGTACTAAATCATAACATCAAATTTTCCATATGAACCTCTCCATAAAACATTATACTGAAATTTCACTTCTGCAAAATCATATTCTGCATGCTCAATTGTTCTTTCAATTAAAATCTGTGTTGTTTAATAATTGACTAAAAAATTGATCTACTTTTATTGGATTGGAAGATATTTCCAAACTATGACATGTTTGAACTTAGAAAAAATTAGGAGTGGCACTATCAACCCTTCAGTTAAATTTGAAGAAACTTGGAGGCCAATTATTCAACATTTTCATGTGATGTAAGCTGACCTTTTCCAAATCCTTCTCAATAACTTTTTATGTGTAGAGGAGTGGAGTTAATGACAAATAATGATTTTAACTGATGAAACATGGCAGCCCAGCTTTTGTTGTATTTTGTTTTAATTTTGGTATTTTTTAGTTTAGGGGGATATTTTCTTCTCTGAAAAATTTTTTTTGGAATCTTTTTCATGTTTAGTTATAAAGGGATTGGGAGGCTTATATTACACGTGTTACTTGGAGTCTGTGTATACGTTAACCGTTATTAATATAATCCTGATCTCTTTGTATCATCATTGTTATGTTTATCTACTCGAAACTGAGTAAAAAAGACTGAGAAAGAAAGAAAGGAACAGATTATAGCAACTGCTCAATCATTTTGCTTCAGGTGGTAGCAATGTCAAAATAGTTTTCTCTTACTACTCTTTTCCTTTTTACATATCTACAGAATCTAGTAATGTCTAAATTTAGGCTTAGGTTAATGTCCTAATGAAGGGTCTTGGTCCAAAACTTCGACTGCTTCTTCCTCTCCATAGATACTGCCTGACCTGCTGAGACCCTCCAGCAATTTGTGTGTGTTATTGTTAATATTTGCTTTTATGTTTCTCCCCAGTTTAATCTCATATTCTATTTTCCCTTATTGGTTTCTTGATCATCCTTTGAAAGCACCAGTTCCTCTGTGTGCTTGTGCCTTTGTCCCTGCCCCATTGTTATTTTCTGCACCTTCCCTCTCTCTTTTCTGCATTGGATATCCAAATAGTGAGAAACTTTACAAGATCTCGTATTCCATCTGGGTAGCCTCCAAACTGATGGCATGATTATCAATTTCTCCTTTCGATAATTTTTTTCCCTCCCCCTCCCATCTTCTTCTATTCCCCACTCTGGTCTTATACCTCTTTTCACTTGCCTATCACCTCCCCTTGGGTCCCCTCCTCCTTCCTTTTCTCCTATTGCCTACTCTCCTCACCTAACAGATTCCTTCTTCTCCAGCTCTTTACCTTTCCCACCCACCTGACTTCACCTATCACCTTCTAGCTAGCCTCCTTCCCCTCTCTCCAGCTTTTAATTCTACTGTCTTCCCGCTTCCTTTTCAGTCCTGAAGAAGGGTCAGCCTGAAGCATCAACTGTTTATTCATTTCCATAGGTGCTGCCTGACCTGTTGAGTTCCTCCAGCATTTTGTGAGTATTACCACAAATAGAGAAGTTAGTGTGTGAGGGAGAGTCAGTTCGTAATGTGAAGAACAGAGAGACACCCGGCACAGATGGCTCAGTGCTAAAAGCTGCAGCTAGGCCAAGTATTATGGAATTTTCACTTTCTACAAAATCAGATATTAGGTGTGGGTTTTGCTTTTTATACTGGTTCATTCTTGTTTACATTACTCCAGATTAATTCAAGATGCCTATATCATTTTGAATTGTCAGATATTACTTACTGATAAAACTATTACAGTTTGTAATCAAACATTGACATAGGTTCATCTTTAAGATGTTAATATTTATATAGCAACTTGAGTAGAGAGTTTACAGAGCACGAGATGGAAAAAAAACGTGTGTTTTTGGTTGTAGATCTGCCCCTTGAAAAGGAAAGAATTGTTAAACCACTTTGGGACATATGTTCTCTTAAAATGACTTTTGAATGATGTTCATTTGTCTGAGTCATTGAAGATCTGCTAATTGACGAGGGTGGCGTGCTAGAGTCGTTGTTAGCACAATGCTTTCAGACTCAGCAAAAAAAGTATACAGTCAGTGAGAAAGAAAGGAAAGAGTGAAAGTAAGAATTTTGGAGACATAGTAGCATAGCCATCAGCATAATGCTATCATAGAGCCAATGACCGGATTCAATTCCCATCTTTGCCTGTATCGAGTTTTTAAGTGACCATGTGGGTTTCCGCTGGTTGCTCTGGTTTCCTCCCATAATCCAAAGATGTATCAGTTGGTAGTTTGATTAGTCATTGTAAAAAATTGACCCATGGTTAGGCTAGGATTAAATTGGGGGATTGCTGTGCAGTGTACCTTGAAGGGCCAGAAGGGCCTATAATGTCAATAAATAAATATACACATAAAAATCATCAGTTCTAAACAACGAAGGGAAATAAAATACTCGTATACAAATTTTACTTATTATGTCATGTGAAGACCTAAGTGGTAAATGCCAGATCTTTCTATGTTATCCATATTTTTCATTAGACATCATATATAATTAAAGTGAACTGGCCTTCACTGAAGCAGGTTCTCGTATGTGAAATAAAAAATTATTATGGCCACCCATCCTTTTATTTCTTGGAAAGTATTTACCCAGGGTCATTCTCAAAGAGCCAAGAAAAACCACTCGGAAATCATTTCAGTTAACAATAGGAGCAAAAGTTTGCTTGACCAGTTGTCTGTGTACTAGTACAACATTTAGTACGGTTTCTGGTAGGATGGACTGGAAAAATTAGTTCTGATGAAAAATGACACAGTTATTTTCTTTGGAAAAGGGGAGACTGCTGGGAGACTTAATTAAGGTGTGTAAACTTACAAGGAGCACATTTAGAGAGCAAAGGAAAGACACATATCCTTTAGTAGAGGAATAAATTGTAAATAGTTATCAATTACCTAGCTTTGGACCAGATCAGTGTAAGATTAAAGTGGTGTATGCTTTTGGCTATTATAGACTTAAAAGGACCAAATTTCCCATTCTTTGTCACAAAACTTTCTCTGATTCAGAGTGCCTAAGTCAGAATTATTTCAATAACCAAATGTCAAACTTTCAGTACTTCAGCCCATGCAGATACAGGTCATTCGACTAATTAGACCATAAGATAGAGGAGCAGAATTTGGCCATTCAGCCCATTGAGTCTGCTCTGCCAATCCATCATGGCTGATTTACTATTGTTCTCATTCTCCTGTCTTCTTTCTGTAACCTTTGATACCTTAATAATCAAGAATCTATCTCCTCCTCTTTAAACATACCCAATGATTTAGGCTTCACGGCCTTCTGTGTCAATGAATTACAGAGATTCCCTAGGCTCTGGCTAAAGCAATTCCTCCTCATCTCTGTTCTAAAGGGATGTCCTTGTATTCTGAGGCTGAGTCCTCTGGTCCTAGATAGGAAACATCCTCTCCTCATCCTCTCTATCTAGGCCTTTCTTTCTTCAAATGTCATTAAATGCTCCTCATATGTTAACCTTTTCATTCCCAGGATCATGCTCGTGAACCTTATCTGGACCCTCTCTGAAGCCAGCACATCCTTTCTTATATATGTGTCCAAAACTGCTCACAATATTCCATATGTGATCCAGCCAATGCCTTATAAAGCCTCAGCATTACATCCTTCCTTTTGTATTATAATCCTGTCAAAATGAATGCTAACATTGCACTTGCTTTCTTTACTACCAACTCAACATGCAAGTTAGGGAATAGGAAATCCTGCACTTGGACTCCCAAGTTCTTTTACATCTCCAATTTCTGAAATTGCTTCCATTTGGAAACTTGTTGAAGCCTTTAAATGCTTAAAATATTGAGCAAAATTCTTGGGGGGGGGGTTCAGCTGAGTGACAATGTTCAAAGTTCAAAACTTTTTTCATCTTCCTCATCATTTGCATTCCTCCTTCTTTCTCCATTTCCATCAGTTCTTCCATCACTACTGGTGCTCTTTTTCTCTAAACATGATCCTCCCATTACCTCCTACCTTTAACCCTCTTTCCAATTCTTCATGATCTATGCTCCCTACAGAGGCAGGCAATCACAGGTAAGAACAGTGCACATTTGCACATGTAAGATCTGTTCCACCATGACACCTTGGGTGTATAACATCATGATTCATGGGAGCTCTTATGTTTATGTTCAGTAGAGCTTCTAGTCAGTACATGGAGAGCACTGTGCTAGCATTAGGCTGTTCATCAATTAAGGTGTCTACAAATCAATTATCATAATTCGACCACAACTATTTACAAATCCACATCATTGTGAAGTTATGGTGCTCATTGGAATAGTAATGGTTTAGATATCGCACAGAAATGTTAGCCCGGATATGTCACAATTGGTCACCAAAGTCAACTTTGAAAGTACCTAAGATATTTTCTTTAAATTTAGAGTTACAGCATGATTAGGCCCTTGCAGCTGAACAAGCTGAGAAATCCACATATTTAACCCTAATTTAATCACAGGAGAATATACAATGACCAATTAACCTACTAACCATGATACCTTTGGACTGTGAGAGGAAAATAGAGCACATGGACGAACCCCACATGGTTCATGAGGAGAATGTTCGAACTCCTTACAAATGGCATCAGATTGAACTCTGAACTCCAGAACACCTGAAGCTGTAATGGTATTCTGCTAACCTCTTCACTACAGTGGCGCAAATGCTGAGGAATGAATGACTGCTGTATTTTAGGATTAAAGCTTAAAAGTTCCAGTTTCATTACATCATGAAAAACAGTTGGTTGAAGATCCTAAACAGAGTTCCTGGGAACTTGGCGATGTAACAGAAAGCTCCTTCCCAAAGTAGACATGAGTTCATGATATGTGGATGGAGGAGTGCCAAGAGTTAATATTTTTCTTTATCTCTTTCTATTGAGCAGTTTTGTTCTGACACTAATGTGGAATTTCGTAAGTCCTTGTTTAGGATGGTTTGACAACACTGGCTGGTTGACAAGCAAGTGTGTTGATATGTAGATAAACTTCCTATCCTGGCCCAAGCTCATGTTTCTGTAAAATGTATTAAATCACTGATACTGCATTATGCATTAAAAGAGTGTGTAATTATGAGCATTAATTTGTCATGCTCAAATAAAAATATTTGCTTAGGAGTTAGATTATACGCTTGGTGGCCACTTTATTAGGTACATCTGTACATCTGATCATTAATGCAATTACCCAATCAGCCAATCATATAGCAGCAACCTGACACATGAAAAATATGAAGACATGGTCAAGATGTTCAGACCCAACATCAGAGTGGGAAAGAAATATGATCTAAGTGACTTTGATTGTTGGTGCTGGCTTGGGTGTCTTGAGTATCTCAGAAACTTATGATCTCCTGTGATTTGAAAAACCAAAAAAAAAGATAAAACATCCAGTGAGCAGCAGTTCTGTGGATGAAGATGCTTTGCTAATGAGAGAGGTCAGAGAATGGCTGACAGGATGGTAGAAGTAAATCAAGTAACCATGTGTTACATCAGGGTGGACAGAAAAGCATCTCTCAACACACAGCACATCAATCCATGAAATGTATGGTGTAAAACAGCAGAAGACCACAAACATACAAACAGTACGTTTGTGGTCACAGGAAGTATCCAATAAAGTGGCCATAGAGTGACAGTTCCTCCAAGTGGACCACAAACTTGTGGTTTGGAGGCTTGTATGCCTCAATGACCTGAAGAACTCTGTTGGCTGAAGTCAGGGCTTTATGCTTTGGCTCTTGGTAGGGTTGTCGTGGCTTCTCGTGCCCCACAAACGACCAGGAGATACAGAAGATTCTTCAAGAAGGGTTAAACTTTAATTTGCAAATCAAAACTGAGACAGTCATTGAGCTAGTCGCCGATTGCCCACCGATCCTTGTACATAGCATTTTTTATAGCAATCTCCTGGTTTAGTTGTATTAGCATATCCAATTGGTCTACAGTTGCGTATCACAAGTACATCTGCCACTATTGTTTCTACCCATTGACTTAATCATGTTCTAATCTACATCTCTTAGCTACCTCTCATTAACACACCATTGTCTTCTACATTTTTAAGATTTCATTCTCCTACTGATGCACCATCAATAACTCACACTGAGACGTAAGGCAAGATATCGGCTTTTATTGACTGGAAGAAAGAACCAGGAGTGAGTGTCTATCATACAATGTCTTGGAGACTGAGGCCGAGCATCAGGCCGCAGATCTCCTTTATACAGGGGCCTGTGGGAGGAGCCACAGGAGCAGTCAGCAGGGGCGTGTCCCGACAGGCACATAGTTCACCACACCTACTAAAGGGTCAACCATTCTGTGGTGAACTACATATACCTGTCTGGACACGCCCCCTGCTGACTGCTCTTGTGGCTCCTCCCACAGACCCCTGTATAAAGGCGATCGAGGCCTGAGCCCGGCCTCTCAGTCTCCAGGATGTAGTATGGTGGTCACTCACTGCTTGTTCCTTCTTCCAGTCAATAAAAGCCGATATCTCGCCTTACTTCTCAGAGTGAGTTATTGATGGTGCATCACATGCCAAACAGCCTAAAGGGTAGAGGGCAGACTAGAGTGGTCCACCAGTCCTCCAGGTTTGGGGATTCAGCTCCTGGCTGACAACCATGACTGGAAAAACAAAATTGTTACAGAAACAGCAATGAAGTGCAACGGTATTCCTGAATCTTCACCTGGGACTTGCGTGGCTGGTAGTAGTGAAAACCAAAAAGAAGCTACTGACATGATGATGGAAGCCCTGAACACTGCCAGAGATGGAGGAACTTCAGTGTTGCCCTAAATGCCAGTGGCATAATGGGCAGTATGTCAGCAAGTCAGAGTTTGAATGGTGAATCAGACCTGATGGGCCAAAAGGGTTAATTTTCCCGCTATTCCTTATGGTCTTATTTTAAAATAGCAAATAATGCTAGATAAGTAAGTAGGGTGCATGTGCTACCTTGCTTGCATACACATTATCTGTCAACAATGAAATGATGTAGTTAAATAATACAGGGATAGTCAAAAAGTAAATAGTTGAATCATTTGGTGAATCTGTAGATTTTACACCAGCAAACCACAATTTCTGCACATTTTAATGTGTTTACTTTGCCGGATACTTTAATATGTTACCAGGATATCTTCCATTCCCAGTCAATGGGGTCATGGTGATTTATCAGCAGTGTTGGCCATGGTGTATTCTTTCTTCAAAGTGTCCTGGCTGATGTAACTGCTGCAGTAATGTTAGCAGTTAGTCTATCACACATCTGCTTAGTGTATAATCTGGCCCATGACTGTCATGTGAACAGGAGAATGTATAAACAACAACACGGGGAGAATGAATAGGCTATCACTTTTCTATGAGAAAATGAAACAGCAGTAAAGTGTGGGTGGGAGTGAGGGTATTGCTGGGGGAGGGGGTGATCTGTGTGCATGAAAATTCTTTCACTTTCTTGATTAAAGGTCAGCTCTGTCAACTAGTAGATCTTCAATGGCTCAGACAAATGAACATAATTTGAAAGTCAGCTTGAGAGAACATATTTCCCAAACTTTCCTTTTCAAGGATCAGATCTACAACCAAAACACAGGTCTATGTTCTTTCCATATTGTACTCTGTAAATTCTCCACTTACGGTTGCGATATAAATGTGCGCTACTGGTATTTCAGACAGAGACTGTTGGCAACTGAATTACCTTTCAGTTATTCCTGAGCACTGCTCTGTCTGGCTTCTACATTCTCAAGCACAGCGGCAGTGTATTACCAAAAATTACAGAAGCGAGTATTACCAAAATGCTCAGTAAACATGCACCTCAAAAGATAGATTTACCAATAGCCATGATACTATAATCGTGGCTCAGAGATAGAATTCTTTCTTTCTGTGTAGAGAATTTATATGTTCAAGTCTAACTCCAGAGATCTGAGCACAAAGAGCAGTCAATGGCATAGTGCTGTACTATGGGAATGCTGTACCGGCTTAAAATATGAATTTTCAATTGACACAAAAGTCTTCCCTTTCAGGTGGATATAAAAATTCCAATGGTGATGTTTTGAAAAGGAACATAAAATTCTCCACAATGCTCTGGTCAATATTATTCTCCCATTGAACAGCACTAATAGGAATGATCTGCTCTTTTGTGTTTCCTGAGTAAAGTGATGACCAGACTGTGCATGTTTTTAATTGGCTGTAAGGTGCTTGGCTTGGGGTGTTATGAGATTATATGAGTGCACGTGACCTATTTTCTTTTGAGGTAAAGCATAACACAGCATCTTCAAAGATGAAAATGAACAGAAGGAAACAGCAGTAGTGGTGTGATCAATTGAGTTCATTATGATGTTCTCCTAAGGCAGGGATTCCCAACCTGATGTCCACAGACGCCTCAGGAAGGGGCCATGGCATAAAAAAGGTCGGTAACCTCTGTACTAAGGGGTTATCTATTGATGGGACTTCTGTGGTTGTGGAAGCCAATCCAAGATCCACATATTCTGGTGCAGATTCGGGTGGATTGTTTTAATGGAGAACACCTGAGCGTGACTTCATTTAATCAAAGAGGGCTGATGTGCAGGCAGCCACCACACAGTCCTTGACAGATTGGGGTCAGTATTCAGTAGCATGGAATACAAGACGACTGGGGACCCGACACTGCTGCAGTCTTCCACTGCCTTCGACGCTGTTGTGATGTGTCATCGTATTCCACCAGCTCCACCGCTGATGTCTTGGTTGGATCACTGTTTGTCTGGAATCTCCCTTTTGGCCTACTGCCATGGGTGTCCCTCATCAGGTGCTAAGAGCTAGAAGGCTAATATTCAGATTGTATCACCCTTGGGGTCTCAGGAAACCACAGGCCTCTCCACCATTTCAAGCTCGGAAGGAAATAGTGATTATTCATTTATACTTGTCTTTGCTACCTACCAACCCATTCTTTACAGCTTATCCACAACTTTAAGCAGAGTATGTCAATAGCTCAACCTGCCTTTGAAGGGAGTTTATTTGAACATGAATCATTCTATTGGGGGAAAAATGTGACCTTTTTCTCAACCTAGATCATTAAATGAATGTCACGCATAGTCACGCAAACAGCCCACTGTTACCACCAACACAACTTACAAATAAAGAACCAGCAGCCACTTTATGTTTTGCACAACTGATGAGACGCACCATGGGGAGAGGATATCAATATAAAGCAGCAATCAACTGCCCTCTGATCAAAGACAGGTCTTGTCATGAAGCAGCGTCTTTTTTTTTTAATTAAAGTATTTACTGGCATTCCACTGGGTTCACAACAATGAATCTTAGAAAATAACGTACCTTCTTTTTTCCTGCAGGTGAAAATTTAGCCAGACTGAATTGCATGTTCAGTGTGTGCTTTGCGTGTCACAATGATCAGCAGCTGTTGTGATTAAAGGAATACAAGACCTGGACTTAACACAGTTCACATGCAATGTAACCGGCAAAATCTGCTTTTCATTTCCTTGCTGTGTCTGATTTGGATTGTACATCTGTATTAGCTGATGGACAAAGCTGGACTTTAACACATTACCATCTTGGTGTGGAAGGTTCAGCACTTGGCATGTCTCCTGTTACTGGAGCAATAACAAGCAAAGTTAAGTGGAGGGTGCAGCCAGGATGATAGGACAGCATAGTAGCACACTGCTGCCTTGTAACATCAGTGAAGAGTATTCTAAATGGCCACATTACAACTAGATATGGAAACATCAATGTCCAGGAACAGAAAAAGCTACTGGAAGTGATGGACACAACCCAGTCCATCACAGATAAACCATTCCCCACCACTTAATATATTTACAAGGAGCACTGCCACAAGAAAGCAGCATCCATCATCAAAGACTCCCGCCACCCAGACCATGCCTTCTTCTTCTCAATGCTACAATAGGGCAGGAGGTACAGAAGCCTTCGGTCCCATACTGCCAGGTTCAGGAACAGTAATTACCCTACAACCCATGTGGACAACATCAGTCAGCCCTGAACTGATTCTATGGCCTACAAACTCACTTTCAAAGGTTCTTTACAACTCATGTTCTCAGTGCTATTTTTTATTTGCACAGTTTGTCTTCTTTTGCACATTGGTTGTTTATCAGTCTTTGTTTAGGTGGTTTTTTTTGTTAATTCTATTGCATTTCTTTTTTTCTTTGTAAATGCCTACAAGAAAATCCCAAGATAATATCCAATCAGCTAATTATGTGATGCCAACTCAATGCATTTAAAAGCATGCAGACACGGTCAAGAGGTTCAGTTGTTGTTCAGGCCAAACATCAGAATGGGGAAGAAATATGATCTAAGTGACTTTAGTCTTGGAATAATTTTGGTGCCAGGTTGAGTATTTCAGAAACCGCTGATCTCCTGGAATTTTCGTGTACAGCTGGTGCTCAAGTTTACAGAGAATGGTGTGAAAAACAATAAAAAAAAATCATCCAGTGAGCAGCAGTTCTCTGGGCAAAAATGCCTTGTTAATGAGAGAGGTCAGAGGGGAATGGCCAGACTGGTTCAAGCTGACAGAAAGGCAACAGTAACTCAAATAACCATGAGTTACAAACAGTGGTGCACAGAAGAGCATCTCTGAATGCACAACATTTCGTACCTTGAAGTAGATGGCTATAAGAGCAGAAGACCATGACCATACATTTTATTAACTACAGGAGGTACCAGCACTGAACCAGAGAACTGTACAGCTTGTTTTATTTATAGGTAACAAAACAATATAAAAATGGAGGAGAACCCCCATTTGGACTTTGACTTTGACTTTAACCCAGGTTCACTCCTGACCATTGGAGCATTTGTGTGGTGTTTGTGCGTTCTCCCTCTCACCACATGGACTTTCTCTGCATGTCGCAAAGATCTCGGGTGGTAGGTTAACTGGCCACCGTAAATTTCCCTGAGTGCCCAAGGTAATTATTAGAATTTGGGGGGAAGTGAAGGGAATGCAGGAAAAATTAAATGGGACTAACGTAGAATTGTGTGGTGGTGGTCTGCCATGTCTGACGATAACAGAACCTGCGCAGGAGAGTTTTTAAAGTGGAAAAGCCATTGTGCTGGGGAAGTTCCACTCTCTTGACCTCAGAAGTCCAAATCTAGTGGTGCAAACAGCAGATGACCACGATATCTTCCGTGCTTTGTCACACCCTTTGCTCTCCACAGAACATTGCAGTAACGTCTTCTTGGCCATTGGATCTCATTGTAGATCCAGTCAACTGGAGTAGACTTCACGTGCCAACTCGCTGAGGTATGAGGCCACCGGCTACCCTCACCTGGTTTAGCCCGCCTGTTGAAGCGGGATGTGGCCATTGTCACATGCCAACAGGTACTTGGAGCCACAGGTGAGAGCTGAGTGTCCAGTGGGGACCAAAGGTGAATGATCTACCCCAGAATGGGCATGACAGAGGTGCTACCCCTCCCTGGACACCCCATACACCCCAGAGAATTATGTAATTGAGTAGTTAATGGTCAGCATGGGGTTGTTGGACCCAAGGGCCTGTTTCTGTTTCAAACAGGAGAGACTACTGATGCTGCAAGCTGGAATAATGCACAAAATGCTTGAGGAGATCAGTGGAGGTGGGCAGTACAGATGGAAAGTCTGTACTTGAAGCATTAACTGTTCATTCCAACCAACCCTCTCCCCCCCCCCCCCATGGATGCTCCCCGACCTGCTGAGCATTTTTGTGAGTTGCTCTTGTTTCTGCAGTATATGTCTCCATAATAGGGAGAGCAGACTAATAATTTGGAGATGGGGGAGCTCAGGCACGATAGTCCAAATGGGGGTCCTCCTCCATTTTTATATTGTTCTGTTGCCTATAAATAAAACAAGCTGTGCAGTTCTCTGGTTCAGTGCTGGTTGGTGAGACTTGATAAAATTTTGACCATGCAAAGAAGAGTCATAAGACTCAACATCAGAGAACTTCACCATGAGAAAAGTTGGAGAAACCTGTTCTTTCAGAAATGAAGGAAGTTGTGAAGAGGGAATGTCTGAGAGACAAGTTACATAGAAGAAGGCTTTTGGATCTGTGCTCCCACTTAAACGGTGACAGTGAAGGTTTATATTCAAACTCTTCTCTGCAATAAATTTGGAAATTACCAAAATATCTCTTTTACACACAGAATGGACAGAAAACATCTTGTGGTCACTCTAGAAACAGCTGAAGGCAAGGAATATAGGTTCCTCAGAGTTGGGGTGGGAGGGGGGGGGGGGGTTAGTTTTCCATATGGAACCCAATCTTTCGAAGTGATGGTCAACTTCGCACGTTTTCGTTCCCTTTTGCAGGCATTGACAGATCAAAGAAGGGTGAACAGAACAGCTCCGCGCCTTAGCTCTGCATGTACTCTATTCCAATTCTTCATTCTACAGTGTTGGCCCACCCGCCTCGTCCATTATCTTCACCAATTACTTCTGAAAGGCCTTGCTAATTCATTTGCTTGTTCATTCCCTCCTGTTACAGTGCCAAATATTCTGCAAGTGGATTGAAAGCTGGCAATAAAAATCCCCTGTTATAGCAAGGCGACAGTTCTCAAAGCCAATGTCCGTATCAGTACCACAGGGAACACAATTCTCTGCTATAAGGTTGAGGCTGGGAAGTTAGCTAGGAACAATGAGTTGGAGGGTGGCAGATAAAGCTGAGGAAAGTAGTGCTAAACTGGATTTAAAAGCAAAACAAAAGAAAAAAATAAAGCCTGGATTCTCTGAGGGATACAATGCAAGTTTAACACATTAAATTAAAAAATGCAAGACCAAAGAACCAGACAGATTATGTGTTCCTTGTGGGGTTTTATTGCTTTGATGAATGGCCCCACATTCAAAAAATGTTTGGGTTTAAATTGTGCATGAGGTGAAAGGGTGATTATTGTTATGGGCGGGTTTCTGCTTTTGTCCAACTCTGTATTGCTGCAGTTCCCAAATATTGGCCTCTACTTCCCCTGCCGCTTTTGTACGAATGCTATATTAAACCAGGACAAAGAAAATCCCACCACCAAGCATGCTATTTTTCCACCTTGTTTCAGCACCAGCAAAAGAAAGCCATTATTTCAACAAAAGGGAGACCGAACGAACAAGTTTGGGGTAGAGCAATAGATTTAGCTCCCCAGATTCTGACAGTAACTTGAAAGATGAATCAAATGTAGATCGCGGTCCCACGTACAAATAAAGGAACAATTTTTCACCTTATTCTTCTTCGATAATACAGATCTTTATGTCATTTCTCACAACGCAACCATTGGAAATTCACCAGGAAGGTCAGATGTCCATCTCTCTAACTGGGACACATGGGCAAAGGAACGTCCTAGCTATTCCAGATGTTATCCAGGATGCTGTGTGGATTAGAGATCAAGTTTTATAAGGAAAGGTTGAGAGAACTGGGGCTTTTCTCTTTTGAGCAAAGGAGGATGAGAAGCAACTTAACAAGATAATGAGAGGCATAATTAGAATGAATAGTAGGTGCCCTTTTCCCTGGGTGGCAATATTTAATGAAAGAGGGCATAATCTTAAGGTGACTGAAGGATTGTATAGGGTGAATGTTGGAGATAGTTTTTTTTCACAGAAAGTTGGAAGTGTCAAGGGCAGTGATAGAGGCCAATACATTAGGGACATTTAAGAGACTCTTAAATAGGTACATGGGTGAAAGAAAAATGAGGGCTATGTGAGAGGGAAGAGGTAGATTGATTTTGGAGTTGGTTAAAAGGTTAGCACAACATCATTGGTTAAAGGGCCTGTAATGCGCTGTACTGTTCTACTGTAGAATTGTTAGAGTAGTAAAGGGGGTTATTCAGTTCAAAGAGATCATTCGGTCACCATGTCAGAGCAGTGCAGCTAGATCCATCTTCAGTGTATCCCCATGATCCTACAACCTTCCTTAACCACTATTTCAATGGTTCAATACTTTGATTTAATATCAGAGAATGTATACAGTATACAACCTGAAATTCTCACTCTTTGCAGATATCCACAAAACTAAAGAAAACTCCAAAGAATGAATTACAGAGAGATGTTAGAAACCCAAACTCCACCCCCAATGCACAAGCAGAGCAAAGCATCAACCCTCCCCTCCCCCAACTTGTTGCATCTGGAAGCATCAGCCTCCCACGCCACCACCCACCATGCAAACAATCACAAAGCCCCCAAAGTGACCATGATCTTGATGGTCTCTATTCCATCCTATTCCTGCTACTACCAATGAAAAATGCACAGAATTTAACTCTTTTCATCTTGCTACCAAAATGGAATACTTCGCATTTCATCGCACTGAATTGCATTTGTTACCAACAAGAGAAAATCAGCAGATGCTGGAAATCCGAGCGACGCACACAACATGCTGGAGGAACTCAGCAGGCCAGGCAGCATCAATGGAAAAAAGTACCGTCGACGTTTTGGGCAGTTGAAGCATTTTGTGTGTGTTACATTTCTTACTGTCTGTTTCACGATTTGTTTATATTTCCTTGAAATTTAATATGCCCTGTATGTTCTGATTTGTTATCATGCTCTTTATTGACCTTGAAACCCTGGCTGACAAGTGGCTTTGGTCAGGAAAAAGAAGTACAGTGTACATCACTATAGACAACTGGGATCAAGGAAATCCCCTATAAAGTATGGAGGATGTAAGAGTACGCATGAGATGGAAATCTTGATGGAAAAAAAGGAACATGAGATGTCCTTGGTAGATAAGATAATCTTCTCTGTTCATCTCCCATCAAACAAAAAAAAACAGCTCACTCCATGTCAGGCACACAAAAAAACTTGCACCCCTGATTGGACGGCTCACATTCCAAAGCACCCGTTACCTCTAACCATAACCCAAACACTACTTCTACAGAAAGACCATTATGTTAACAGTGAAACCTTCAGCAGGACATTACGTATACAAAAGAGGGGGGGGGGTGTTGGCAATTGTGAGGCATATAAAGGTTAATAAATCCCTGGGATCTGACCAAATGCACCCTTGGACATTCTGGGAAATAAGGGAAGACATTGTTGGAGCCCTAGCAGAGACTTCTGTATCTTCCCAAGCCATGGGTGAGGTACTGGTAGACCGGAGGGTGGCTAGCACTGAAGCTGTGTTTAAGAAAATTGAAAAGATAAACCGGGGAGATACAGGCCTAAAATCAGTGGCGGAAAAGTTACTGGAGGAGATTTTGAGGGACAGGACCTATATGCATTTGGAAAAGCGATGACTGATAAACAGCATGGCTTTATGCAAAGGAAATCATGTCTCAATAATGTAATAGTTTTTCTTTGAATAGGTGATCAAGAGGATTGATTAGATCAGAGCAGTAGGCATTGTCTACATAGATGTTGGCAAGACTTTTGACAATCTCCTGCACGGTCTGGAAGGTGAAATCACATGGAATGCAAGGTGAACTATCCAAAAGGATGCAAAATTAGTTTGGCGAAAAGGGCAGAAGTGGAGAGTTGTTTTTCAGATTGGAAGGCTGTTCTAGAGGTTCAGCAGTGGTTGGTGCTGCTTTCCCCTCACGTTTATGTTATATCTTAATAATTTGGATGAAAATGTAAAGTGGTGTAATTAGTAAGCTTGCAAATCACACCAGCATTAGCAGTGTGATAGAAAATGAAAAAGGTTGTCCAAGGTTACAACAGGATCCAGATCAACTAGAAATTGGAAAAAGAGATGGTAGGTGAAATTTAACACAGACAATTATGAAGTGACACGTATTGGAAGTTAAACCAGAGGCAATACTTACACAGTAAATCACAGGACCCTGTGGATTATTATAACACAAAGAGACCTGGGAGTGCAAATACATAATGGTGACAGGTAGACAACTTGGTGAAAATGCATAACCTGTTTGTTTTCATCATTGAGTACAAGAATCCACTCAACATGTTACGCTGTACAAGACAACATACTACAGGGAGGATGCATTAAAACAAAATCACACGTGTCGTTAGGACTGGAGAGTATAAGTTATAAGGGACTGGAAAAACTTGGACTAAAGGAGGCTAACGGGTGACCTTATGAAACTATATGGAGCATAGGTAAGATGGCTGATCCCAGGCATTTTCATAGAAGCATAGAAAACAAACAGCACAATACAGGCCCTTTGGCCCACAAAACTGTGTCGAACAAGTCCCTACCTTAGAACTACCTGGGTTTTACCCATAGCCCTCTATTCTTCTAAGCTCCATGTAGCCATCCATGTATCTCTTACAAGACCCTATCGTACCAGCCTCCACTCTGCCGCCGGCAACCCATTCTACGCACTCACCATTCTCTGTGTAAAATACTTACCCCTGACATCTCCTCTGTACCTCGTGCTAACCATTTCAGCCCTCGGGGAAAGCCTCTGACTACCCACACCATTCATAGGGTAGGGGAGTCTATAACTAGAGACCATAGATTTAAGGTGAGATGAAAAAGATTTAAAGTGTACTGAGAGGTAACTTTTACACACGGAGAGTGGTAGGTATATGGATATGTTGCCTGAGGAAGTATTTTTTCCATTTATTGAGATACAGTGTGGAATAGGCCCTTCTGGCCCCCCTTCAACCCCCAATTTAACCTTAGCCTAACCAATTTACAATGACCAATTAATCTACCAACTGGTATGTCTTTGGACTGTGGGAGAAAACCAGAGCACCTGAAGGAAACAGATGGGAAGATACCAGCGGGAATTGAACATGGGTCACTGGTAATGCTAACCATTATGCCACTGTGCCAGCCAAGGTGAGTCCAACTACAGTGCTTGAAAGATAAGCTCATGGGTAGGAGAAATTTAGATGGATATAGGCGGGCAAATGGGACTAGTTCAAAAAGTCCTCATGGGTCAGCATGAAGATTTGGTCTGAAGGGCCTGCTGCAAGTGATGTGACTCAATGATTCAGTGCATGATGTTCTTTGTTTCATTGCTGTTGACATTGATCTTATTCAGAACATTGGCATTAGGGTGGCAGGGTGATATCTCTCTACTAAAGGAAGTGTAAGGCATTCTTTCCCTCTGCTAGCCTGCCAGTCACCGGGGGCAAGGTATAGCACCTGCTTAGCCCCTCAATCAGGGTCACATGAACCCATGGGAATAGGTGGTGGATGGTCATGTGAGCAGCTGGTGCATATCAGAATTCCTGGTGATGAGACCACTGACGCTGGGCAGACAATCTCCGAAGCGTATTGCTAACAGCTGGGGTCACCCGTCTTGTAAAGACACTTCCCAGAAGAAAACAATGGCAAACCACTTCAGTAGAAAAATTTGCCAAGAGCTATCATGGTCAATAGACCAAGATCACTCCCGTCATACGGCACATAATGATGATGATGATAGTATTAGGGTGGTGATCTTTCCACTTGATATACTGGGTCTTTCAGAGGCATTGTTGAGGGTAGCACTCCAGATCTCTTAGGTGTTGCTGGTACCCATGTGAAAAAAATCAATAGTTTGATAGGCTTTCTTCATCTGCTTTCCCTCTTTGAATAATATTTGCAAGAAGACACATTTGACTGGTAAAATATTCATGTCTCTTCTCATTATGGGAAGCAACATGATCCCCAATAACAACAGAATCAAAGATGTATTGTTCTAGATGTCAAGTATTGGCAAAATCTCTTATTTTCCTGTTTCTATGTATTGTCTGTATATAAACCCAATTCCATCAGTTTTGATTCTGATTTCATTCTGATTTCTCAATCATCAACTACTTTATTATTGTTTCGTGCACTACTTATTTTGAAATTTATAGCAACTTTAAGTCTTTGCACTTCACTACTGCTGAAAAGCAGCAAATTTCACATCATATGAAAAATAACTCTCATCATATAACTAAGCCAAACTGAATTCCGTCAGTTTGATGTTTGATATTCTATGTGTTGTCTGCCGTTTCTTGCCGTTTGCGCAATTTGTTCTTTTTTTTTTGCACATTAAGTGTTTGATGTTTTCTTGTGCAGGTTCCATGGTGTTTCTTTTCTTTATGGCTGCCTGCGGGAGGACGAATTTTGGAGTTGTGTTCTGTATGCATACTTTTATAATAAATCTTTGATAATAAATCTGATTCAGAATATGATTCTGATCTGGGATCTGATTTGCTTCTTATTACCTGTGATTCATAAGCTCATGGAACATTATAGTACTAGGCCCTTCAGCCCACTGAACCATGACAACCAACAAACATCCTTAACACCAATCTTATCCACATTCCTTGTTTAGTTCTCTTCAGATATCTATCAGCTCCTCCCAAACTCTACCACACACCTACACAATAGGGACAATTTACTGTAGTCAATTAACCTACATATATCTTCATGGGTGCAGGGTGGAGATACATCTCTATCGAAGGAGGTTTAAGGCACCTCTTTCCTCTGCCAGCTGACAATATCACTTTGGGCAAGGTGTAGTACCTGCTTAGCACTCCTCCACCAACCCCTCCAACCCCTCCCCAGATCAGGGTCATGTGAAGCCATGGGGGCAGGTCTTGGATGGACGTATGAGCAGCTGGAGAGAAAAAAAACTGAGGTGCAAAAAGACTTGGGAACCCTTGTGTAGGATTCTCTAAAGGTTAATTTATAGGTTGAGTCTGTGGTGAGGAAAGTAAATGCAATGTTAGCATTAATTTCAAAAGAGAGGCACATAAAAGCAAATATGTAATGTTAAGACTTTATAAAGCACTGGAGAGGCCTCACTTGAAGCAGTTTTGGGCCACTTTTCTAAGAAAGGATGTGCTGAAACTGAAGAGGGTTCAAAGGAAGTTCACAAACATGATTCCAGGATTGAATGGCTTGTCATATGAAGATGGCTCTGGGCCTGTATTCTCTGGAGTTCAGAAGAATGAAGGGTGATCTCAGTGAAACCTATCGAAAGGTGAAAGGCCTTGATGGAGTGGATGTGGACAGGATGTTTCCTATGGAGGGAGAATCTAAGGCCAGAGGACACAGTCTCAGAATAGACAAGCTTCCTTTTAGAATGGAATTGAGGAGGAATTTCTTTAGCCAGCAAGTGATGAATCTGCGGGAAGTTATGCCACCTGTGGAGGCCAAGTCTTTATGTATCCTTAATGCAGAGGTCGATAGGTTCTTGATTGGTCAGGGTATGCAGGGAAATGGGGAGAAGGCAGAAAGTTGGGGCTGAGAGAAAAATTGGATCAGCCATGATGAAATGGCAGAGCAGATTCAATGGGCCAAATGGCCTAATTCTGCTCCTATATTTTATGGTGTTATGGTCTTATATCACAAATTCTGGCTATGTGACCACTGATGCCTGGCAGACAATCCCTGAAGAGTATTGATAATGGCTGTGGTCACACACCTTTTAAAGACACTGCCCAGAAGAAGACAATGGCAAATGACTTCTGAAGAAAAATTTGCTAAGAACGATCATGGTCATTGGACCATGACTGCCCATGTCATATGCAATGGTGTGAAACCTACACTGTCACAGAGAGAACATACACATTCCACACAGTTAGCACTGAAGATCAGGACTGAATATGGTCACAGGAACTATGAGGGTTTAGTTGTAATTGTTGCATCACTGTGCCATGTCAGTA
This sequence comes from Hypanus sabinus, assembly GCF_030144855.1. Classification (NCBI taxonomy): domain Eukaryota; kingdom Metazoa; phylum Chordata; class Chondrichthyes; order Myliobatiformes; family Dasyatidae; genus Hypanus; species Hypanus sabinus. The sequence goes on from NC_082721.1 coordinate 14,628,186, forward strand.
TCTGTAAAGCAACATGTTTATAATATATTTATCACTGTGACTACTGTCATTGCTAACCATAAGACAGAGGCTTTGAGAAATTGCTCAGAACCAGGAGATTATAAACCTTCCTCTCCTCTCCCATCTCCAAGACGACCACAATCTTGTCGTGGTTTGGAGGCTTGCATGCCTCAATGACCTGAAGAGCTATATTGGCTGGACTCAGGGCTTTGTGCTTTGGCTCTGGGTGAGGTCACCTATGCCGAACAGGTCAAAAGATCGAGGCCAGACTAAGAGTAGTCCAAAGGGTTTGGGAGTTCAGCTCAGGGCTAACAACCCTGACTGGAAAAACAAAATTTATCATGGGAACAGCAATGAAGAATCCTTCTACATCTGCGTGTGATGATATTCCTGAGTCTCCAGCCGGAACTTGCCTGACTGACAGTAGCAAAAATCAAGCTACAGACACGATGAAGGAAGCCCTGAACTCTGCCAGAAATGGAGGACCTTTATTGTTGCCCTAAATACTAGGAAGTATGTCTCCTCTCTCAAACTATCCCTATTCAACTTTGACCCTAGGCAATAAGTTGGCCGTTTATTTACGGCAGAACCTGCAAATGAACAAGATCCTATCCTTCGGCAAGACATGGCCAGATATATTCCACCAAGAGGAATGAAATAACAATCAGGAACAGAAGACAAAGTTTCTATTCCCCTTAAGAGTGGTGAATATTCCCAATCTTGCTGATCCCAGTTAATAACATTGAGACGGAGCCTGTAACCTTTCTGAGCTGTGAAACTCCGTTTTACAGTGGCTGTTATTTTTATCTCCTGTGCTTTGGGTTGTTACCTATCTATCCAATTATTACCATTTCAGCTGAACTGCTACCCTGTACACTTGTGTCTTAGTCTCTGAAGTCTGTGTGGTCCATTATGGGTGGAGTTTGGGTTACCAGCTTTGTCCACAAGCTGAAAACAAAATCTGAATATAACAGCAGGAGGTTTATTAATCGCAGTCTGAAAATTCATTAAAATCCACTAGTTTTAGACCAAATAGTGGGAAAGAGCAGGATTAGACTCAATAATTCAAACACATTCTTTGAATGTATAAAATAATTACCGTGAGAAATATAGGGAAATGGTGTGCACACCACCACATCTGTGCTTGTGTTGGTAAAAGTCTGGGCATGTTCTGTTGCCACACGGGTGTGAGTGACAACTGGAAGGAGATTAGATGGGTACATTGACGGTGTAGCAGGTGAAATTCTATCAAACCTCTTTCTGCGGCCCACCCTTAGCACCAACATGCGGTTTAGCTAATAGACCAAGTCTTTGAAGATAACAATCTGAAGATAACATACTGTGTACAATGGGATTTACTCTTTGAATTAGGGAACTCAAAGCATCTTGGGGAAGAGAGGGGAAAATTACTAATTTCAAGCATGGAAAATCAGATCACAGGACTATGAGACAGCATGAGAGCTATTTTTTTATTGTATATTCCTGTGCAGCCTTGTTAAGAAGACATTTGCACTTTGTTACATGGTGACTAGCTTTAACTGAAACCTGCAGGTGGTAAGAAATTACCATAGATGAAATGCTTGGCTATCTTTATTTCCTAACTGTCTGGTTGCTATTTCTTTTCAATAAAGCTGTCATTTGTTTAAAAAAAAGGCACTGGAACACAGGAAACTGCATATGTTGTAATCTGTTGCAAGACACAAACTGCTGGAGGAACAATGTAGGGAAATGGACCGTTGACATTTCAAGTTAAGACCCTTCACCTAGACTGAGCCCAGACAGTTCAAATGAAGGGTCTCAACTCAAAGCCTCGACTGTCCACTTCTCCCCATAGATGCTACCTGACCCATTGAGTTCCTGCAATGATTTATGAATTTGGAAAGCATGTTGGATATTTGAAGGAAGAAAAATCGTCTGGGCAAAAATGCTGATGTGTGTAACCTCACTTAAAATGAGCCTGCAGGAAGTTAAAGGGCTGAATTGTTTCATTTCATGTTATCGTGACTCTACAAACCTATGTTGGCTTTGAAATCCCAATGTGTGGTGCCCCATGGAGGTCATGAGGTTCTGTATCTCCTTCTATGTGATACTCTATTCAGAGATTTTAACCCAATGTGATCAAAGCAGTGGTATTGATTGTGCTTGGAAACTAGATCTCTCTTCTTTTTGACATACCATGCAATGCTGTAGAATGTGTTAATGTACACTCAGATTGCCCCCTCCAAAAATTCTGAAAATAGACAAAGATGTGCAGAAGTACCATTTTATTTCACACTCATAATCCCACAGTAACACAAAACCTGTATGGCAATAGAACATGCTCAGACTTCACCAAGAGAAGCACAGATGTGGTGGTGTGCACACCCTCTCTCCATATTTCTCACGGGGACTATTTTATACATTTAAAGAATACGTCCGAATTACGGTGTTTATTCCTGCTCTTTCCCTCTTTGACTCTTTACTCCTCTCCATAGATTATGCCCGATCAGATGAGTTCCTCCAGGATCTTGTGATTGCATAAACAGACTGAAATTATTGATTTCTGATTCTATTTCCTTAGTGTTGACTGTTGAAAACTAAGGCTGGCAGATATGCATCTAATGAGGTCAACACACCAATGACACACACAATCACTAGAGAGATTTTGCAGGGGTACTAGCTTTTACATTTTGATACTTTCATTTCTGAAACTATATGTGCATTTCCTGAAATACAGTATTATATAGGGATGCTGTCATTTAGACATTATGTTAAGCATTGGCCGCTGTCTAGTCACTTCCTTGAGTAAAGATCTTTAGAATATTGAACAGCTACTCATAAATAATTTGAGGGCCTCTGTTGTGTCCAAGCTAGTACACCTACATTGGTGGTGCCTCACCATCTGTGGCTGATGACACCAAGGCGAGAGTGGCAGTCTCCTTTGCAAAAGTTGCAGCTCTGCTGGAGATGCAGCTTTCTTTTATATGGGCCAAATTGTCTTCTGCTGCTTTCAGGAATGTTTCCTCACCTGACTTAAGATGTTGTTTCAGGGTGTTTCCACATTTGGTGCAGTCGACTGCAAATTCCTCCCAGGACTCCGTGGCAATGTCCAGCGCCTTCATGTCCCACTTGCAGACATCCTTGTGGTGCAGTTTTCTGGGTGGCCGGTGGCTCTCTTGTTTGAATCCAGCTCACCGTAGAGGATGTCTTTTGAGATGCAGCTTTCCTGCATGCATCCTAAGCTGCCTGAGCAGGGAGCGCTCGGCAAAAGATCAGCACGAGAAAGGACTTCAGCATTGGGGACTCTCTCCAGCCAGGAGATGTCCAAGATGTGAAAAAGGCCTCTTAAATGGAAGGCGTTGAACCTTCTCTCCTGCATAATGTAGGATGTCCATGTCTCGCTGCCATGCAGCAGTGTGCTGGTGACACAAGCATTGTACATGTCAATCTTTGTTTTGATTAAGAGTTTGATGTTCTCCCAGATTCCTGTGGTGAGGTAGACAAGAGCTGCTGCAGCATTCTGTTGCTTTCTGTGTCCAAGGAGAAGTTGTTGCTGATAACGGACCCCAGGCATATGAACTAATGAACACCATCCAGTTTATAGTCATTGATGGTGCCTCCATATCTTGTCCCAAGACAATTGTCTTTTTCAGGATGATAGACCAAATTCCTTGCAGGCTTGGGAAAGATGATCTATCAAGCTCTGGAGGTGCTGCGGAGTGTGGGTTGTGACTGCATCATCAGCTAGCAACATGTCCCTGATCTTAGCTTTGCGCACTTTGGTTTTGGCTCCTAGATGAGCGAGATTAAAAAGCCTGCCTTCTAATCTAGTGTGGAGGTAGATCCCCTCTGTTGCAGTGCCAAATGTGTCCCTCAGGAGAAGGACAAAGAAGATCCCAAGGAGCACTGGGGCAAGAACACAGCCCTGCTTAACCCAGTTGCTTATGTCAAAGAGCTCCAAAGTGCTGTCGTTGTGCTGTGTAGTCTCCTTCATGTTGCTGTGGAAGGACTTGATCATGCTCTGTAGTCTTGGCGGACAGCCTACTTCAGAGAGGATCTGAAAGATCCCATCTCCACTGACCACGTCAAATATCTAGTGAAATTAATGAACGCAACTTAGAGGGGCATAGGTGGACCAAGAGGACTCAGACAAAGACTTTGTCAATAACATTCAAGAGGGAGGTACTTATAGATTATAATTAGAAATTGTCCTGGATTGTGAGGCTCCTTAATGATGGATGTCACTTTACAGAGGCATCACCTTTTGAAGACGTCCTCACTGGTGGGGAGATTAATACCCATGATGTAGTTCACTGAGCCTACATCCCTTGGCAGTTTTTTCTGATCCTATGCATTCGTGCCTCCGTACGGGTGGCAAAGCAACCACTCAGAATGCTCTCCACAATACTTTAGTAGAAATTTGCTCAGGCCTTTGGTGACATACTAAATCTTCTCAATCTCCAAATGAAATATAGTTGCTGACATACTTTCTTTGTAAATGCATCAATATGTTGGGCCCGGGACAGATTGACACCCAGGAACTTAAAGTTGCTCACCCTTTCCACTGCTGACCCATCGATGAGGACTGGTGAGAGTTCCATCGACTTCCCCTTCCTGAAATGAAGTCCATGATAAATTCCTTGGTTTTATTGATGTTGGCAGTAAAACCAACTGTTTAAAGAGATGACCAAAGTAATGGATGATGTCATTTATCTGAATCTCAAAAAGACTTCTGTTAAAGCTAAAAGTAAATTTAAAGCTAGCGTTCAAGCTCGGGTGATTGTATGCTATTAATTGATCAGTTTGAGAGCTTGGCTACATGAATTATGAGACAGTGAAATAAAGACCTTGTCCTGTACCTTACATGTATCTCTTTTTTATGGTTTTACTTATTATTTTTTTCTCTCTCTGCTAGATTATGTATTGCATTGAACTGCTGCTGCTAAGTTAACAAATCTCCTGTCACATGCCGGTGAAAATAGACCTGATTCTGATTCTGTCTTCTTTTCATAGCTGCCTGTTAGGAGATGAATTACAAGGTTGTATAATATATATATATATATATATATATATATATATATATATACTTGGATAATAAATGTTCTTTGAACTTTGTGCCAGCCCCCTTCCCCGCTCCAAAATTCCTATTGGCCTTAAAAACCAGAAAGTCTGCTGATGCTGGAAATCCAAAGCAACACACACAAAATGCTGGAGGAGCTCAGCAGCTCAGGCAGCATGCTTGGAAATGAATAAACAGTCAATATTTCAAGCCGAGACTCTTCTTCATGTTTTGCTTTGAAGGATATCAATAAATCAAAGATGTTGTCACAACACTAAACTAGTTCCATGTTTACCTTTATTAAGACCATCTCTAAATATCGATTTGTTTAATTCTTTGAAGTTAAACTCCCCTGCTGTTTGACGTTCAAGTACATTGATTATCGAAGTATATATGTATACATTATACAACTTTGAGTTTCGGCTCCTTACAGGCAGCCACAAAACAAGAAACCCAAAAGAACCCATTAAAAAAAGGACCAGCAAACTCCCAATGTGCAGAGAGAGGTAACAAACACATCGTGCAAATAATAAAAGTAAGCAAATAGCATCTAGAATGAAAATTAGCCCTCAAACATGAAGGCTGGAGTAACTGTAGCAGGCCCAGAGCCTCAGCCACAGTTTAGCACAGAGCAAAATAAACTTTGCAGTTAATAGTTAGATTCAAATACATGTTTCTGTATCAGTGGTCCAGAAGTCTGGTAGCTGGATAATAATCTACACAAAGTACACTGCAGATGCTGGGTCAAATCAACACATACAAACAAGCTGGATGAACTCAGCAGGTCGGGCAGCGTCATTGACTGCGCATTTCAACGGATGCTGCCCGACCTGCTGAGTTCATCCAGCTTGTTTGTATGGGATAATAATCTAACTTGGATATTAAACTATATACACGGTGGTGGGATTTTGAAAGGTCAAGCAACCAGTCACTGCCTTGGCCCAGTTACTAATCCTTAACCTTTGATTTGGAAAACTGTGGCTCCCAAGCCCAGGTCCAACCAATGCATGGAATATAGGTTGAGTGCTTTAGTACTGCACTGAAGCAATGTTCCTTTATAGACCTGCCATTACCGGATGACATAAGACCCTGTCAATCTGAAAATAGGATATTTGGTTTACTTTATCGTCAAAATGTCAAAATCAGAATCAGAATCAATTTTATTATCAGAATCAGGTTTAAGGTTTGTTGATTTGCAGCAGCAGTACAGAACAATGCATAAAAAATTACTATAAGTTATATCAGGAAATATTGTGTTTTTTGAAGTGTTGTGAAATATTGTATATTGTACAAAATAAGAGCAAAAGTAAGTGAGGTAGAGTTCCTGATTTCATTTTCTGTTCAGAAATCTGCTGGCAGAGGGGAGAGGGCTGTTCCTGAAACATTAATGTGTGTCTTCAGCCTCCTGTACCTCAACTCTAACAGTAGTAATGAGAGGAGGTCATGTCCTAGGCGGTGTTGTTCCTTAATGATGGATGGCCGCTTTTTGAGACATTGCCTCTTGATGATGTCTTTGCTGGAGGCGAGTGTCCAATAAATAACAAAAAAATAACTGTAATTCAAATAGTTGATCTTTGTATCTTACCTGTGTACAGATTGGCAAATTTATTTGCCTACAAAGCAACAATAATGGGATAGATTATGCTGAAACCAGTCCAGGCATTGTGTTTGACTCATGGTTTGCCATACTTAACCATCATACTGCCCATCACAGACGTAAAAACCTGATCAGCTTGTAAGCAAAAACTAGATTTCTGGAACTTCCTTTTAATTGCAGGACCACTGTCTTTAAAGATTCACTTTCAAGGAATCTTTGCAACTCATCTTCTCAGTATTATTTGTTTTTATTTGCACAAGTTGTTTTCTTTTGCACACTAGTTATTTGTCAGTCTTTGTCCATGTATAGTATTTTTGTAAATTCTATTTTATTTTTTTATTTTTCTGAAAATCCCTATGAAAATGAATCTCAATGCAGTATTATGTAACATATACTTACTTTGACTTTGACTATTGTTTCAAAATGTCTGTTGATCACAAACATACAAAAACTGTTTTTTTAATTTGCAATATTATACACTCAGTGGCAACTTTATTAGCTAGCCCCTGTGCCAAATAAAGTGTATTTGTAGTCTTCTGCTGTTGTAGCTCATCCACTACACGGTTTGACATGCTGTGCTGTTTTGCACATCACTATTGTAACCCATGGTTATCTGAGTTACTGTCACCTTCCTGTCAGCTTGAACCAATCTGATCATTCTCCTCTGACCTCTCTCTTTAACAAGGTGTTTTCACCCACAGAACTACTGGACATCATTTGTTTTTCACACCATTCTCTGTAAACTCTGGATAATGGTGTGCATCAAATTCCCAGGAGATCAGCAGTTTAAAGTCAGGTCAAGTTTATTGTCATTTTGACCAGAGACTGCAGGTACAGTACACAGTAAAAACGAAACAACATTCCTCCAGGACCCTGGTGCTACATGAAGCAACACAAAACCACACTAGACTATGTGAGACAGCACAAGGCTACACTAGACTGTGTAAAACAACATAAAAACTGCATTAGACTACAGACCTGCACAGGACTACATAAAGTGCACAAAACAGTGCAGGGCAGTACAATAATTAATAAACACAATAGGCACAGTAGAGGACAAATTACAATATAATAATAAATGATGTAGATGACAGTCTGGAGTCTGAGTATTGAGGAGTCTGATGGTTTGGGGGAAGAAACTCTTGCGTAGTCTGGTCGAGAAGAGCACAAATGCTTTGGTACCTTTTGCTAGATGGCAAGAGAAAGAAGAGTTTGTGTGAGGGGTGCGTGGGGTCCTTTACAATTCTGTTAGCTTTGCAGGTGCAGCGTGTAGTGTAAATGTCTGTAATAGCGGGAAGAGAGACCCTGATGATCTTCTCAGCTGACCTCACTATCCACTGCAGGGTCTTGTGATCCGAGACGGTGCAATTCCCGAACCAGGCAGAGATGCAGCTGCTCAGGATACTCTCAACACATCCTCTGTAGAATGGGGTGAGGATGGGGGGTGGGAGATGGAGCTTCCTCAGACTTTGTAGAAAGTAGAGACGCTGCTGGGCTTCCTTGGCTATGGAGCTGGTGCTGAGTTTCATGGATACTCAAACCTGGTACCTCCAATTATTCCACAATCAAAGTCATTTAGATCACATTTTTCCCCATTCTGATGTTTGATCTGAACTACAATGAAACCTCTCAACCATGTCTGCATGCTTTTATGCACTGAGTTGCTGCCACGATTGGCTGATTAGATACTTGCATTAACTACTAGGTATACAGATGTACCTAATAAAGTGACCGTGAAGTCTATAAGATAATAAATTCATTTAAACCTTTTTGAGTAAATGTAAACAAATAAAATATCAACCAAAATAACAATAACTTAACCTCCTTCCTTATATTTTAATGAAAGTCATCAACTCTGTCCCATTAAATAGGTCAGTACTAGATACAGCATGTATGATAGGTACAAAGCTGGAGGAGCAGATGTGAAGTTTATGTACAGGCATACAAGTAGGGACACTTGGTTTCTTTGGATCCAATCAGTTGGCTAACAAACTAATTCAGCCCAGTTAAATTGAAAACTATTCTGTTGGTTCAAGAGGATGTGAAAATCACTGCCTTGGATTATGTAGTCGACATGCTCAACTTTCAATTCAAAGGAGTTGCCACAGTGATCTTCATGGTCAAGGGTTCATCACTTCCAAGTTGGACAGCCAATAGGCATAAGTTCAGGCATTCGCAGCACCCAGCAACAGAACTGTCACCAAGATGGCTGAACTACTTCTGAGTTGCTGCCACATGATTGGCTGATTAACAAGCAGGCGTTCAGATGTACCTAATATAATGGCCACTGGGTGTATGTCTGAATAGGTGCAAATAAGGACTTTACACTATATCTTCACTTATTACACACTCAGCAGCAACATAGCATGCTCGCAACTTATCAGAATCAGGTTTAATATCACTGGCATTAGTCATGAAATTTGTTAACTTAGCAGCAGCAGAACAATGAAATACATGATAAACTTGGAAAAATATAAATAAATGAATTACAGTAAGTATATAAACATGCATTAAAAAGTTAAATTAAAACCAGTCAGAATCAGAATCAGGTTTATTATCACTGGCATGTGACATGAAATTTGTTAACTTAGCAGCAGCAGCTCAATTTAATATGTAGTGTAGCAGACAGAAAAAATAATAAATAGAAAACAAGTTAATCAATTACATATTTTGAATAGATTTTTTTAAATATTCAAAAACAGAAATACTATATATGAAAAAAACAGAAAAAGTAGTGCAAAACCAGAAATAATATTAAAAAAGGGAGGCAGTGTTCATGGGTTCAATGTCCATTTAGGAATCCAATGGCAGAAGGGAAGAAGCTGTTCTTGAATCACTGGTTGTGTGCTTTCAGGCTTCTGAACCTCTTTCCTGATGGTAACAATGAGAAGAGGACATGCCCTGGGTGATGGAGGGTTCATAATATGGATGCTGCCTTTCAGAGACACCATTCCTTGGAAAAAGTTTTGGATGTTACAGAGACTAATATCCATGATGGAGCTGACTAAATTTGTAACTTTCTATAGCTTCTTTTGGTCCTGTGCAGTAGCCCCCCGCATACCAGACGGTGATGCAGCATGTCAGGATGCCCTCCATGGTACATGTGTAGAAGTTTTCGAGTGTTTTAAGTACCAAACCAAATCTCCTCAAAGTCCTAATGAAATACAGTTGCTGTCTTGCCTTCTTTGTAGCTGCATTGATTTGTTGGAGCAGGTTAGATCCTCAGAGATGTTGTCACCCAGGAACTTGAAATTGGTCACTTTCTCCACTTCTAATACCCCTGTGAGGATTGGGTCATATTCTCTCTTCTTACCTTTTACAATCAGTGGATTTGTTAACACTAACCCATACTTCTTTGGAATGTGGAAGGAAACTGGAGCACTGGGAGGAAATTCATACAGCCATAGAGAGAACGTACAAACTCCTTACAAACAGTGATGGGAATTGAACCCCGATCATTCATCAGCAGCACTATAAGGCATTATGCTAACTGCTATGTTAAGTCAATTTCAATTCCAATTGTCCAGAATGTGAAATGAAGATTACAATAGTTAAATAAAAGAGGTGAAATATCAGAAACAACCTTTCTAGCATAAAATTAATAGCTTTCTAGATTTTAAATGAATCAGCTAGTAAGTGAATAGGACAGGAGAATATTGAGGAAGAAAGCGAGGCATGAACGAGAACTGATCAGAACGGAATATGCCTGGACTCCTGCAATTTTGAGTTTGATATTCTGCCTTTTTAACTTATTTTTTGCCGTTTGCACAACTTATTTATTTTTTTGTGTGTTGCCGGTTTGGTGCTCTTCTTCGAATGGATTCCATTGTTTCCCTTGTTTCGTGGCTGTCTATGGAAAGGTGAAATTTAGGGTTCTATACTGCATACATGCATTAATAATAAATGTACTTTGAATATTTTAATCTTGGATAATGGTGTTGCAAGCTCCTGCAGCCCAGTGGCCTTCTTGTATCTCTTGCGTCTTTAAACAAAATACCAAAGTTCATTGTACATTACTTTGAAATATTTATCTAGGGGAGATTGCAATCTACTGCACATAATTAAATTAGACTTTTAAAAGCAGAGAGATTTCTAAGAATTTATTGCATCTTAATAATGAATACATAAATAGATAATTAAGCAGCATCCTCTGAGACAGAAATTGAAATAACATTTCTGGTAAATGACCTTTCATCAGCAGCCCGGAAGCCTTTTACCTGAATGTATAAAAACTGATTAGTCTGAAAAGATAACTCTCTTCTTCCTCTGCAGATCCTGCCTGATCGGCTGAGAATGTCCTACTTAATTTCAGTTCAGATTTCCAATATTTGCAATGTTTAGCTTTTGGATTATAGCTCAGCATACACACAAAAAAAAAATTCAATCCTGCCCTGGATAATCACAGGATGGTATAAACTGCAACGATTTGGCCCTGATATCAACTGACAATGATGAACCCCAGTGGACCCTGCCTTTATTACTGTGCCCAGGATATTGGTTGCCCTCGGAATTAGAGACAGTGTTGGAATAAAATATTCTTATAAAGAATGCAAATCAGTGAAGCACAACAATAACATGACATAACAACTCTACAGATGCAACGGACTTTTTCGGAGTTCCCAATCCACTCTCCCATGCTCAACCTTCCTTTCCCACAAGAACGCATACAGCAAACTATTTGTGTGACAAACCTAATCTAGTCCAGTTTCTTGAGATTTTTTATTTGTGTGTTAAGTGATACAACATCAAGTAAAACTGCTGAAATGTTGATCCTCCTAATATGTTTTACATTAAAATGTTCCTATTGCGATACATAAAAAGTATCTTGCCAATCTGTTCGAAGAGTGAACAAACCAATTCAGGAATTATTATTTATTATAGTAATACAGTAATATGACTCTGAACAGTTGTCACAAAAGATTCTGTAGATGATGGAAATCCAGAGGAATACGTACAAACTGTTGGAGGAACTCAGTAGGCCAGGCAGCATCTGTAGAAAGGAATAAACAGTCAACATTGCAGGCTGAGACCCTTCATCAGGACTCTTTGGCTTGAAATGTTTATTCCTTTCCATGGATGCTGCCTGGCCTGCTGAGTTCCTTCAGCATTTTGTACATGTTCGTCTGGATTTCCATCATCTGTAGAATCTTTTGTGATAACCGTTCAGAGTCATATTACAGTATTAGTATAATAAACAATAATTCCTGAATTGGTTTGTTCACTCTTCAAACAGATTGGCAAGTTAATTTCATAAAATAGAATATGGTTCTGTTTTAAAAGTTTAGAAATATGTGTTCTGTTTTGGAATGCTGTTTTTCACTTCAACTGTTTGCATGATTTGTATTTTTTTTTCTTTCTCCTGTGCATCAACTGTTGGTCTTTCATTTTTATTTTTATTCTTTTCTCTCTCTAATTGGGTTCTTTTGGGTTTCTTGATTTGTGCCTACCCCAGGATGGTATAAGTTATACATTCTTTGATACTAAATGAATCTAGAATCTTGAAGTTGAACCTGTTCCTAGCGATGCTTGTTTAAATTATTGCATTGCTGAGTTTGGACAGCATTCAGGGATATTTCTTTTAACTGTTGTTTCCCCATCTAAAATATCACCATAACCATTTCATCCTTGTGCAATGTCCTGTTTAAATGATAAGAAATATCCACAAAAGTTTTGACTTTAATGCAGATCTCAATTTAAATCCTTCATGTTGTATACTTTGAGGTTTTCATCTAATATCTGGATATTTATTGGTGTAATTGATGCATAATTATTTTCTGTGAATGGAGCCTGTGTTAATTAGCCATAGTCAGAAACTGCTCTTTGCTGTAGAGAGATAATAAGCAAATGGAAAGGTGAAGATTAGTTACAAGGTGGCCATCTTGGTAATTCAATGTCTGCTTAGTCTCCTGCACATGGTCTGCCTCTTATTGTCTTTTTCTACAAATCTGTAAAGTAATACGTTTCTCATTCAGACTACAATCACTGATAACCCCAAGGGAGAGAGATTGAAAGGTTGCTCAAAGCCAGGAGATTGTGACCCTTCCTCTACATTCATTGCTGGCCTCTGCCTTCAAGACTCATTCTCTGGCTCCAGAATAAATCCACAAGGGGAAACTGATAACTTTAGTTTAGCTGAGAGAATGTAGCATGTACTTGCCCCTTTACTCCTCCATATATCATTTGTATGTTCTGCTGTAGAGGATACAGAGCTCTCAAAGTCAGGGCAATACAGCTACATAATCATTAGTTGGTAATTGACGATATTAGATATTCTGAATGTGCCAATCAATTTGGGATTAATAACGACTTCTAATGTATTTGCCTTTTCAGTGCCTTTGATGTTAATTCTTTTATCTTCTTTTGCTTGTTGCTGTTATTACTGATCCCACCTCTCTCAATTTTGCTTTGAATTATCCTTAGTGGTGCAGGCACTATGCGCCATGTTTTTGATTCTTGAATTTTCATAATGATGAATTGATAGAGGTTTATACAACTGGTTGTTCTTCTGATGCCCATCTTCGTCATTAGCTGGTTCATGGGACTTACAATGGAGGAATTAAAAAAATCGTGCGGCAACAATGGAGATCTTGTTGTACTTCTTCTAAGTGGAAAATAAAGGACACTGTGTCACGGTCAGAAGCTTGGGGTGCTCCAGAGTTTGGAGTTTAATTCCAGCATCATTCTACAAAGAGTCTCTGTACGTCCTCATGCAGAATGCAGTGGGTTTTCTCCGGAAGTTTAATTGGTCATTGTAAATTGTCTTGTGATTAGGTTAGGGTTAATCAGGTTTGTGGAGGGGTCACAGAGGTGGTGTGGCTCGAGGGGCTGGAAAGGCCCACTCCACACTGCATCGCTAAACAAACAAATAAATAAAAAGGAACAGGAGTGACTCGGTTATGGCTGATCTCATTGGAATTTTACATCAAAAAGCTGCAATGCTCAAGAAATATAAGTCACACCTTCTCCACAATCACATTCAAAAAAAAAAGATTTTTAAAAGAATTGCACCAATTACAAATTAGCTCAAAATATGCATGTTTAATTAAAGAATGATATTTCAGAGTTATGTGCGGCATGGTAACGCAGTGGTTAACACAACGTTTTACAGGACGAATGACCTGAGTTCAATTCCCACTGCTGCCTGTAAGGCGTTTGTATTTTTTCCCCATGACTGTGTGGGTTTCTACCAGGTGCTTCAGTTTCCACCCACAGTTCAAAGACATACTGGTTTGGCAGGTTAATTGGGCATTGTAAATTGTCCCATTAGGCTAGGATTAAATCAGGAGATTCCTGGCTGGCGGCTCTCAAAGTGCCGGAAAGGCCTATTCCACACTGTATTTCAATAACTAAATAATATATTTTGTTATGCATTTACAGTATTGTGCAGAAGTTTTAGGTACATGTATATATAGCTAAGACTTTTGCACAGTACTATATATTGGTTAAAATAGGAAGGTGGTTGGGAAACAGAAATAAGAGTACTTAGCTTTATATTAGCTCAGTAGTATTAAATAATTGGTAACTGGAAAGACATAATATATGGTACAGTGCAAACGTCAGGCTCCCCAGCTATATATATGTGCCTAAGACTTTTGCACAGTACTATATATCATACCCAAGTAGCAAACTAGTAATTTTTAAACAATGCAAATATTACACGGTATCAACATGGTATAAGGTAATTTTTTTGCGATGTTACTGTTGTAGACAAATCATAGATGTTCTTATTATGAATGGGATTATGATTCAATAGCAATAGAATGCAGAAAACCCTGATATCATTCATTTACTAAATTCTAGAAATTATTTGAGTAAAAGGGTAAGGACAAGTACTTGGTAGAACCTTGATTCAGCTTGATATCTGTTTATCTATTTATCTAATGCAAGGATGCAGTTTTACATCTTTTTTACTTAGCTATCCTGCTCTGACTATACAAACTCCAAGAGATGGTTGTCCACAAATAAGCCACTTTTCCATTGACCTGTTTCGTTTGCCAGTTCATTGATAGGATGTAATGATCTGGGTTTTTCTGACCAGACCCGCTACCCTCATTCACCAACAGTTCCCCCAAAATGTTTCTTGTCCCAGTCCAGAGACCCAATCACACAGGTCCGGATGGTCTCAAAGGTCAAACAGTGGGGCTCCGAGTGTCGCCAAGGCCTCAAACATGGTAAATAGCCCTTAACTCAGTAGTGGAGTTATGGGGGCACCGTTGTGACAGTGTTGCCGTAGCAAGCTGTTCTTGTTTTCACGAGGCCGAGTTGCAAGCTTGACGCTCAACCCAATTTGGATTCGCTCCGGAGTCCGGCGCTGATCTTATTGTGCCACCAAGCGGGAAACATGGTAATAGTATGTCATGAATGACATCCAGAAGACCTCTTTCTTCAGAAGCCTTTGACAGATGACTAGGGCCTGCATCTCTATCAAACTGTTGGTGATGTGTTTATTCCAAGGAATTCAAAGTTCTTAAGCCTCACTACCTCAGCACTTTTGACGCTGAGCATATGCACCATCCCTCTTTCTGAAATCAACAAACCAACTGTTTTGTTATCATGACACCATGTCACTGGGCTCTCTATCTCCTTCCTATGCTTTAACTCACCATTATTTGAGACTCAGCCCAGTATGGTGGTGTCAACCACAAACTTGTAGTTGGAATTAGAGCAGAAACTGGCCGTACAGTTGTGAGTATGTAGGGAGTAAAGTGGGGGGGGGGGGTGAAGATGCAGCCCTTTGAGGATAATTGTGGCAGGCATGTTTGCTGCCTATCTTTATGATTCCAGTTGTTGGTTAAGAAGTTAAGGATCCAATTGAGTCAAAGAGATGCTGAGTCCCAGGTCAAAGAGTCTGGAGATGAATTTGCTTGGGATTATGTTACTGAAGGTGAAGCTGTAATCAATATACAATAGTCTAGCATGGGTATCTTTAATGCCTAGTAACCCAGAGATGACTGCAGGGCCAGGGAAGACCTGCTTCAGTGGTAGGCAACTGCAGTAGATTGAGGTTTTCTGGGAGCTGGAGTCGATGTGCGTCATGGTCAGCCTCTTAAAGCACTAAAGGGAGACAGATCATGATATTTTTGCTGGGGATTTACTTTGAAGATTTTCTGCATCATATCAGAACAGGTGATACTTGGGGAACTTGGAGGAGTAGCAATGCTTCCATTACCAGACAAATGTAAAGAACAGGAAATGCTGGAAATAGCAGAGCAGGCAGTAGCTGTGGAAAGATAATAAGAGTTAACATTTCAGGCTGAAGTCACCTCATCAGAACTAAAGAGAAAGATTTTTTTTTAAAGATTAGCTTATTTGTCACACATGTACATCAAAACATACAATAAAATACTTTGGTTGTTTCAAATCAAATCAGCAAGGATTCTGCTGAACAGCCTGCAAAGTGTTGCCATGCTTCAGGCACCAACATAGTGTGCTCTCAACTCACTAACCCTGACCCATATATCTTTGGGTTGTGGGAGGAAACCAGAGCACCTGGAGGAAACCCTCACAGTCACAGGAAGAACATATGAAGTCCTTATGAAAGGTGATGGGAAACGAACTGTGATCTTGCTCCTACTATTGTAAATTGATGCATTAATCACTATCTTACTGTCCACTTCCCTCCCTAGAAATTGGAACATGGCAAAGAAAACAGACCTATTTCATTTTGGGTAGAGGGGCGGCAGTTCTTTTTTTCAAAGATGTTCTTCATAAAGCAGAAGTGAGATCAATTCCATGAAAATTGAAATTCAAAAAACTTAAGATGTTGAAGTCAAAGAGAAGTACCATATGGAAATAGATCCTTCGGCCCAACTCATACATGCCAGCCTTGGTACCCACTGGAATAGTTCCATTAACACATGTTTGACACACATCACTCTAAGTACCTCCTGTCCATGTATTTATCCAAATATATTTAAATGTTGTTATTAAACCTGTCTAAAACTTTAGCTGGCAGTTCTTTTGAAGTACACACTACCCTCTGCAAGAAGTTACCTTTTCTAGGCACCACAACAACAACCTTTCACTCAACATCAGCAAAACCAAAGAGCTAATGGGCCATTTGCTGGTGTAGTGGCATCATCAATGGGCTTCGAGGTGGATGATCCTGAGTTCAACTCCGGCTGGGTTCCAACATGGGCAGCAGCAGTAACTGCATGGAAGAAAGGCTTGGCAACCTACTTCTGTATCTTGCCACGAACGCCCTATGGACAATTGCAATATTCATAAGGTTGCCATGTTGATGATGACTCAATAGCGCTCAACAACAACAATTATTGACTATAGGAGGAAGAAACCAGAGGTCCATGAGCCAGTCCTCATTACAGGATCAGAAAAGGAGATGGTTAGAACTTTAAATTCCTTGCCATTATCATATCAGAGGATCTGTCTAGGACCAGCATGAAAGTGCCATTACAAAGAAGACAAGGCAGCACTTCTACTTTCTTAGAAGTTTGTGCGGATATGGTACGTCATCTAAAACTTTAACAAACTTCTATAGATGCACAGAATATCCTGCATGGTTGCATCATGGCCTTGGAATGGAAACAACAATGCCCAAGAATGGAAAAGACTACAAACAGTGGTCGATGCAGCTTAGTCCATCTCCATCATGGGAATAGCTTTCCACCCCATTGGGCATATCTACAAGGAGTGCTGTCATCAGAAAGCAGCATCCATCATCAAGGACCCTACCATCCAGATTATGCTCGCTCCTTGCTGCTGCTATTAGGGAGTAGGCCCCACATTACCAGGTTCAAAAACAGTTATTGCCCTTCAATCAGCATGGGTAACTTCAAAATTGAACTGATTCCACTTTCAAAGACTCTACAATTCATGTTCTTAGTGTGATTTAGTTATCTATTTATTTATTTAGTGTTGTTACTTGTTTTATTGTATTTACACTGCTTGCCTTCTTTTGCTCACTGGCTGTTTGTCAGTTTTGTTTGTGTGTAGTTTTTCATTGATTATATTGTATTTCTTTGTTCAATTGTGAATGCCAGCAAGTAAATGTATCTCAGATATGATGACATATATGTCCTTTGGTAATAATCTTACTTTGAACTTTGAACTTTAAACTGAGATCTCCATATTTCTTTATACCATAGTTGGAGGACACTTCAGTCCATCAAATCTATGCTGGTTCACAGGACAACCCCATCCACCACTGATTTTCCCTTTAATTATTCCTAAATTTCCATTAGCCCCTCCATTCTCCACACCACACCCCTCCACCAGATATCCCATTTGCAGATTCTACTCACCTTCACACTATGTGCAATTTAATCTTTCAATCCTTGCATGTTTGGAATGTGGGAGGAAACCCATTTAGTCATGCAAACTCCACACAGAGAGACCCAGAGGTCAAGATTGGAACTGGCTCACTGAAGCTGTACAGCAGCAACCGTAGCAGCTGTGTAATTGTGCTACCAACTCTTCCTCCATTAGAAGCCAATTCAGAGATACGTCAGCCCCACCACCTGCGACAATCTCTTAGCATCATCATTATCATTCCTCAAATGTAAAAACATGTCTCAAGGCTTCACCTTTGATCAATTGTTTGAAATCTGCTCAATGCACACCCACAACAAGTAATTATCGTTTTTTTTCATCACTTGTGTGGTAAGGCCAGCATATGATGCCCATCTCTAATCAGACATGGTAATCTGTCTTCAATTGAGTGGCTTGCTTGGCCCCTTCAGAGAGCAAACCTCATTGCTCTGGGCTTGGAGTTATAGGTAGGTCAGATCTCAACTGCAACTCTGCAGTTGATGGAGTGCCCTTGACCTCACGCACAGCAACGTGTTTGGGCCTGACTGACAAGGATACAGGCAGGCCATATTCCAATAACATTAAAGACTTAAGAACAAATGTTTTAACCGATGTTTTGTTGTAATATTTCCTTACCGTACAGAAAGTGACCATTCAGCCCATGGAGTTAATTCCAGCTCTCATGCCATTCTATTTCCACACTTATTTTCCATATAATCTATTCGCTCTTACATTCCCAACAATTCCCTCCAAGTTCTTCTAACAGCCAATTATAGTCGGGGCAATTTGAAATGGCCTGTTAGCTGACCAGGCTTCAGGACTCTGGGATGTGAGAGGAAATTGAAAACTAACGTGCTTACCAGGAGAGCGTGCAAACTTCACACAGTAAGTAGCTGAGAGAAGGAACCTGGAACTGCATGGCAGTGCACCACTGCCCAGTGGTAAAGAACTTCACTCAAAAAGTGCAAAGTCCAAAGTAAAATTTATTATCGGAGTACATACACATTACCACACGTAACCCTGAGATTCCTTTTCTGCAGGCATACTTAGCAAATCTATAGAACAGTAATTGTAAACAGGATCTGTAAACTGTAAACATCAGGAAACGTAAACTGCAAATGCAGATATAAATAAATAGCAATGAATAACATGCATAAAGTAACAAGATAAAAGAGTCTTTGAATGAGTATAATTATCCTCTTTTGTACATGAGCCTGATGGTTGAAGTGTAGTAACTGTTCCTGAACCCAGTGGTGTGAGTCCTGAGGCTCCTGGACCTTCTACCTGATGGCAGCAGTGAGAAAAGAGCATAGCATGGGTGGTGTGGATCTTTGATGATGGATGCTGCCTTTCTACGGCAACGTTTCATGTCAATGTGCTCAATGGCTGGGAGGGTTTTGCCCATGATGTGCTGGGCCGAATCCACTACCTTTTGTAGGATTTTCTGCATTGGTGTTTCCATAACAACAACAACAATCTTACAAAACAACAATAGTCTCATTGTCCACAAACAGGAGTATTGTGATATATAGGGGCCTCGGTGAAGCCTTAATCACAACCAACTTTAAGAAAAAAGATTGTCAAACTATACTGTCTCCCAAATTAATACCAAAGCAATGCACACAGAATGCTGGAGGAACTCAGCAGGTCAGGCAGCATCTATGGAAAGAGTAAACAGTTGGCATTTCAGGCTGAGTCCCTTCTTCAGGACTGAGAAGGAAGTGGGACGATGCCAGAATAGAAAGGTGGGAGTGGAGAAAAAAGCTAGCTGGAAAGCAATAGGGGAAGGCAGGTTACTCCAGCTTTCTGTGTGTGTTGCTTTGGATTTCCAGCATCTGCAGACTTTCTCGTGTTTGTAATTCATACCAAGGTCTTCCTCAGCTGCCTCCCCTCATGGGCTGCTCCCCAATTCTCAGAATAGATATTGTCGACCTTGATGCACAGTCAGTACCATATTATGTAAAAGATTCTTCAGACCTACATAAATCGATTTAAGTTTCCCTCTCTTGGAATTGTGGAATGGTGGTGGCGGTTGTCCATCTTGTCTGACAATGACAGGGAACCTATGTGGGAGAGCCTTTGCACTGGGACAGTTCCACTCTCTCCACCTCAGATGTTGGGGTCCAGTGGTACAAACAGGCGTCACAAATGGGGGTCTTCCTTGGTTGCAGTGGATAACCGTGGCACCTTCGGTGCCTTTCACGCCCCTTGCTCTCCACGGAGTGTTGCTGTACTGCCTGCCTGGCTGTTGGATTTCATTGTAGGTTTCATCTGCCCCAGTCTGCTGGAACTGACTTTGTACGTTAGGACAGGTATGTCCCTATCCCACCGGGGTGCAAGGCCACTGGCTACCCTCTCCTGGTTTAGCCCGCCTGTTGAAGGGTGTATCGGGTGTGGCCACTGTCACATGCAAACAATTACTTGGTGAGAGCTGGGTGTCTGAGTGAGCTTCCCCGGAATAGACACGACAACCCCTTCACCAGACCCCAACCCCTACCTCTCCCGATACACCCTATCATGGAATGATAGTATCAAAGGAAATGGTCTTATAGCCTTTCAATTTTATGCCAGCTGCTTGTAGCAGCAATACAGCCAGTCTTATTCACCTGTCCTCCCCCACAAGCACTGTATTTTTTTAAAAAAATATGCTACTGACTCAATTCCATCTCATCTGAACCTGCCTCCACCTCTATGTTAGGAAATGTTTTCCGAGTATCTACCATTCACTGTGTAAAAATACTTCTCCTCATTTTGTTTCTGTATCTTTTCCCCATTACCCTCAAACTGGTTCATGAACCTTTGACCATAGCATCAATGTCCACATTTTAATGTTCACAATAACTCATTGTGAATGCAATTTTTAAAAAAATATCTTTTTGGGACTGCAACCTCTGAAAAGACCTTTAGTGTCACTGGAAAAGCTTTGATTCAGGAAGTATTCAGGTGGTCTATGATTCAGCTGAATCACACTGTGTGAGCTGAAGGTCTGGGAGTTCTACGGCCGCTACCTATTTGAGTTAGTTATGGCCAATTGACAAGGCATCAGATTGCAGAAGCTCTACTTCAGAGTGAATCTTGGGGTCTAATTCCACAAGGGTCTGCAGATGCCGGAAATCTGGAGTAACATAAAGATTTCCGGAGGAAGTCAATGGGTCAGGAAACATCCGTAGAGGGAAATGGACAGTCGATGCTTCAGGTTGAGACCCTTCATCAGGAAAGAAAGGGGGGAGAGGCCAGTATTAAAAGGTAGTGAGAAGGTATCTGTTGAATCCAGGTGAGAGGATGGAAGACAGGTATGTGAATTAGAAGGGAAGTGAGACTGATGTAAGAAGCTGGGTCGTGATAGATGTAAGTTACAAAAAGCTGAAGAAATCGGAATCAAATAGGAGTGGATAGTCGTCAACGGAATAAAGAGAAGGAAGTGAGCAGGGGAACTTGAGGGAGGAAAGTGTGGGTGGTGAGCAGGGGAGTAGAAAGAAAAGGGATGATGGGGCCAGTAGAAAAGGTAAAAAAAGTTTGTGACAAAAGCAGTGGTTACTGCATGTCTGCGAAATCCTTTTTCTCTGTTTATTTAATGGGTCTGTGGTTATGGTTTAAATTTTTGCATTTAAGCCCTGTCCTGTGGGACACCAGTTTAAAATAAGGATCATTCATATGATAATAATGTGGTTACGTTTGTGCTCTATTATTAGATAACTTAGTGGTTGAGTTCTTAAATCAGGAATGATGACTTCCAACGCTTATATTAAATAATTCTGGTGCAGTATGGTGTACTTTTCACAAGAAAACATCAATTCATTTGCTTGTTGTTGCTGTCCTGTGCAGAAACCTCGCATGAGAACCTGCTCAGGAGTGTAAAATACTGGTTTCTACATCTGATCTGACAATTCCTTTCCCTGCCAATCCAATAAGGTCAGTGTTGAGAAAGACAATAGTGTCAGGGGCCAAGATCACTCTTCAATAAGTGGAGAAGCTGTCGCCTTTCAGATGAGGCTCTGTCTGCACTTTCAGGTGAAACTTCTGGATCAAAAGCCAGGGAGTGCTTCGACTATCCTGGCTAACATTTGCTGCCCTTTTGACATCACAAGTGGAGAAAAATATCCACTTGCGTGATTTTGTTGTGCAATACCTCAATACGTAACAACAAAAAATGGACTTCAAACCCAAGTGGGGATTTGATCCTTTCTAGAATAAAGTAATGCTGAATTGCAAGTCAAGTTGACTTTATTTTCAAATATGCACAAGTATGGAGACATGCAGTTGCAATGCAAAACTTACTTGCATAGTATCACAAGCACATGGATTCAGACAATGCATAGAATATAAATGATAAGACCGTTAGACATGAAAGGAGAAATAGTCCATCCGGCCCATTGAATCTGCTACACCATTCCATCATAGCTGATTTATTACCCCACTCATCCCCCCTCTCCTGCCTTCCCCTGTACCCTTTGATGCCCTTACTGATTATAGGAGCCATGCATCTGATTTTTTTATCTGCATTCTATTCTGTATTGCATGTTTATTATGGTAATTAGTCACATGGGTGGAGGCATATTAAAAGCAAAGGGAATAAGTTGTGCTTTGTTCTAGGCAGCACAGAGCAGGGGACTGATGAATGTTATATCCTTTTTTGACCACTTGGTTATGCTTAATTACACTTAAGTTTCATCACTTCAAGATTGCATTCTCTGCTAGTTGCTAGTACAGGACCAAATACATTTCTTCACCTTTCAGGACCAGCTCTAACGCGTGTCATGTTGAATACAAATCGACCCTTCTATGATGTGCGGTCTGTAAGGAAGACAAAAGGAAATTGAATTATGACTTTAGAAAGGGGATTGGATAAAAATTGAACATGAAAATCTTGAAGGAAGTTTAATGGAAAGAGCAAGGGCGTGGGTCTCAAGAAGAATGCCCTTCAATTATGTATGATTCCATAGCTCTTATGAGCTGCCATCTGACAAGCAGCTGGCATTGGATGGGGCAGAAGATTCTGATAGATCGTTATTTCTTGAATCAGGGAACTGTTGAGCTAGACTATCTTATCTTGGTATCTATTTATAGGTCAAACAAACAAAGTCTTCTCCTGATGGAATATTTTCTTTGATCTAAAATGTTAACTCCATATCTCTTCCTACAGATGCAGCCTGACCTGGTGAGTATTCCTATTTCCCTTCTAATCCCATGCATTGCTGAAATACCTTGAACTTATGTTGGATTCTAGGACAAAGAAATGTCAAAATTAAGCAGAAGACTATGAAAGAGTTTCAAGGCAACTAAACAAATAGGAATTTTAGCATCCACCTTAAATGTTATGTTTAAGACGTGACTGATTCATGCCCAGGAATTAATGCCCTTAATTTTGCATTGGCGTAAGTAACATTTAAACTATTTGTTAAATATGTAGTGTCCCTCTGGTAATTTTTCCCTTCCCTTTCCCTCTTCTTCTATTCCCCACTCTGGCCTCTTCTTATTGAGTCTATATGGCATCTAGAGAAGTACTTGACTCATCAAAGCAGAGAAGGCTAGTGATCCAATGCAGGTAAATGGGATTAATATGGAAAACTGCAATGGGAACATGGACATTGTGGACCAACAGGGATGTTACTGTGTTGTATGGCTCCCTGACTACATGATGCATTGCAATCCTCCAATCAGTACCATTTTATTCCTTTCCAACCTGCCAACAGGTCAACAGTTATCCCTCCATCAATATTCCCGGAAAAGGTTTTCAGATTATATACGAGGAAATCTGCAGGTGCTGGAAATTCAAGCAAAACACACAAAAGGGTGGTGGAACACAGCAGGCCAGGCAGCATCTATAAGGAGACGCACTGTCGACGTTTCGGGCCGAGACTTTTCGTCAGGACTAACTGAAAGGAAAGATAGTAAGAGATTTGGAAGTAGGAGGGGGGAAGGGGAAATGTGAAATGATAGAAGACCGGGGGGGGGTTGGGTGAGGTCACCTTTCCGGCTCTCAGCTTCACGCCAACCCCTTAGGTCTTCTCCTATCGTTTTGCATTTTCCCCTCCCCCTCCTACTTTCAAATCTCTTACTATCTTTCCTTTCAGTTAGTCCTGATAAAGGGTCTCGGCCCAAAACGTCGACAGCACTTCTCCCTATAGATGCCGCCTGACCTGTTGCGTTCCACCAGCACTTTGTGTGTGTTTCTGATCATATTGCTGTTTAGGGGAATTTCCATGTGAAAGTTGGCTGCTCGATTTCCCACTCCATTATATGGGTCTTACTTCATTGACGTTGACCTGCTATGCATCGTTGTGAGATGATTAAAGACTTAATGTCAATACAAGCCATTTTGTTTAGCGTAGTGGGTTAGCGGGACACTATTACAGCTCGGGGCTTTGGAGTCTGGAGCTCAATTCCTGCGCCCTCTGTAAGAAAGTTTGCACGTTCTTTTTTTTCTGTGACAGTATGATTTTCCTCCAGGTGCTCCGGTTTCCTCCCTCAGTCCAAAGATGTACTGGTTAGTTGATTAATTGGGCATCATAGATTGTCCTGTGATTAGGCTAGGGTTAAATAGATGGGTTGCTGGGCTAAGCGGCTCACTGTGCCGGAAGGACCCTGTTCCATTCTGGATCGCTGAATGATTGATTGAATAAATAAATAACTTCACAAAATTTTGCCAGTTTTTAGGAAGAACCCTGCATGGAGTGAGAAGGCTCCTGTGAGCAGGACACTCTCGGGAATACCTGGATTTCTTGATTAGAAGTGGATTGAAAGGCAATTCATCTGAACATAGAATAGTACAGCACATTACAGGCCCTTCGGCCCACAATGTTGTGCCGACCTTCAAACCCTGCCTCCCATATAACCCGCCACCTTAAATTCCTCCATATACCTGTCTAGTAGTCTCTTAAACTTCACTAGTGTATCTGCCTCTATCACTGACTCAGGTAGTGCATTCCACGCACCAACCACTCTCTGAGTGAAAAACCTTCCTCTAATATCCCCCTTGAACTTCCCTCCCCTTACCTTAAAGCCATGTCCTCTTGTACTGAGCACTGGTGCCCTGGGGAAGAGGTGCTGGCTGTCCACTCTGTCTATTCCTCTTAATATTCCTCTGCTGCTGCAGCACCCCCTACAGGCATTTATTTAATCATGAATTTATTTTACTCTGGTCAACACAATAAGGGGTTGCGAATAGGGGGGGGATACTGTTATTTAAAGTTATTTGTCACATGTACATTGAAACATCAAAACACATAGTGAAACGTGTCACCTGTGCCAATGACCAACACAGAGCTGGGGGCAGCCCACACATGTGGGCATGCTTTAAGCACCAACATATAATACCCTGATCCCTAACCCCTACTGCCTATTAGGAGTTTGTACGTTCTCCAGCAGAAACTTGTGAGGTCACAGAGTGAACGCCTTACAGGCAGTGGTGGGAATTGAACCCTGATCACAATTGCTGGCACTGTAAAGCGTGACACTAATTGCTACGCTACCGCACTGTGCTTCAGTTGCCAGCACTCTCACCTCTGAGCTGGAAGTTCTGGGTTCTTTCTCCCACTCCAAGGCCTGAGCACAAAAATGTAGGCTGATACTTCAGTGTGAAACAAGAGCAGGGGTGTGATGCTGAGGTTTTATAAGCCACTGCTGAGGCCTCACCTTGAGTGGTGCGAACAGTTTTGGGCTCCTCATGTAAGTAAAGATGTGCTGGCATTGGAGAGGGTTCAGAGGAGGTTCACAAGGATGATTCCAAGAATGAAAGTGTTATCATACCAGGAAAGTTTGATAGCTCTGGGTCTGTAATCACTGGAACTTAGAATGAAGAGGGGAGATCTCATTGAAACCTTTCAAATATTGAAAGGCGTAGACATGGTAGATGTGAAAAGGATGTCTCCCATGGTGGGGTCGCCTAAGACAAGGAGGCACAGGCACAGGATAGAGGAGCGTCCATTTAAAAGAGATGCGAAGAAATTTCTTTAGCCAGAAGATGGTGAATTTGTGGAAATTGTTACCACAGGCAGCTGTGGAGGCCAGGTCGTTGGGTGTATTTAAAGCAGAGCATGATGGGTTCTTGATTGGACACAGCATCAAAGGTTACAGGGAGAAAGCTGGCTTCAAGTTCCTGGGTGTCAAGATCTCTGAGGATCTAACCTGGTCCCAACACATTTATGTAGTCATAAAGAATGCAAAACAGCGGCTATACTTTATTAGGAGTTTGAAGTAATCTGGCATGTCAACAAATACACTCAAAAATTTCTATAGTTGTACCGTAGAGAGCATTCTGACAGGCTGAATCACTGTCTGGTATGGAGGTGCTACTGCACAGGAGCAAAAGATTCTGCAGAAGGTTGTAAATCTAGCCAGTTTCATCTTGGGCACTAGCCTACAAAGTACCCAGGGACATCTTTAGGAAGCGGTGTCTCAGAAAGGCAGCATCAATTATTAAAGACCTCCAGCACTCAGGGCATGCCCTTTTCTTACTGTTACCATCAGGTAGGGGATACAGAAGCCTGAAGGTACACACTCAGCAACTCAGGAACAGCTTCTTCCCCTCTGCCATCCGATTTCTGAATAGACTTTGAAGCTTTGGACACTACCTCACTCTTAATATACAGTATTTCTGTTTTGCATATTTTTAAATAATCTATTCAATATACATTATTTATTTATTATTATGTTTTATTTTACTTATTGTTATTCTTTTTCTCTGCTAGATTATGTATTGCATTGAACTGCTGCTGCTAAGTTAATAAATTTCACATCACATACCGGTGATAATAAACCTGATTCTGATTCTGAGTGGGGTAAAGGAGGGGAAGAGAAAAGGATCAGCCATGATTGAATGGTGAAGCACACTTGATGGGCCAAATGGCCTAATTCTTCTCCTATGTCTTCTGGAAACAATTGAGAGTTCAAAAAACAAACTTACTTGCGTCAATATTTCAAACCCTGTCATTCAGTGACAATGAATTACATTTCAAAATGTTATTTTAACACTTTGTATAGCTAAATTCAGATTTTTTAATATTTTATTTTCCATTTTTCTACAACTGCAGTCACCCTACTAACCCATCAGTCGTTAGGTCCCAAAATGATAAAAGTGCTCTATTTGGAATAAATGTAAGTAAACTGCTACATTTGCAAACAAAGACTGCCACCTGGTGTTTCCTTGATTAAAGACAGTACTAAACAACTTATGGGGCCAATAAATGTCAGAAAGCAAACATAATTTTACAGTTGGTTTAGTCAGGGAAATGCTTCAAGAGGAGCAGAGTGAATCGCTTTAAGGCTCCCCACTTGCGGATCAGGTATATGGTCTGTTTTAGATTACTACACTTGCACACAAAGGAGATTTTTTAAAAACTGTATCCGGCGTTCAAGGATCTCCATCACCCATGGTTTTGAGGATACTATTCTGAAATGCCATAAGCATATTGGAAGATAAGAACTAAGGATTTTCCATTGGGTTTAAGACTTCTATAAATTGCATTCAATTTTCTAGACTTCATATCTGGATTGAAATTACTTTGTTGAAGGTTGCGTGCATGGATTCAGAAGTGTTTGTGCAACTTTAAGTGAGGGTGATGTTGGGCTGAATGAACCTGGCTTAATCCAATAACTTGTTATGAATCAGTTCTTTAAGATTGCTACAGCTGGAGTTGTAGTGGCGATAAACTCCCATGACCTATTAAATGGTTCCAATGGCATGCAGTTCAATAGTCTCTCTGACAACAAAGTCCAGCTCCTGGCCTTCACATGTGGCTTAGCTATAAAGCCTGGTGGAACCATTTCTACCGACAGGTTTAAAACCAGTTGCTTTGGCAGGTGGGGCTCATCAGCCATGATTGGCAGCTCATTTAGGAGAAAGAAAACTCTGATCTCAAACCTCTGCTGCCTTGCGGCTATACCCACTCATTGGGAAGGCTTTGGGGGTAAACTCCAAGGAAAATTCTGGAGCTGGAGTCCCCAAGACTGTCCTATGTTGAGTTCAACATTGACTGGGATATCCTGCAGCGCTGCTGGTACCAAACTGTCTCAGTCTCTGTTCCTTGGTATTCGTCGGCTGCAGGGAGAGGGGGATCCTGCTACGTGGGCACCAGTTTCCTCTGCATATCATACTGCTCTGGCTTGCAAATCACGTAGCCAACTAAGCCGCAACATCCATAGTCAACCCCGACCAATTGAGAGCCTCAACGAATCTAGGGATGTTCTTCTTTATTTACTGGATTTGAGTTGCTGATTTATAGAAGCATTTAATATATTTGAAAAAAACAGCCACTTGCTGAGTAATGCTCCATTATCTCTGTCTATTTCCCCAGACCTGCATCTGCTCATCTCCTGAATTTTATCAATTCATGAGTGGTTTAATGCTTAGCCCTGTGGGATTCATTGGCTCCTCAGACTGTATTAATACAGGGATGGAATTTCCTATGTCTATAATTTTATTGATAAAAATCACATCAGCCTATTAACAAGACTGAAGGGGGAAAAATAGGAAATATTTATTTCATAGTTATTGGCACGTAAAATGCTATTGCCGTTGGGAACGATTAAATTATGCTTACAGGAAAAGTAGGCAGACATTTGAAATAGAAAGAGACTGCTTTAGAGAGAAAAGGGAGCCATATGATTAGCTTCGGATCACTTCAGATCTCAACCAGTGCTTACACTATGGGCCAACAGCCTTCTTTTTATAATTGACATTATGAATCCATTGGTGGCTTCACCAATATTTGTTGACGATATGGGTAAGTCCAAAGCATCCACAGATAGCTGCCCTTTGCTTCAAAAGGAACTTTAAGGTATGAAATTGGTGAAAGTCTGAGGTCAGATAGATGGAATAAAAGGAGATACTAGCATAGATCAGTTGTGATGTATACAATTCTGCCTTTTATAGCTGAATGTGATGTGTGAAACAACAAAGGGACTGTGCTGAGCATTACTTACATACAGCACCGCGCATAAGTCTTAGGCACATATAGTGCCTATAAAAAGTATACACCACCCCCCCCCCCACTCCCCACTGGAAGTTTTCATGTTTTATTATTTTATAACATTGAATCACAGTGGATTCAATTTGGGTTTTTTGACACTGATCAACAGAAAAGACTCTTTTGTGACAAAGTGAAAACAGATTTCTACAAATTGGTCTAAATTTATTACAATTATTAAACACAGAATAATTGATTGTATAATTATACACCCTCTTTAAGTCAGTATTTAGTAGATGCAATTACAACCTTGAGTCTGTGTGGATAGGTCTCTATCAGCTTTGCACATCTGGACAGTGCAATGTTCCCCCATTCTTCTTTACAAAACTGCTCAAGTTCTGTCAGATTGCATGGGGATTGTAAGTGAACAGTCCTTTTCAAGTCTAGCCAGAAATTCTCAATTGGATTGAGGTCAGACTTGGCCATTCCAGGATATTAACTTTGTTGTTTTTAAGCAATTCCAGTGTAGCTTTGGCTTAATGGTCATTGTCTTGCTGGAAAACAAATCTTCTCTCAAATCACAGTTCTCTTGCAGTCTGCATCAGGTTTTCCTCCAGGATTTCCCTGTATTTTGCTGCATTCATTTTACACTCTATCTTCACAAGCATTCTAGGGCCTGCTGCAGTGAAGCATCCCCACAGCATGATGCAGCACCACTATGCTTCATGGTAGGGATGGGGTGTTTTGATGATGTGCGGTGTTTGGCTTCCGCCAAACGTAGCGTTTAGTCTGATGACCAAAAAACTCAAATTTGGTTTCATCAAACCATAGAACCTTCTTCCAGCTGGGCTTAGAGTTTCCCACATGCCTTCTGGCAAACTCTAGCTGAGATTTCTTGTCAGTTTTTTTTTCCAACAGTGAATTTCTCTTTGCCACTGGGGTAACAGTTGTTGTATATGCAGTCTCTTCCATCTCAGTCACTGAAGCTTTGTAAGTCCTCCAGAGTTATCATAGGTCTCTTGGTGGTCTCCCTCACTAGTCCTCTTCTTGCACAGGCACTCAGTTTTTGAGGATGGCCTGCTCTAGGCAGATTTACAACTGAGCCATATTCTTTCCATTTCTTGATGACTGACCTAACTGCACTCCAAGAGATATTCAGTAAGTTGGAAATGTTCTTGTATCCATCTCCTGACTTGTGTTTTTCAATAACCTTTTCGTGGAGTTGCTTGGAGTGTTCTTCTGTCTTCATGGTGTAGTTTTTGCCAGGATACTGACTCACCTGCAGTTGGACCTTTCAGATACAGGTGCATTTTTACTTCAATCAATTCACTTTAACTGCACACAGTTCTTCAAAAACAGATCTCCATTTAACTAATTATGTGACTTTTAAAACCAATGGCTGCATTGGTGATGATTTGGTGTATCATATTGAAGGGGGTTAAGTGTGCAGGGAGGTGATATTTTGTGTTTTATTTTTGTAATTCATTTAGATCACTTTGAAAAGATTTGTTTTCACTTTGACACAAAAGAGTCTTTTTCTGTTGATCAGTGTGAAAAAAAGTCAGATTAAATCCACTGGGATTCAATGTTTTAAAACAATAAAACAAAACTTACAAGGGGCTTAGTACCCTTGATAGGCACTGTATATATAGCTAGGGTGCCGAAGACTGTTGCGCAGTGCTGTCTTTGTCAATGTGGAGCAGAGAACAAGTTTGTAAATCTTGCTGGAGCAAAGGATGTTGTGAATGGCGAGGGTGGAGCACTGCGGGAGGGGTGTGGGACAGTTGGCAGAGGAGTGCCAGGGGTGGGGGTAGTATGGGTGCAGACACACCCAGCACAGAGACACCAGGCAAGGTCGTTTGATTCCAAACAATTGCTTTATTGATCATTATAGATCTGGTGCTTCTTGCTATCACTTTTCCTTTCCCCTTTCCCAACCACGATTCCCCTCTCCCTGATTACTTCCCACTCGTAGTCCACAATACAGACCCATATCAGAATCAGGTTTATCTTAACTCACATATATCATGTTATTTGTTTTTTTTTTGTGTGGTAGTAAACAGGTAACATGCAAATACAGCAAGAAAACAGGAAAGCTCATGGAAAGCTAATGGTTCCTCAATACCTCAATATCACCTCCCTGAATAAGAAGGCACACTAACACCTCCACTGTCTGAGGAGATTTTATATACGTCAAAATATAGTAACCACTGAGACAGTGGAACAACAAAAAATGATCAAAATAGATCATAAAAAAAGAGAAGATGGAGACTCAGAGATAGATACATACAGCTTAGGAAAATAGAGGGCTACGCAGTAGGGCAATTCTAAGTAGTGTCTAGAGTAGGTTACATGGTCGGCTCAACATTGTGGGCCAAAAGCCCTGTAATGTTGTGTAGATTTCTATGTTTTATGCTCTAAGCAGGTGCTACAGCTTGCCTAAAGGTGACCTGCAGGCTAGTGGAGAGAAGGAGCACCTTACATCTCTTTTGATAGAGACATACCCTCATCCCACCATCCCAAATTTTAATTTACTTAAGTTTTTATATATACTTCTTATTAGACAGAATATAATATTAACTTTAAGACTCTTGGCAGTGTGGAGGATCTGAGAGATTTTGGGTCCGTGACGACAGGACACTCAAAGCTGCTGCCCAGATTGACAGTGTTGTTAAAGAAGGCATTTGGTGTGTTGGCATTCATCGACTGTGGGATTGAGTTCAAGAGCTGTGAAGTAATGTTACAGCTATATAAGATCTTGGTCAGACCCCACTTGGAGGACTGTGTTCAGTTCTGGTCAGCTCACTACAGGAAGGATGTGGATACTATAGAGAGAGTGCGGAGGAGATTTACAAGTATGTTGCCTGGATTGGAGGGTGTACCTTATGAGAATAAGTTGAGTGTAGTTGGCCTTTTCCACTTGGAGCGACGGAGGATGAGAGGTAACCTGATAGAGATGTATAAGATGATGAGGGCATTGATTGTGTGGACAGCTAGAGGCTTTTTCCCAGGGCTGAAATGAATAACATGAGGGGGCATAGTTTTACTGTGCTTGCAAATAGGTACCGTGGGGATGTCAGGGGTACATTTTTCACACAGAGACTGGTGGGTGCATGGAATGCACTGCCGGCAGCGGTGATGGAAGCGGATGCAATAGGGTCTTTTTAAGAGCCTCCTGGATAGGTACATGGAGCTTAGAGAAATAGAGGGTTATGCACTAGGGAAGTTCTAGGCAGTTTCTAGAGTAGGTTACATGGTCGGCACTTAGTGGGCCAAAGGGTCTGTAATATACTGTAGATTTCTATGTTCTATATTACTGTAGTTCACCCCACTCCAATTTCATTTGTTCATGAGAGGGATTGGTCGTGTGGATAGTCAGAGGCTTTTTCCCAGGGCCAAAATGGCTGCCTCAAGAGGACACAGGTTTAAGGTGCTGTGGAGTAGGTACAGAGGAGATGTCAGGGATAAGTTTTTTTACACAGAGTGGTGAGTGTGTGGAATGGGCTGCCGGCAACGGTGGTGGAGGCAGATACCATAGGGTCTTCTAAGAGACTTGATTAGGTACATGGAGCTTAGAAAAATAAAGGGCCATGGATGAACCTAGTAATTTCTAAGGTAGGGACATGTTCGGCACAACTTTGTGGGCCAAAGTGCTTGTATTGTGCTGTAGGTTTTCTATGTTTCTATGTTTTTATTTGTGGCTTCCTGCCTTGTCTTAATGATGTCCATTGCCAGTGCAAGGAACAATTTGGGCAGCACAGTAGTGTAATGGTTTGCAAATGCTTTACAGTACCAGCGACCATTGTTCAATTCCACCACTGCCTTAAGGAGTTTGTATGTTTTCCCCGTGACCCCGTGGGTTTCCTCTGGGCCCTCTCACAGTCTGGTAAATTAATTGGTCATTGTAAATTGTCCCATGATTAGGCTAGGGCTAAAATCAGGGCTTGTTGGGTCGAAAGGCTTGAAGGGCCTATACCGTGCTGTATCTCAATAAATCCCACATCCTCCATCTGGGTACGTTGTATCCTTCCAGGCTCAATATCAAATTCTTAGCCCGCTGCTCTACTCTTTCTGCTCTCATGACTGTGTGGCTAAGCACAGCTCAAGTGTCATTTACAGAATACTGAATTATGATGGTGAGTATTCGCACTGGTAGCATTGTGTTACTGTTAGGAACGCATTACACACTAAAAAAAAACACAGCCATCTCTGCAATTTAAAATTGTGCAATACACATAGCCTCTGCAGGTCTTCTCTTGTTTAAAATTGTGCATCTTTTTCCCAGGGGTCCTCTCTCAACCTTTTTCATGCCACGGATCCCTACCATTAACCACGAGATCCGCAGTTCCAAGGTTGGGAACCCCTGCGGTCTTTCCCAATTCGGAAGAGGTGCCTCTAACCTGAAATGTTAACACGTCTACGTACGACCTGCTCTGATTTCTGATTATTTTTCCTTTAGATTGCACAAAATAATCCCACACCTTTGTATTGAAATATACTCGACGTTTCAAAATCCGAAGTATTCTAGAGAGTACCTTAATAACGTAGGTTACATCTAAAGCCATGTGTTATCGTGTGCGCGAAGCATTCTGAGACTTGTAGTTTTGTCCTCGGCCTTCAATTCCCTTCATGCACTGCGAGCGCTTCCCGCATGCTCCGTGGCGGCGGCGGCAGATGTGCTCCTGACAACCAGCAGAGAGATGTTGGTGCTAAAGCTTTGCGTGTCCCGGAACGCTGGCGTTCTCCCGCTGAGGAGGTTGCTTCTCCTCTCCTCGGGCTGTCACCGGTGCCTGCAGCTAAGGAGCCGGCCCACCAGAAGCTCAGGTAAACTCGCGGTTCGCTACGGCCTGCAGTCGGAGCCTGTTCCGGAGGCCGGGCTCCCGCAGCCCTGGGACGGTGACCCTCCCACCGATTCTGAGCATGCTGCCAACCCCGGCCCATCTGGTGTAACAGTCGCTGCCCTTTTCCAGATTGCTTATGCACACACAAACCCATCTAAACCAATGACTTGTAGCACTGTCTCATTTTTATTGTCATACCCAGGATGAAAATCAGCTTTTTTGCACCAGCGGTGCCATACGTTACAAACACGAGGAACATAAATCGTATAACCTCTAAGTTACCATAAATTCGGTATAATTTATATGACGCATTAAAAAATAAACATAATGGCATTAGAGCAAGTTCAGGGGAATATAGTCTTGAGTCCTGGGTCGCCTTCTCCTTTCCTTTCTCCTATGGTCTACTTTCCTCTCCTATTAGATTCCCCCTTCTCTAGCCCCTGACCTTTCCTATCACTTTCCAGCTAGCTTCCTTCCCATTCCACCCACCTTTTTTAAAATTCTGGCATCTTCCCCCTTCCTTCTCAGTCCTGAAGAAGGACTATCTATTAATTT